>NW_012267245.1:3959164-3972060 GCF_000151885.1 Dipodomys ordii
CAGTCTGCCCCTCCCATTGGATCCGTTGGGGCTCTACCTTCAGTACCCACTAGGAGGTGTCTGCTCCAGGCTGCTGATGACCAGGCATCCCAAAGAAGGGGCCTCTTCCCTGGGCAGCAGTACCCAGGAACCACTGCTGCCCTTTCCCCTTGCCGGAGGGCCCCTGCCCTGGCTTTGCACCCCACCACCCCCGGCCACTCCCAAAGCCCCTGCCCCTCTGTCTACCCACTATCCCTGAGGTGGCCCCCAGAATTCCAGCCTGGCAGGAAGGGGATGGCCCATGCCCTCTGTCCCGGGGCCCTGGAGCGGGCTGGCGGCCCAGGTCTGCCTACCTTCTGGCCGAGGAAGAGACTCTTGGTAGAGAGAACCGTGAAGCCATCGGTGGGCGTGCCCTCGGTCGTGCTGTCTGCGCTGGCCGCCTTGCTGACTTCTCCCTGCTTCTTCTTGCACAAACAGAAGAGTCAGGACGCGTGCTCCTGAGCAAGCAGGGCCACAAAGGCCTGGGTTTTCCTAACCAAGAGGCCCTAAGACCTTGCCCACCCTGTGAGAACACGGGAAATGAAACACAGCTCTGGGCATTTCTCCCCACAGGGGCCACACGCTGACTTCAGGGACAAGAGTTCCGTGAAGGGTACGAAATTTTCAAACCACTTCATAACTGCTTTTGTGTGTGTGTGTGTGCCATCCCTGGGGTTTTAACTCAGAGCCTGAATGCTATCCCTGAACTTTTTCTTTTCCTGCTCAAAGCTAGCACTCCACCTCTTGAATCACACCTCCATGTATGGCTTTTTGCTCGTAAAGTAGAGCTAAAGAATCTCATGGTCTTTCCTGCCTGAGCTGGCTTTGAACCACAATCCTCAGATCTCAGCCTCCTGAATAGCTAAGATTATAGGTGTGAGCCACAGACACCCAGCTCCGTAATTTTTTTTAATAAAAGCTGCTTAGAATTTGACAGTGATAATTGAGAACAGAATCATTTTCAGTAATTCAGACCAAGGAAATGTTTCTCCAGGTTTTTCCTTCCTAGATGTCTGCCTGCTCTAAAAATTTAAGAAGAACATAAACTGTTTTTAGGTCCTCCATTCTAAAAGGCCCGGCAAGCACCCAAACAAGTCTCCGACCTTCCCCACCCCAGAATCGGCGACGCTGTTCCACGTCCCTGGGGAAGCTGCCGTGAAGAGGGCGGCCCCCTCGGCGGAGGTGTGGACCTCAACCCTCTCTTGGGTCTCTTCCTTGGTGGTTCTCAGACTATACCCAGGTCCTAGAATTCCCCAGGGCCGCCCAGGGCCACGTGGCCCAGATCCTCAGCTCTGGGGCGTCTTCTCCAGCACACGAGCCGTTCCAGAGGGCTCCGGGCTGGGTGGAGATGGCACCTGCCTCCTTTTATAACTCCCTCCTCCTGCTGCCCAGAGCCAACACTAATAGGGCTCAGTGCCCTGGGGCGGGGGGTGGGAAAGCATGCTTCTTGCATGCTTCTGTTGAAGATGATGCCTGTAGTAACTAAGGACGTGTCATTCATTTGGGGACTTCTTGAATACACAGAAGAGATGGTACTGGGAAATGGCGATTGAGTGGGTACTGGAGGAGAGAAAATGGGGGAGGAGTGCAGCTCAGTGGTAGAGCTTTCCTAGCATGGACAAAAAGGCTCTGGGTTCAATCCCCAGCACCAGGATTGTAGGGTGGAGAGTACAGATGGCTGGGCCTTCCAGAAGGATACCCCTGGCCAGTAAGCTCAGAGCAGGGCCTGTGCCTCATCCATTTGCCTGTGTAGGGCTCAAGTTCATTCACGTCAGTGTGTCAGCAGTTGTACTCAACTCAAAAAATAACACCCAATTTTGCCGACTGCTGTAACAGCAAAGCTGGCTTTGGCAGGCAGGTTTTATACCTGACATTTTCCATGAATTAAATGAGCTGCTCTGAACCTCCACGACGCTGGCATATGACAAAAATCCCGCTATCAAGAAATACAGTACGGGCGAAGATAAATTATTACTATGCTGATTTTTCTAATACTTTGAAGGTATTGCTCTGACCCATGAACTCCAAATAGGTCTACTCAACGATTACCTGCTAAGTCCTAGTAATAAGCCTTTTCTGACACAGTTTCCAAGAACCAAGAAAGGGAAAGGCTGGATCATAAGCCTTCCTCAATGCGGGTGTTTTAAATTCCACACACTGAATAACAATGAGTTAACTTCCAGGAGACAGTAGCAGTGAAAAGCAGGCTGATGGGTTTGGTTAGCAAGAATGTCCCACGTGCCACAGTTATTTGGGACGTTAATCACACAAACTTGGGGGAGAAGTATTTACGATCTCCCAGCTTCTGTAAATAATAGGTGGGAATAAATAAAAGCAGACACTAATATTCTAGTAGCTATAGTATCTATCGCCATCAACGTGAGCAGATTCCTTACTTCTGTAGACCCAGGTGGCTCACACCTGTTATCCTAGCTACTCAGGAGGCCGAGATCTGAGGATTATGGTTCAAAGCCAGGCAACAAAGTCTGTGAGACTCTTACCTCCAATTAACTACCAGAAAACCAGAAGCGGCACTGTGGCACAAAGTGGTAGAGCCCTGGACAAAAAAAGCTGAGGGACAGCACCCAGGCCCTGAGTGCAAGCCCCATGACCAAAAGAAACAAAAAACACTAAAAAACAAAGTTGGTGAAGTTTTTTACTTCATAACTTTTTCATGACCAAAGACAGAACTCACTGAACTGTCTTTGTAACCTTTCTACAAAAATCTAGTTGTTCTAAAATAAAACGTTTCCTAAATCGAGGCGAGATTACATGACTCACATCAGAGAACATAGAGAACTAAATGGTATTACAACAAAACTCCTTGCCATTTAATTGTTTTAGAGAACAGATCTCCCAGATATTAGGTATTGATACTTATAAGTATCAGTAATTAGAAGGAAAAAAAATCTATTCCTACTCACCCTGCTACAAGAAGTTTCCCCAAGAAAGCTTTACTTTTTCTTTAAAACTTCCTATAATTTGTAATGCTTTTGTTCATGTAACCAAGTGTTTATTACTAACAAATGTGTTTATTACCCATCTTGGGAATCTATATCATTTCGTATGTTTACGTGTGGTCACAGGATTTTTTTTCAAGATACACTGACATCTGTGTATACTGTTTTGTTGCCGCAATCAGTTTTAAAAAAGCCATAAATTATATGAGCTATCACTCCCTCCTTAGCTCTCCAGTGTCCTCCTCAAGACAGAAATGACTGTAAGCACAACAGTGTGTCACTGGAATGAAAAACATGTATCTACTATTTTTAAAAAAAAGTTTCTTTGTATATTTAGTAATGGGTAGTAGCATACCTAGTGGGACTAGTTGGATTCCACTGTATACATTTAAAAAATAAAAGGTTTTAGCCAGGAACTGGTGGCTCACGCCTAGCTACTCAGGAGGCTGAGATTTGAGGATCGAGGTTCAAATCCAGCCCGGGGAAGGAAAGTTCCTGAGACTCTGATCTCCAATGAACCACCAGAAAACGGGAAGTGGCGCTGTGGCTCAAGTGGTAGAGCGCTTGCCTTGAGCTGAAGAGCTGAGGGACAGTGCCCAGGCCAGAGTTCAAGCCCCACAACTGATTTAAAAAAAAAAAAAAAAAACTCTTATGGACTTTCTTTCCCAGGCTGATTTTGAACTGCTTCCTAAGTAACTTACAGGTGTGAGCCACTGGCACCCAGCACAAAAACTTCTTAAATTCTCTCAGACCAGGTACCTGGTGTTTATGCCTAGTAGGTACTCAAATGGCTGAGATGTGGAGGAACAGGGTTTGAAGCCAACCTCAGCAGGAAAATCTAAGAGATTCCCTCTCTAACCAGTAAAATATCAGACTAAGAGGGGCGGTTCAAATGGTAGGGGCTCCAGCTGTGAGCAAAAAAGTCACAAGAGACACAAAGCCCTGAGTTCAAGCCCTGTTACTGGCACCAAAAAAAAAAAAAATCTTTCAGGAGGCAGGCAAGCGACAAAGCTTGAAAACCGCGATGCTATGCAGTGAGTCGCGTGGCACCTGCCTGTCTCCCGTCTCTCTCCTCTGCACTGTCACCCGACTGTCTTGGTAAAAGGCACCCATTTATTTCTGCCACAGCGCTTGCTGCACCCTCCCCTCTACCGCGCTCACTGAGCCCTGAGGGAGACGGGAACTTGGTGCTGACTGCAGTGCTTGTACCAAGAACAGTACCCGCGTGTGCAGTTCCGGAAGCGGACATTCTGTAAACCGCTCAGAATCAGATGGTAAATGGAAGGGGCAGCTTTTGAAATGTATTAATGGGGTTAAAATAATATGCAAGTAATAACCATCAAGACTACATACATACACACACACACACACTACAGAGACACTGACGCGTGAGCACGGGCGGTGTCCGGTGACACGCAGTGTCAGGTCTGGCTGTACAGCGCTCATGCACAATGCAGGCATCCATGGCCTCCAGTGCAGCACCACGTGTTCCCATGGGCAGAGAGAGGGAAGCACTGTCGCCTGCGGGCAGCACAGCGCCCATGCCCAACCCTGCCTCCCGCCCCAGCTTCTTACGGGACATCTCTTTTAAGTCTATCACCACCCGGGTGTATTCTTACAGAGGAGGAAGCACCACCAGAGAAGTAACTTCCCACGGTCACA
This sequence comes from Dipodomys ordii, assembly GCF_000151885.1. Lineage (NCBI taxonomy): Eukaryota > Metazoa > Chordata > Mammalia > Rodentia > Heteromyidae > Dipodomys > Dipodomys ordii. The sequence goes on from NW_012267245.1 coordinate 3,963,805, forward strand.
GAACTCAACTACAAGGCCAGGTTACTCACGCAAGAACTTGCATTCTACTCCCCGAAGATACACTGCTAGGCCTGTGCTTTATATGTCTATTTACAGCGGGTAGAACGGGAAGGGTTCATCTATTGAGTACTACCTGTACTGACTTTCTGCAAAGACTTAAAAAACTCAGGACTTTCTGGAAAGACTAAAAGTTCCTGACAGAGCAACTCTGATCACGTATTTTTTGTGTGTGTACAGTCCAAACGTACACATATTTCTTGTCTGTGCACACACACATGCACTAGGCCTCGCCGTTGAACTGTGGACTGGAATGGACGTTAGCATCTTATGGGCTAGTGGTAGACTGAGGCAGAGAGAGGGAGGAGACTTTTTTGAGGCCACCCAGGTGGGAAGGAGGACCCCCGGGCACAGCCGAGACCCCGGCCTCGCAGCCCCTGTGGGGTTTGCTGCGGTCTGACCGTCCTGGTGCTGGCTGACGCAGTCATCACCACTGGACATTTTCAAAACTGTCAAATCACATAGAATTGAGAGGGAAATTAGGATTTGGAATTTGAGTGTTGACACTTGAAAAATACCAACTCCCTTCCACTACAAGTGCTTCAGCCTGTTTCTGAGTGCTTCAGTGTGTTTCTGAGGCTTTCTCTGTATGTCCCTGGAAAGGTTATTTCCAGAATGTTCCACTTAAGCCTGGAGATGCAGGGTTCTCCGCTGATTCTGGGAGCTGACACCACAATTTACATTAAACAAATGTTTTGAAAATTAGCTGTTCACAGTTCCAATTTCAGCTCCCCCCAGGGTTTAATGTTAGCTAAGCTGTGGTACAGTAAGCAGACAATGTGTTTTATTGTGCGGAAGAAAAACAGACCACCACTACAGACTTCCTGCTTTTGTAATCAAGGGAAAAGTTGCGCGTTCAAGTGATTACTGGCACATGAGTACTAGAAACACCGAGTTCCAAACATAGCCGAAGACACACACACGGTTTCAAGTCAGGGAAAGGAAGAAAAAAAAAAAAAAGACTCCCAGTGTTTGGTAGGCTGGAAAGTTCAGGACAAAATCTACTTGGAAAAGTGGGGGGTGGGGTGGGGGGATCAAAGGCCAGGTTTGCTGCAGAGGCTCAAAAATCCCAGCAACTTGAACGTGGAAGAGGGCAAAGGCGCGGACCCGGTGAGATCAGGGCTAGGCTGGGCTCCCGGCTCGGCCGCTGCTGGACCCCGGCACCGGCACCGAGGGCCAGGGGCCCTGGCTCGGGGGACAGCCGGGCTCCGGGGGGCTGTTTTCAAGAGTCTGGCTTTGGCATCTGTGTGGCTATTAACACTGGAAGGGCTGCACAGGCCCCCTGCCCCGCCCTGCCTGCACTTCCACCCTCTTGTTTTACAGCTAGCAGGACCGAGTAGGGGAGCGTTCTGTGCAGTCCCTGCCTGGCCAGCCCGACCTCCGCCAGGACTCGTGAGGGAGGGGGAATGCGATGCTGGCTGCACCTCGAGATGGAGTCACTCTTCACGAGCGAGCCAGGCGTGGCTCTGGGCCCAGGGAGGGAGGGAAGGAGGGGGCGTGGACAGGGATCAGCTTGGTTTCTTTTAGCATCCAGAAGAGCGTGCAAGGAAATACGGCATCCTGCACGTCAACTAGCGCGGGCTGTTCTACAACAGTGGAACAGAGAACGTGGCTGAGGTCAAAGCAGGTGCCGCACCTGGGGTGAAAAGGTGGGCTGGGGGGGGGGGCAGGCAGGGGAGAGAGCTCAGCAAGTCTGGTCCTCCCCTCTAGGCCCTGCTGGCCAATGTTTCCCATCCGTGGGGAGGTCCCCTGTGAAGCCCCGCCCACCCTCCCCATCGTCCCTCCCAGACCACGCACATACCTTGGATTTCCGGGCCCCTTTCTTGCCTCCCGCCTTCTTGGACACGGGCTTCTTCTGGGATGGAGACTTGGCCTTTTTGGCCGGGGGTGGAGTGATGATGGCTTCCAGCTTCCCTTTGGACCCACGCTTCTTCGCTAGCAGCTCGGGGTGGATGTTCGGCAACACTCCCCCGCTGGCTATGGTGACTCCTTTGAGCAGCTTGCAGGAAAACCAAAGTAGCAGCTGGTGAGCCGGCCTGGCCCGCTCCTGACTCTGAGAAGTCAGCCTGGCGGGGCGCGTGCGCGCGCCTGCTGGCTCCGGCTGCCACTGCTGCTGCCTCACTGGTACCTGCAAGGGTGCTGACCGTACCGGCCCCGTGCAGAGATCAAGTCCTGCAGATCCCTCCCCCGGCAAGCCCGGGCTGCAATTTAGATCCTGTTATTCCTGGGGGAGAGCCGGCACCTTGTTTCAGTCCCTTCACCCCCCCCCATGAGGTGCCACGGGGAAACAGAGGCGGCTTGTGGTCCCAAACACAGTCCCCCAACGTGGCTGCCCGTGCTTGACTGGGGGGGGGTGATGAAAGAGCCCCCTACCTGATTTAGCTCTTCATCATTGGCCACGGCCAGCAGGATGTGCCGGGGCGTGACCCGTCCCTTCTTGTTGTCCCTCGCCGCGTTGCCAGCCAGCTCCAGGATCTCGGCTGTGGGGACAGAGGGGAGCACATGGTCAAGTCAGAGCACCGCGTGTCCCCGGTGCCCCCATTCCCAGGGAGAGGCGGGGGGCGCCGGCAGCCACCTTGGGGAGCAGCACCCTGAGGTGTGAAGCCGTGGCAGGGTCTCGCTGGCAATACTTAGGGCAGAGGAAGGCACAGAGGAGCTGAATGGCATAAAGGGAGACTTTGGGGCCTGGTGGGACCCTTTTGTTTTGGAGATGGGGGGGGGGCGCTGAGGGGAAGGGACCAGCTGGAGGGCACTGAGTGAGAAAGACCCAGCTCCAGCTCCCATTTTCTAGAAATGGCTGGCTGGCGGCTGGGACGGGCAGGGGTGTGGCCCTCGGGCGCACAGCGCCTCCATCTTCAGGCTGCTGTGTGTTTATGGGGCTGGGGGGCCTGAGGAGTCGCTGCTGCCTGAGTCCAAGATGAACACCCACACAACGGGGCCTGACCACAGCGCCCCACGCCAAGGAGCTGAGCTTCTGTGTCCAACAGTGCTGCTGCTCACTCGAGAAGCGAGCGGTGAGGCACCTTTGTGTCTGTCCCTACACTAATGGTGGCCACGTGTCAGCGGCGGTGTGGGAGGGTTCCGCTGGCAGAGGGCTGTGTCATCTGAACGACGAGCATGAGCCTCAACTCTACGTGAAATAAGCCAGGCGCAGGAAGGTGAACTAGTGCACAGTCTTACGAGTTCATCAAGTCTGAAAGGTGAAGTCACGGAAGCAGAGGGCAGAAAGTGGTCACCTCACTGCGGGAGGGGGAGGAAATAGGAAATGCTGGGCACCAGGCAGCAAGCCTCGGTCTCTCGGAAGAGTTTGTGATCTACCACAGAGAACGGGAACTGTAGTTGATCATGATTATTTCAGAATTGCAAAGAGAGTAGATTTTTTTTTTACATAGTCTCCACACCAAGAAATGAGCATGAGAGGACAGCTCTGCGAATCTATTCATCCTGTCACCTAGAAGCACACACGTACACGTGACAGCACACAGTGCACTACTCATACAGCCACTTGTTAAGTACAAATAAAAGCAGTGTTCTTTTTTTTTTGGTCAGTCGTGGGTCTTGAACTCTGGGCCTGGGCACTGTCCCTCAGCTCTTCAGCTCAAGGCGAGCGCTCTACCACTTGAGCTACAGCGCCACTTCTGGTTTTCTAGTGGTTTATTGGAGATAGGAGTCTCATGGTCTCTCCTGCCCGGGCTGGCTTTGAACCGCGATCCTCAGATCTCAGCCTCTTGAGTAGCTAGGATGACAGGCGTGAGCCACCAGCGCCCGGCTAAGCAGTGTTCTTTAGTATTCCACGTGGTTAGAATTTTTCAAAATAAAAGGCAAAACTCGAAGCCCATGAGCTTGGCCCATACACAGCTGGGGCCCCCACGGCTTACTTCTCTGTGGTCCAGAGCATTTAAAAGAAGCTGGGCACCGTGGCACACACCTGTCATCCTAGCCATGTGAGAAACACAAACCGAGGATCACAGTCCGGCCTGGCTTGGGGGAAGGGGAACAAGACTTGATTCAAAAAGACATAAATAACTAAAGCGTAAAGGCCTTGGGAGTGTGACTCAACTGGTAGAGTTCCCATCTAACAAGCAATACTGCCAAGAAGTTTAAAAACAAGAGCAAAACCCCTGCCAGGTCGGACCCTTACCACCACAGAATGAGCTCCGGGCTCTGTGGGAGAAGAGAAAGCTGTGTTCTGCAGGACATGAGGGAGGGGCACGGAGTCACACTCCAGCCGCCGGGCAAGCACTCACTCTTGCATTTTTCCAGATGGAGAGTAACCATGGCGACACTGTCACCAGGGGACACACAAGACCAAGCACCACACAGACGCGAGGTTCCACAGCCCAGCCTGCCCCCGCCCCGCAGCAGGGGAATCCCGCAGCATGCACTCGCCCCCGGCCAAGGGTCCCTCACACTGCCTGTCGTTCCCAGCCTGCGTAAGTAAAGGCCGTTCCTAGCCCGGCGAGGGCTGCCTGCCACCGTACAGAGTGCCTGCAATTAGTTTCCAACCTGCACCCCAAGGTGCCCTGGTATTCACAGGAGAAAGACTGGCAGGGAACGTGCACAGGGCACACGCCACCCAAGAAAAGACGGCCTGATGATATTCTCTTCCCAGCGATGACACTCTGCTTTGCCGATGACCTGGGGGCTGGGGGCTGGGGGAGGGCAAAGGCATGGAGGCTCAGGATTGTACAGGGACTTCTCCTGTCCCCAGGATGGACTCACAGCCCACCCGCAGGGATGCCCTGCTAGTGGACACCACGGCCAGCTGCCGCCCCCGCCCCAGCCTCGGGGCGCCTGCCTGGGCCTGCCCCGCGGAGGGGTTCCTACACACGGCTCATCGCACCGTTCCAAATGGTCTGGGCTTCTGTGCAATGTCTTGCCTCTGGCTAGTGGAAGGGAAAAGCGATTCTGAGAAAGAACTAGGAAGAATGCTAGATCTCTAAGCACAGACGCTTTGCTCCGTCATCTCCAGATTTCAAGCCCTACATCCACCCTGGGAGAGATTCCCAGGACACAGAGCTCTGGAAGGTGCAACTAAAACCAATGGAATCTGTAGGAAACCCACAGGAGACAGGGACAAGAGCAACCAGGAGGAACCCCAGGACCCCTCGCCAGCCCCAGGACCCTTCCCTCAACTGCCCCCCGCCCCAACAGCCAAGTCAGCTTAGCTAAGGGCAGTGTAACATCATGGCTAATGAACAACACTGAAGCCCAGAGCCTGGGGTCAGCTCTGGAGAAGATTCTAGGTGTGACAAGGTTCCCCAAAGGGGAAGAGGCCGAATGAGGTGTAGTGCTGGCCGGACACCAGCTATTCTTTTAGGGTACTTTTTTTTTTTTAGAATATGAATTGCAGGACACCCCAAGGCACCTCCTAGCTCCCAGTGCTGGCCTGGCCCATGTCCCATCTCCTGGGGTGGCCAAGACCAGTGACACCCCTTTCTTTCCTTACAGCCCCAGCGCTCGGAGACAGGCTGGGCCAAACGCTCCCAGTCTCACTGAACATCGTCATTTTAAGGCAACTTGACAAGATTTCCCACAGCCTTGGCAAGCAGCGGGATTTGGCAGTACTTTCGAGCACAGACCAGCTGTCTGTGAGCATGAATACCTTTGACAGGTCTACTTTCCAAGTTCATCCTGAGACCAAAGTCTCAGGGCTTTTTTTTTCCCCCCCTCCAAAAAAAAACAAAACCTGTCTCGAACTAAACGGTATCTGTTGTATGGAAGCATTTCATCCGCCTTCCTTCAGGGAGATGAAGTCATGGCTTGCAGAATTAAGGCTCCTAACCGCTAGCAGGTGATGTGGTGAGGCTGAGCCCAACTGCAAACACAAACCTTGCACAGGAAAGAATCTGGGCTTTTACAGAGTTCGTTTGAAGCGTTTCCTCTCACACACACAAAAAGAAGATTGGAAATAACAACCAGAAATCAAAGAGAGCAAATGGTTCACGTAATCCTAAGGAGAAAACATACTTGCTACAAAGCGAAGGGGGATCTGTCTACTGTCTTCCTCTCGATTCCGTCATCCTTCCATTGGCAGTGCATTGAGTTCAGGACTGTGTGACACCACTGCAACCCCTTCACCCCAACATCCCCCATCAGAGGGCGTCTGCTCGGTATGTGTTGTCTGGCCTGACCACACCTCGCCTGGCCTTGTCTGAGCAGCTTGGAGGCCCACAGTGTTTGCAACCTTATTCCCAAGTTCACTGTCCCCAGAGCAGCTTTTAGGAGGGGAGTGACCCAGACTGAAGGCTGGGGAGGCACAGCACGCACCGCCTCCCTCCCTCCCGCCCCGTCGGCCTGTCCCAGGCTGCAGAGGAACTGGACACTCCACAAAACCTAGAACGGTACTTTCTGTGCTGCGTGATCTCATCCCCTGCCGTCAGGAGGCCCAGAGGAGCCCCAGAGGCAGGGTCCAGTCCAGTCTCCCGCCCTCCCCAAAGTCTCCCCACAAGACAGAAATGCTGCTTAACTTACGCAAGTTCCTTGTTCTTCATATCTTAAGAGTTAAAAAGGAGTGTCAAGCCAGGTTCCGGTGGCTCACGCCTGTTAACACTAGCTAATTCAGGAGACTGAGATCTGAGGACTGTGGTTCAAAGCCAGCCCAGGCAGGAAAGTCCCTAAGACTCTTCTCGCCAATGAACCACCAGAAAACTGGACGTGGCGCTGTGGCTCAAGTGGTAGAGCGCTACCTTGATCTGAAGAGCTGAGGGACAGCGCCCAGGCCCACCCAGAGCTCAAGCCCCACGACCGACAGAAAAAAAAAAAAAGAATGTCACTTAATATTGGACAAAAGGGAGCTACTGTGACTGCTGGCCAACATGACATCACTGTAACCCACCAGCCTAGCCCTTCTCCACCTGTGCTTCTGCTCAGTGGCCTCCTCCACTCTCTATGGTTGACCCAGCAGTCAGAGCTGGGGCTGCAGTCATACACTGTCTGGGCACACAGCTCCCGCTCTTCGCTGGGAGACGTGGACAAGACACGGCCATCTACAAAGTGGAGACCGACGTTATGTCTCAGGGCTGTGAAGATGGAGTAAAATGCTTAGTGTACTTGGTAAATGCAGACAACTCTCCAGCAATGCTTCAACTGCACCCCTTCCTTTAAAAGTGGGGGAGGAGCAGTTGGACACGATCTGAGGTTCGTGGTTCCAAGCCAGCCCAGGCAAAAACTTGTGTGAGTCTTATCTACGATTAACTATCAAAAAGACATAAGTGGAGCTGTCACTCAAGTGACAGAACTCCAGCCGTGAGTGGAAATGCTAAGGAACAGCACCCAGGCCCTGAGTTCAAGCCCCAGTAGTGGTATGCAGACACACCCGTGAATGCGCGTGCACACAAACAGACACATACATACAGACACAAGCCCAGCAGCCTTGATTAGTAGGGGAAGAAAACTAGACTTCCTCTCCCTCAGCTTCCTCTGTGTAAATAAATGGGTGGACGTATTGATGTGTGTGAGGCGCAAGCAGGAGAAAAGCAACCGAAAATCCTCGTGTTTCCTCCCTGAATAGTTTATTCTTTTCTGCTACACTTAACCGTTTACATATGTTTGAAAAAAATGCACTTGAACTTGATTAACCTCTGATGCCAGACCCGCCTGGATGGAACACAGCAGCCAAGGCAGCCCAGCCCAGCCCCACAGGCCGTCTGGACTTCAGTCTGACCCCAGCAGGGTGCAGACCCCAGCAGGGAAGGGCCAGAGCCAGCAGCTGGGGTCCCGAGAGGAGGGAAAGAGGGGGTAGAGAGGAAGGCCGGAGAAATTTGTTCTGGCTGGCAGCTGGGCAGAGCCTCTACCCACCAATCACTCGCTTTCAAGGTCCTTAAATTAATTTACGAGGAAATGGCTAATGTGTATGTTTGTTTTAATGTGGAAAACCACAGCCATTTGTTCTTAATTCATCTCAGGAAGGGTGAACAATCAGGAGATGTCGGCTGCAATGATCTGAAGAGTATAATGTACAAGGAAGTTCATGTAGAGAGCCTCGACGTGCTCTCACTTCCCAGATGCACCTCTAAAGGGGGGGGGGACAAGACAAGAAGCGGAACCATGCCTCGGAGAAATGGTGCCTGCAGGGTCTATACACACACACAGACACACACACACACACAGACACACACACACACAGACACACCACACACACACAGACACACACACACAGATACACACACAGACACACACACACACCACACACACACA
>NW_012267245.1:3972110-3989553 GCF_000151885.1 Dipodomys ordii
ACACACAGACACACACACACACAGACACACCACACACATACACACCACACACACACCACACAGACACACACCACACAGACACACACACATACAGACACACACACACACACACACACACACACACACACCCCACACACACGTTAAAAACCTGCCAAGTTTTCAGCCCCAGTGGGAGGGGTCTGTAGAAACTACTCCTCTGGCGACCAGCTAGTATGCTGAATGACTTTGGAGAAGGTACGGCTGAAGGGTGAAGACTCAGGAAGTTAACAAATGTATGTGCAGGGCTGGAGGCATGGCTCAGCTGGGAGAGCACCAGCCAATGAGTGAAAATGTCAAGATACCAAGTTGAACTCCAGGCCTCAGACAAAATAAACAAGCAAACCAATAAATGAATAAGTTTGTGTAGGGCTCGACCAGGTTAAGGGCGTGTATGCAGCAGATATTCTGGGATGTGAAGGGCTCCACCTTTGCAGAGAACTCAAAAGCACTTCCCAAACAGCTGAGATGGCCAGCCTCAGTCTGAGTAGCGCGTGGGTCGAGGGGGGAGGGCAGCAGCAATGCCGCCCCAGCACGGGCCTCCTCTGGCTGTTAGCAGCCTCTGTCTAGATTCACAGAGACAACACACCACCTTCAAGATATCCCTGACCAGGAAAGCCACAGGTCTCCCCGAGCCCGCCCACCCACAACAGGAGCTGTGCAGGGAAAGACCCAGCAGGGCCCCCTGTGGGCGGAGGGGTGCAATGCCAGGCTGGGGAGGTCAGCTGCTCAGGGAGACAGCCAGAGCACATGTTCCCGGGACAGTGGGTGGAAGGAAGATACACTTGCCTAAAAAGGAAGAACCTGGGAGGGGGTGGGGAAGGGAGGGAGGGACCAGGGTCAGAGCCCCAGGGCGGAGCTGGGCAGCTCAGCAAATCCAAGGAGGGCTTACGTCATCTTCTTGGCAAGCAGAAGCGGAAGGGGGGCAGTGGGAAGGGCGGGGGGAGGGGGGGCTGGCTGTGATTAACACCCTCTGGGTCTGTCTTCTTGCTATAACTTATTTATAGCTCTGAGGAGTGACTTTCTGCTTTCATGATATTTTAATCTGGGTTGACTAGACATAGAAATCCTCAGGCTGGAGAAATCAAGCAAGAGGACTGTTGGGTGCGGCCTGCTGCTTGCTGATGTTTTAGCTGGGGATACTGACAGAGAAAATACCCACCATATTCTTAGCTATCTCTCCTCTTTTAGAAGCCATGCCCAGTGGGGATGCTGTTAGTCCTAATGATGCTTCATCTCAGACTCCAGGATCTAGGTCCATCTCTCAACATTTCTGGGCAGCATTTGACATCACCCTGAAACTCATCCCTCCCTCTGATTCCTCTTCTATCTTCCCATTTAAAAAGCTGATCTGCTGGGCTGGGTGCTTGGTGGCTCATCCCTGTAATTCTAGCTACTCAGGAGGCTGAAATCTGAGGAACATGGTTCGAACCCAGCCCAGGCAGGAAGTTCCATGAGACTCTCGCCTCTAATTAACCACTGAAAAGTCAGAAGTGGAGCTTGGCTCAAGGAGTAGAAGAACACTAGCCTCCAACACAAAAGCTCAGGGACAGTACCCAGGCCCTGAGTTCAAGCCCCAAGATCAGCACACACACACACACACACACACACACACACACACACACACACACGCACGCACGCACGCACGCACACGCGCTTTGCTGAGCACCTGCAAAATGTTGGTCCCTAAGCTGGTAGCTGAGGACTACCGGAGGGAGCACTGGCCTGGCCCTTGGATTATAGAGATGGCCTCTGATAAGCCTGGCACATACAGACACTCAATGTAAACCTGCCCAGCACCCAGCTTGGCACCTTGTACTCGGTCAGGGCTTGGTAACTTTGGAAAGTAGGTCATTCCAGATGGATTACTAGGCGCTGTGGCGGTCAGGAAGTGATCAAGGCTGGACGTGATGTGCAGGTTTCACGGATACACGTGAACTATGGAGCTGAAGTTCCAGAGGAGCACAGCCCAGGCTGGGCCCAGGCCGCAGACAGCCCACCCCTGTCAGTCCCACGTGGGGACTTCCAGCTCGACTGAGGGACCACGGTAGCTGAGGAGCAGATCAAAGAGCCTCAGATTCTCCCAACCAGTATCTCGGCCTGGATGCAAATAAGCTGTCAGCCTCACATCCTCCTGATTCACCATCCTGGGAATTTCATAGACTTTATTTTGGAGAACAAAAGGGAAACAGAAATACCTTTAGGAAGACATATAGCACATATAAGAAATTCCTGGAGTTAGACGTAGCTCGGCGTGTCGTGTAGGAATGAGGGAGGACTCGACTTGAACAGACCTCAGCAAGGCAAAGTTTACTTCTGCAGAAGAGCGTGCCATCAGCCAACACACTGGCAGAGCAGGCAGGCTCCTCCCTTTTCATCCTTAACCCAGCAGGCCCCGCCTCTCTGCTCAGACTGGCTAAGGATGTAGCTTAATTAACAGTACCTAATACCTCAAATCCAATGTTGCAAAATGTAGCAGGAAAAGGATGTAACTGAAGCACAATCAACAAGGCCAAGCCACCTGGTCAGAGCACAAACTTTTCAGAACAGCAATGCTCACAAGAGTGACAGAGAGGAGGCAACCTACTTTTGAGAGAGAAGATGCTTTTCTCGCATAAGAGAATTGGGTGTTCCCACTGGAGATGCATGTTTCACATCCTTGGATGTGTGAATTTTACTGGGTGCAAAAATCACTTATTAAAGGAAATAAATTCAGTAAATGACAGTGACTCAAAGGTATGGCTCAAGTGGTACAGTAGTTCCCAAGCACAAATCCCCACACCCTCACCAAGGGAAAAGGAAAAAAAAAAAGACAATGTAAGGCCTACCAGACACAAGAAAACACAGTGTATAATATATCAGACTAACGAAACATTAAAGGAAGTTCTGAAGTAATTATGTCTAGAAATTCTATGCCCGCTGCAGGTAGTATATCACACCTCACCAGGGAAGAGATGGAATATTCCATTAATCCTGCTGGTATTACTAACTCCATGAAACAAAATTGAGATTCCTTTCTATCTCACAGCATGTAACAGGGTAAAATCTAAAAAGTTCAAAGTAAAAATATGTAGCGTGAAATCACTAAAAACACTAACATTATGAAGGATTTCCCAGGCTTGCCACGCAATGACTCAAGGCCCAGCAGAAATAAGACTCACAAAGACTTCCAATACTCATTTAGATAAAGAATATAAAAGATAAGTGAAAATGAGGTAAAAACAGATTAGAAAGACCCAAGGGCTAGAGAGGTAGCTCAGAGGTAAAGTACTAGCTAGGAGGGGAGGGGTCAAAGGAAAGGGAGAGAAAGTGTCAGGGAGAAAGAGAGAGTTGGGGGAGAAGGTAGAAGAAGGAGAGGAGGCAGAGGAGAGAGAGCAAAGGGGAGCAAAAGCCCTAATCTCATCTTAACACCACAAAAAAGACCACATGCAGCCGGGCACTGGTGGCTCACGCCTGTAATCCTAGCTACTCAGGAGGCTGAGATCTGAGGATCGCGGTTCAAAGCCAGCCCGGGCAAGGAAAGTCCGTGAGATTCTTATCTCTAATAAACCACTAGAAAAACCGGAAGTGGCGCTGTGGCTCAAGTGGTAGAGCGCTCACCTTGAGCTGAAGAGCTGAGAGACAGCGCCCAGGCCCAGAGTTCAAGCCCCATGACCAACAAAAAAAAAAAAAAAAGGACCACATGCATTTATCCTATAGAATTGACAGAAATGCAAGGGTCATAACTGCAATTTAAAATTCACTGATCATTAGGGTTAGCTATAGCTAGAGAGAGAGAATTAGTAAAATGGAAGATGTTCTGGAGGACAGATCAGAAATAACTACCCAGAAAAGTAGTATAGGAAAACATGAATGGAAAATGAAATGAAAACACTACTAGATGTTGAATTCTGGGTTCCATGCTGAGTGGCTGGGACTGACTGAGGATACAGTTAAGGTGACCATGCCTGGTAAGCTTTAAGGATGAGCTCGAGACCAAGGCAACTAGTTAGCATCAAAAGACCAATCAATGCCTCAGAGGGAGAGTCTAGATAAAAGAAAGCACACTTCATTTTGACCACACCTCTATCCTCATCTCAAATCAAACACAGGTTTGGGGTACTGTCAACTGGTCCACTAACCCAACCCTTTGTATGGGGCCATGTACCCCATCTGTGGACTGATGCACACAGATGAACACTGCTTATTGCCCTTCAAGGTCATGACTTGGAGAAACGTTGAGACTTTGTAGCCATTAGCGATTTCTAAGCAACCCAGCTTAGCCTAAAGAAAGCAGGGTGGTGATGCTGAGTCTTCACACCGATGATACACGCTATAAAATCTAGCTCAAAACAGATCACAAGGACCTAAGGCAGCTCAGAAAACCATCCAACTCCTGAGAGCCCAAGGGAAAATCCAGACAACCTCAGGGTCTGGTGGTGACCACACTATCCAGCCTATAATCTATAATCCTCACTACTCAGCAGATGACAGGAGCATCTTGAGCCAAGGCTGGCCCAGGCAAAAGCACCATAGACAAGAGATACAATGAAAACCAAACTAAAGCAAAAAAGGGGAGAGGGAGGGGGAGGGGGCATGATTCAAGTGGCAGAACACTTGCTTGGCAAGCCCAAGGTCCTGAGTTCAATCCTCAGTGCCACACAAAATAGTAACTGACGGGCTGGATTTCATTCAGTTTACACTGTTCTACTCTGTAAAAGACACTGCTGAGGGATGGGGAGATAGCTTGGGGGTACAGCACTTGTCGATCAGGCAGGAGGGAGGCCCCAGGCTTGGTCCCTACATGGAAAAAGAAATTCCAAAAAGAAAAGAGAAAGAGAGAGAGAGAGAAAGGGAGAGAGACTTCAAAAGATAAGCAGTAATACAAGTAGTATGGTAGTGGGTAGCGTGTACCCACAATCCTGGCTCCGAGAGGCTGAGGCAGGAGGATTCTGAGTTCGAGGCCACTCTGAGCACATAGGGAGACCCTGTCTCAAAAAATAAATTTTAAAAAAGAGAAAGAAAGAAAGCAGCATTGAGGCCTTTCTGATACTAGAGTGTGAGTGTGCACTGGAAGGGAGACAGGGGGAAATTATTTCATGAGGTGCACCAGGCCAGTTGTGCACGTGCTTGCACAACTTCGAGAACTCTTCAGGAACAGATGAAGGAGGAGAAGAAAACTCAGTTCTTATCTACAAGTGCCTGGAAGCAGCATGTCTTCAGGCCAGCCTCCAGCACTTCCTCACCCTGCTGGGGCTGGGGAGGACGGGGGAGCCACGGCCGCCACCACGCGGGAATAGTGCTGAACCCACTCTCCATCAAGCATACCCCCGGGAACTACGCACTCGGTCAGGAGACTGAGGGGAGGACTGGCTGGTAGGAGGGCCTCCCTCATGGCGTCTAAGACCTCGTAGTGATGATTCTGAGATGGGTCCTCAGCAAGAGTCAACGATTGTGTCTGTTCACAATCAGACTCTGATCCAATTGTGTTTTATACATATGTTCACCATGCTCAGACACCAACGGCTATCTATCATAGAACCAGGGTAGGGGGGGATTACAAGTGAGTTTCAACTTCCTTCTAGTTGCAACTTTCCAATTCTTAAAATTCTTTGTGTGTGTGTGTGTGTGTGTGTGTGTGTGTAAATGGGGCAGGCAAAGGACTCTGCACAACACTGTAAGCAGTCATCTGAGCTCTAGGGTAGTGTGAACGCCCTAGCAGATGCTAGCTAGCAAGGGTTGGCCTGAAGCGTCTATCTAAGACACAGGCAAGGGACAAAGGCATTCAGAGGGCTGTGTTCGGAACCTCAAAGGACAGCACCCCGCTGTCCCCTTCCTGCTCTGTTTTTAGCTGTGAGAGTCCAGGACACACTTGGGCATCCCAGATAGAAAATGGAGAAGAGGCTCAGAACTCATTCTCAAGGTAAGTGACAGAACCAACAGCACAACGGCAGGCCTGCCCCCTCTTTCAAGTTTGGAGGATGCTTCTTGCCCAGTGTCAGAGGTGGTGAGAGGGACAGGTGTGGGTTTGTGGGTGCATCTCTGTCAAGGATGTGCTGCTGACAGAAGGGGACACTCTCTGCTGCCTGCCAGGAGGTGGGGGCCGGGGCGTGACTCACCCAGCAGCTCCAAAAGACACCAGTGGCTTACATTTGTAATTGCAGCTACTCCCAAGGCTGAGATCACCATTCAGATACAGCCTGGGCAGAAACCTCAGCGAGGTGAGGCTCCAATTAACCACCAAAAAGCAGAAGTGGAGCTGTGGCTCACTTTGAGTGGAAAAGCTAAGGGACAGTGCCCAGACTGTTGGCCCTGCCGAGCTGGGAGCCCTGGGAAAGCAGGTGCAGCCCCTTCTCCTCTCCTACCTGGCTGTGCCACTTGTGGAAAAAGTGCCTTGTCTTGGCCAATCTCCCCTTTCTGGCTGCAGGACAGGTGGCTGCATGAAATCAGGGTGCTGCTTCCTGGTACCCAAAACCTAGCTCATCACGAGGGAGCAGTTAAGTGGTGAAAACATTGGAACAGGACAAGCAGGCTTGGCCTTCTCAGCCTCTTGATAGTGTGTGCAAAACTCTAGGCAAGGCTTTTGTGCTTCCAGCCTGGTTTTCACCTCACTAAAAAGTGGGGAAGAGCACCACTCCTGGCAAGGGAAGCTCAAGGCAAGCTTGGCACGCCCTTCTGCTGACAGCCAGGAAACGCACAGAAGCCAGCGGACACACACTCCAAGGACCTAAGAGAAGGCCTGAAGTTCAAGGTTCAGGTAATCTGGGTGTTAAAAGTGAAGAATGGCGTGAATGGAGAAGAACGCACTGAATGAAACAATTAGCCAATGCTAACAGCACAGACAGAGGGAAAGCACTGATTGATGGGGACTGAAACAATGACCGATGCCTGGTAGCATGGGATTAAGGTAAAGCCACCGGGTGAAACACTGTGGTACAAGATAGGCAGAAATACAGACATCACCTCAGCACTGGTATACATGCCACAGAACAGACCACGCCTGGTGGGAGGCACAGACTCACACACTGGTGAGTCTTGAATCGCAGACCCACCCAGATGGACGGACACACTGCAGAACAACTTGCCTGGATACTTCAAAATTGTCTATGACACAGCTGGGCACTGGTGGCTCAAACCTGTAACTCCTAGCTACTCAGGAGGCTCAGATCTGAGGATCGAGATCCAAAACCAGCCCAGAGAAGAAAGACTATGAGACTCTGCATCTCTAATTTACCACCAAAGTGCCAAAAGGGGAGCTATGGCTCAAGTAGTAGAGTCTCAAGTGAAAAAGCTACAAGACACCACCCAGACCCTGAGCTCAAGCACCAGCTTGACAGCAAAAAGAGGCCAATGTCATGCAAGAATGCAGACTTGCCAGGCACCAGTGGCCCACGCCTGTCATCCCAGCTACTCAGGAGGCTGAGATCTGAGGATCGCGGTTCAAAGCCAGCCTGGGCAGGACCATCCATGAGACTCCTATCTCCAATAAACCACCAGAAAACTGGAAGTGGCACTGTGGCTCAAGTGGTAGAGCGCTAGCCTTGAGCTGAAGAGCTGAGGGACAGCGCCCAACCCAGAGTCCCCGAGATCAAGCCCCTTGGACTGACCAAAAAAAAAAAAAAAAATGCAGACTTGATCAAAATTAAATAACACAGAGACAGTGGGAAGAAAGAAAGCAAATGGGACAAAATGTTCACAGCTGGCAACTCTCCGTGGAAATAATCACTGTGCTATTCTCATGACTTCCTGCTAGGTTTCAACAGGAAAAGGTCCTCCCCCCTCCCCCCGTCCTCGGAGAGCGGACAGAACCGCCACATCTGCGGCTCTGGTGTCTGCGAGATGCGAGCTCACTCACCTGTCAGGTACTCCAGGACGGCAGCCATGTACACGGGCGCCCCCACTCCGATCCTGTACTTGGGGTGGCCTTTCTTGATATACCGGAGCATGCGCCCCACAGGGAAGATGACCCCCGCCTTGGCGGACCGTGAGGTCTTGGTGGATTTCTTCTTCCCCCCGCGGCTGGACATGGCGGTGGTTCTGGAGGCAGATCAGAGAGCACACTGGGAAGGCAAGAGGCAGAGCTGTCAGGATCCAGGATTGCTGTGGGCAGCACCCTTCCTCTAGGGGCGCGCAGACCCTGCTAGGCACAGGCCCGGCCAGCAGGGGCCACTGCAGGGCGCTCTGGGTCACGTGCGCCGCTGAAGAGAGAAAGCCGACCAGTCTACACCCCAACACCAACATTGGTCATCTGCATTTTAAAGGTCACACTGGCAATAACCGTGAATACTGTCTTGCCTTCATACCCTACTATGTTATGTGTTTAAAATAGGATTTCCTGGTTATATTCCACATACTTTAATAATTGCATTTTCATATATTTGAGACTGGGGTAATATATTTGCAGTAACAAGAAGACAGTGTTGTCTCCCCTTTAGAACACAGATGTAAAAGCCAGGTGCCCAGGCCTACAGGCTCACGCCTATAATCCTCGCTACTCACTAGGTTGAGATCTGAGGATTGCGGTTCAAAGCCAGCCTGGGCAGCATACAGTCCATTTAACTCTTATCTCCAATGAACTACCAGGAAACTGGAAGTGGTGCTGTGGCTCAAAGTGGCAGAGTGCTACTACTAGCCTTGAGCAAAAGAGCTCAGGGACAGTGCCCAGGCCCTGAGTTCAAGCCACAACTGGGAAAAAAAAAACAACAACAAAAAGAACGGAGACACAAAGCCAGACACCCTGGTTCTATCATGATGTCACAGCTCCGACCTGGGACGAAGAAGGAGCAGAGTACAGGAGTTACCGCCCTGTGGCAGGGATGTCTGTAGAGCGCAGGGAGCCGCGTTTCCCCTCGCTGTCCCCCCAACCCCAGTACCCCCCGTCTAGTCACTCAGCCACGTGATCACAAATGCCTCCAGCCAAGGTCTCCTCGACTAGGCCCATCCGATCCACTTTCTACATCATGGGCAGGGCAACTCTGCTCTCTCTCATGGAGTATGTCCTGTCCCAAAAGCTTGTCAGGGCCGCACAAGTCTCGAGGTAAAAACCAGGCCACCACGTAATGCCCTAGAAACCCAGGCCCAGCACAGCTGTCCAGCTTTACCCGTATTCTGAAGTCAGACCCAGGAAGCCAAAGCCTCAGCCACTCCCGCCCCCGGGGCCGCCGCCTCCGAAGCCACAGCTCCCTTTGGCCAGATGTCCTGTATCCCTCGCACCTGCCAATCAGCCCCGCGCGCTCCTCCCGCTGCTCCATCCTCTGCGGGCCACCGCACTGCGCACGCTCTCATGTCTCCCTCCCACTGCGGTGGGGGGACGGCTGTCCCTGCTTTCTGGGGTGGCAGGGGCTTACTCAGAGCCCCGTGCATTCAGCTTCAGGAACTCGATGCTCGGCTCTCCCGAGCCGGTGGGGAGAGAAACCACTAATAAGCCCATAGTCTTCTAAATGGCAGTAACGAGGGCTCCAGGGGGACAATGGGGGGGGGGAGGAAGGAGGCCACAGCCTCCATCCACTCTGGGGTTGCCTTGATGCTTTTTCTACGGTAACTGGACCACTGAGCCAAGTGGACAAGAATCCACGTAACTAGGAGCCCTGGTTAGCCTGGCACATAACACCTTATGCCAGGGCCTGTGGCTCACCCCTACCATGTCTCTACAGCCCCAACGGCACCCCAGGGCATGTGACCCAGCTGTGCGGGCCAGAGACAGCAGGCTTCCTGGGCACTGCTGCGCAGCTGTGCAGCTGGGCCTAGCAGGGGTGAGATGGTTTCGAACCCTTGACCTGGGGGTCCTGCACTGTGCCCTCTTGTGGAATCCAGCCTCGAGGGCTCAGAGTGAGAGTGGAGGGTGATTTCAGACACAATTAGCGACTCTGTTGCTAACGACCCTCACTGCTCTGTGCGACCTCCCGCACACAGCGCATGCTTGCTGGCAGGGAACGCAGGGGCATGCACGTGAGCCCGTTCTCAGGCTTGGCTACCAAGATGGCTCATAGACCAACAACCCAATGCCTTTGGGCTGAAAGCTTATAATCCCAACACATCTCCTCTCTCTAGCAGCCCTGCAGCTCCTCTCCCAATGGGGCTGACTTTGCCCCTGCTCTCCAGCAGGCCTGCTGGAGATCCGGATGCCATTCTCCCAAGAGAAACGGTTAGTACCGAGGCCTGCTAGGACCAACACACATTCTTCCCTTCGGAGGGATTGCACATCTGGGCAGAGTGGCACACACCTGTAATCCCAGTTACAAGGATGGCAGGCAGATTGCAAGTTCAAGGCTGGTAGTCAGCAAGACCCTAACCCCAAAAGCAAAACACAAAATGAAAGAGGCTGGAGGTCTAGCTTAGAGATAGAATACGCAAGGCCCTGAATCCACATCTCGATGAGGGGAGAGGGATCAGAGGAGAGGGGAGGAAGGGAGAAGGGGAGGGCAGCCTGGCCCCATCCCTCCCATCCTCAGCCTCCAACTATCGGCTGCTTGTCCGGCCTGGAGTGCCTTCCTCGTCCACCAGCTGAGTGGCGCTCACCCACCACCCCTCCCCACCACCCTGGAGGCTCCTGCGACCCAGCCACAGCCCGAATGGCCAACTGCATGTTCCCACAGCACCTGCCTGCCCAACGTGACGCATGCCAAGGGGCTGAGCGCCAGCCACGCGGCTGGCCTGGCCCTGGGGGTCAAGGATCCCAGTCCCTTCTCTGGTGGCGGGTGGATGGCTCACATCTCATCTTGACTGACTCCTCTTCAATGAAAGAATCTCGAGGTTTGTGTTTTGTTGTTTCTGTAGTACTGGGGGGCTTGAACTCAGGGACTCATGCTTCCTGGGTCCAAGTTCCCGCCCAGACATGTGCCTGAGCTGAAGTCCACCTACTCCGGAGGTCCTTCATTGCTAGATCAGGCCCAGGCCACTGCGCCCAACTGCCCTTGGTAGAGATGGAGTTCTGCGGATTTTTCTTCCCAATCTCAACCCTCCCCCTCAAGGAGCTTGGGATGATGAGTGTGACTGTGCCCCATTATGAGATGAGAGGAGGGCTTACAAACTTCTGTCTGCCCAGGCCGGCCTCCAGCTGCAATCCTTCTGACCTCAGCCTCCCAAGTAACAAGGATTACAAGGGAGAGCCACTGGCACCTGACTACACAAGGGGGATTTTAGGGGCTGGCCTCAGAGTGAAGCATGCCGCTCCTGACAACAAGCTCTTACCTAGGATGTGGCTACAAGAGCTCATGTGATTGCAGGAGAGACTGGGAAATGGCATGGTCTGGGGAACCAATGCCCCTGTGGGGCGCTGCACGCTCCCTGCTCTGAGGAAAGGACAGTCCTCTATCCTAGGCCCTCAGCCTGCCTTCAGGTACGGCTCATAGTGAACGCACACGCGTGCGTGCACACACACACACTCGCACACACATACACTCACACTGCCTGTCTGTCATCACAGCACACGAGCCCAGTGGCTCTTTTGCCATCATCAGCCTAGGTCAGGAAGTGGTGCACCAGTCCTGAAGTGATCCTGTGCGGCCACGGTTTGGATGTGGCTGAGTGTCCCCACGGCGTCGTGTGATTTTGTTCTCACGGTAATCCTGAGAGGTGGAAACAGCCTGGCCACAGCGCGCACAGGCTGGCCCGTGGAGAGGTGATTAGGATTAGGTGAGGGCTCGGGGTGGAGCCCCATGAGAGACACTGGCAGCTTCATGACAGGGACAGGGGGCGGGGCACGCACAGGTGCCGCTGGATCCTCTCTACCACCTCAGGACTCTGCCAGCTGCCTGCCGTGGATAACTTGATACAATAACAACAACAAAAGCAGACTAATAGACCAGGCGCTGGCAGCTCATACCTGTCATCTTAGCTACTCAGGAGGCTGAGATCCAGAAGATTATGGCCCAAAGCCAGGCAGGAAAGTCCACGAGACTCCATCTCCAAAACAACCAGCAAAAAGCAAGTTTGCAACATGGCTCAGGTGATGGCCCTATAAGCCAAGCAAGCATCAGACCCTAGTTCAAACATCAGTACCATGCAGAGGGCTGAGAGCTGAGGATCGTAGGGCAAAGCCAGCCCAAGCAGGAAAGTCCATGAGACTCTTATCGCCATTGAACCACCAAAAAGCTGCAAGTAGAACTGTGGTTCAAGAGGTAGGGGCACCAACTAACACTGAGTGGAAACACTAAAGGCAGTGCTCAGGCTCTGGAGTTCAAGCCCCGGTACTGGTGTGCATGTGTGCATACGTGCACATACATCACACATCCACACACACAATGAGCAATACCACAATAAACATAAGCCGCGTGTGAAGAAACCCAAAGCTCATCCCATGGCAAATGGTTGCAGAGCTGGTCACGTGGAGATGTGACGGGGCGATCAGAGGGAGGGGTGAGGCTCCCAGGAACAGGGTGGGTGTAAGAACAAGAGCCCTCTACCACCAGGACAGGCAGGAGGCTGGGCGAGGCACACGGGTGCCCGGGAGGGCTGGCGATGACCTCTTCCCCTCTCTGCATGCAAACCAGCTTCACCGCGCCCAGCCCAGTCTGCAGTTGCTCTAGTAGTCGCAGTCCTGGTGTCACATACGAGCTCCTGCCCTGCTGTGTCCTGCTGTGTCCGTTCCACTGTCTAGTCTGGGGTAGCTTGCTCCGCGCTGAGGCTCTAGCCTTATACACAGGCCCAGCTGATCCCTAACCCGGAACGCCCCCAGGCTAAAACTTTCCAGCTTCCCCAGTGGATTGGGGAGCTGGAGGGCGTGGCAGCTACAGCCCCTGGGACCCAACTAAAACTGCTTTTAAATGTCCCTCTGTTTGCCCTGTCCGGGAAGTTGCACCAGTTTCGTGTACTCTGCAGATGCAGTTTCCAGCCCTTCCTTCCAAGGGGCTAGCCACCTGAGATCTCATACCCTAATTCTAACGCCAGCCGCCCGCCCCTGCCGGCCTGCAAGCCTTCGATGGACAAGGAGGACCCGTCTGCTCTGCCGCCCCGCTTCCCCAAGCACCCAGGCCGTGCCTGCTACCCAGGTAAACACTCAGATACAGCTGGTTGGTTGGCGTCTACAGTGGGCGGAGTTCCCTTAGCAAAGGGGAGGGCAACTTTTCCCAGAGCTGTGGCTTATGGGCTTCCAAACCTTTCTCTGGGAGCGTTCACATACACACGCTTGGTGAAGTGCGGTGAGGGTCCAGCCCCATGGAAGCTGGGGAGCCTGTTGGACCAGGAAGGACCCCTCCAATGCCCTGCTCGCTGAGGCTTATGAATAATTCCAGGGCTCCACTGGCCTCTCCTCTGGCCACACACACACACACACACACACACACACACACACACCCGTGGAATGATCAGTGCTGAACTCTCCACTGGCCTCTCCTCTGGCCACACCCACACATCCACACACACCCACACACACCCACACCCACACCCACACCCACACACACACACACCCGTGGAATGATCAGTGCTGAACTCTTTCATTATCTAAGCAATGACTGGAACCGTGTTCAGAGAGCCTGTGTTCCAGCCCGAGCCATCAGCGCTGCCGGGGAGAGAGGGCTGCTCACTTTGCCTACAGGACACACACACCCTGCATCCACATGCATCTGTCACCTTTCTTTTTGTCGGTCATGGGGCTTGAACACTGGGCCTGAATGCTGTCCCTCCGACTAGTTTCTATCACTTGAGCCACTGCACCACTTCTGGTGTTTTTCTGAGTGGTTTACTGCAGGTAAACTGCAGGTCTCACAGTCTTTCCTGTCTGGGCTGCCTTTGAACCGAGATCCTCAGATCTCGGCCTCCTGAGTAGCTAGGATGACAGGCGTGAGCCACCGGCGCCCGGTGCATCTGTCACCTTTCTATCAGCTCCAATCATTAGGCAACTCTCAGACAATGCACTCTGTGGAGTATTCTCTGTGGTCTCTTCCTATCATGGCTGGTGTTAACAGCACTGCTGTCGGGTCCCTGGAAACGTAAGTATATACACTACACAGCCATGGCTCCAAAGCTGGGCTTTCACAAGCTGCTCATTGATTGGCTTAGAACAGAGATCTATTCTTAAGCCCTAACCAATCAGGAGAAATATGTCTCCATTCAATACACACCAAATGATAAAATAAGCCCAAGAGTTAAGGAACCTAGAGAACCACAGTCCACCCTCAGATATCAGAGGGATTGCAAATGGAAGACACAGACCAAGGAAGACAGAAGATAAATCCTACACCATGCTTTTTAAAACATTTTTCTTGGTCATGCATTAGGCTTTTAGTGGGGGGGGGGCGGGGGAACAACCCAAACACAAGTGTCACTCATCACAAGCAGAAAAATTTGTGGGAAACTAGGCAGGGAGAGAAAACTCCACCTCTGCAGGGCAAAGGGACTTGCACACCACTTTAATACCAACTCACTCTGCTGCTTCACAAGGAAACTTTCCCACTTGCCTTCTCTCAGTCCCTACGGCTGCGCTGGACTCTAAGATAACCAGTCTAAGGGAAAGCCTTTAAGAGGAAAAGGGTTAGAGGCATGGCTCAGTTGGTAGAGTGCCAGCCAATGAGGGAGTGTCAGGTACTGAGTTCCAGTCCCGGTCTTGGACAAAAATAAGCAAATAAAAAGAGGAAAGTTAAATGCAAGCTTCAGAGGGCAGAACTTTGGTCAGGCCTGGCATCCGGAAGCCAGCTACTCAGAAGCTGCAGAATAAAGGAAGAGTTCCCAATGAGAATAAAAGAGCACAGATGAGCATGGTAGTTTTGCACCTGTGATCCCAGTGAGGCGTGGGAGGGGTGGGGGAAGAGGAGGAGGATCCCAGTCCAAGGCTGTTCCCAGGCAAAAGCGCCAGACCCTATCTGAAAAAAAAAATGAAAGCAAAAAGAGTTGGGCACATTGCTCAAGTGATAAGAGTCCTAAACTCACACCCCAACACCCCTCCCCCCCCCAAAAAAAAAGATTTTAAAAAAACATCCACCTGCCCACATCTTTCTCCGGCTCAGGACCCTTTAGGGGGATCTTTAATGCACTTCTGGTTTGATCAAGATCCTTTATGATTTGCCCCATTGGCTTTACCTGACTAGGATTCTGCCACCTAGATCTCTGGCAGTTCCCCCAAAGCCCCTCCACTGTCTCCTCGGATCTGCACATGTGGTTCCAGTCCTCACACACTGGTCCCCATCTGCCTTCCTTCCGGTGCCTGAGAAGCACTCATTTCCCGGCTAAGTTACAGTTACTGCCCTTCCTGGAAGCTCCTGTGGTCTCTTGCCCTGACCACCTAATGGTGCCACGCCTGTCTCCTCTTCCTAAGGTCAGCGTTCCCGGGCAAGCCTGGGCCTTTCTCCATCTGTATGTTGTCTCCTCTGTACGAAGCAGAGCCAATTCTCAGGAGTATTTGTTGAAAGACTGCAAGACACCAGCTGGTCAGGTTAGAGCCTGGCAAACTAGCAATATGAGTCTTTGGAATGCAGAGCTGAGTGTTCAGGCCCACTCAGAAGAACTGAGGCTTGCTGGTCCTTTAAAGAGGGAAGGGCTCAAAGGACAGGTATGCCCCATTCTGCCCTTCCTCATTCCAGGACAGGGGGTCCACAAAGCCCCCTTTAGTGACATTTGAAATAAGAATCAGAGGTTGGATCTGACTGAACACCAACCACACGAAGATTCTGTCTTGTTTTCTCACTGAAGGTTTTTCAGTTAACACTTTTTTTTTTTGATTGGTTGTGGGGCTTGAACTCTGGGACTGTGCCCTGTTCCTGAGCTCTTCAGCTCAAGACGAAGGTTCTACCACTTGAGCCACAGCGCCACTTTCGGTTTTCTGGTGCTTAATTGGAGAGAAGAGTCTCACAGACTTTTCTGCCCAGGCTGGCTTTGAACCGCGATCCTCAGATCTCAGCCTCCTGAGTAGCTAGGATGACAGGCGTGAGCCACCAGTGCCCAGCTTGCCCTTTTATTTAAATACATCTTAAATGAATGGAGACAGCGTGAGCTCTGAGGTACACTACAGGTGGCTCCCAAGAATACAACTCCCTAGCCCTAGCCCCAATCTGGTGAAAA
Organism: Dipodomys ordii; assembly: GCF_000151885.1. Classification (NCBI taxonomy): domain Eukaryota; kingdom Metazoa; phylum Chordata; class Mammalia; order Rodentia; family Heteromyidae; genus Dipodomys; species Dipodomys ordii. Next base: position 3,988,119 of record NW_012267245.1, read on the forward strand.
GCAGGCCAGTGATGTTTGGTGGCACTAGAATGTCACAAGAAGTTCCAGAACACTCTCAAAGTTTACCGAAGCTCTCCCTAAATCAGATTCTGCTGCAAACATTTTTCTTTTTCAGTTCCAACCCCCTCCCGGCTTATCTGGGAGCAACAAATCAAAAGAATAGACCAGATTGCTGTCCCTCACTCCTTGTAAAAGTGGAAGGGGGAAGAATGGGCAGTGTTCAGGAGTTTCACCGTCGTAAGACAAATTGAAGTTTAGAAGCACAGTCATCCTAGTGGACAAGTCTCCACAGAGTTCGAGTTACAACTGCCCAAGTGGGTACAAGGAGTCTTCATTCCACCCAGGCGCTCGGTTCAGAGTTAACAACATGGTGGACAGCAGACCAGGGTCCTAAGGATGAAACCCTGCAGTATAGGCGACAGGTGGATTATCTGGCAGCTTCTGCTTAAATTCGCAACCTGAGTCTGGCAGCTCAGACCTCCAAAGCTGTCCCCCGCCACACACACAAAAAAAAACCTGAACTCCCCAAAGCCAGGAGTCTGAGAAAGAACAAAGCACTTCCTCCCTTTTAACCGTAAAACCTCAAACCACAAACCTGTTAGGAAAGAGGGCAGCCTAGGGGAGGGGAGAGGCCCCCCCCTTTCTCTACCCTCCCCCCTCCCTCTAATTGTCTATTCTTCTCTGCTGTTTATTGGATGGTTTAAAAAGAAAAGAAAGTCTTATTGCAAGGGCTTTTGGGAGTCATGGCTCCAGCATGGAATTCCAGGCCTAGCTCTGCTCTGGGTGCAAAGAGTGTGGTACACTTTCAAACTCGGGAACTTTGGGTTTTTGTTTTTTTTTGGGGGGGGGTTCCTTAGGGGGAGGGAATACGATTTGGACCCAGCCTCCTTTTCAAATGTCTTAGGATGCACCTGACCAGCCAATCCAGTCTCCACAGCAGCAAATCTGGGTGATGGGGGGGGGGAGGGTCCCCTTTCTCCTCCTCCTCCTCCTCCTCCCCCTTCTCCTCCTCCTCCCCCTCCCCCTCCAGCACACACCTGTTGTCAGGTGAGATCAGAACCCAGCCTCCCCGCCGCTGGTGGCTCTCCACTCCGGCCCTGAATCCCGGGGCGCCCCCCTCCTCCACCTGGGGACCCCCCCCCACATCTCCTTCCCAGTCCTCTCCCCACCCCCCCATCACCTCAAACACACCCCACACAGCACACCTCCCCATCACAAAGCAAACAAAAGGCCAGGAGCGCGCTGGGGTTCGCGGGACCCCCCGGGGGGGATCCCCCGGCTGGGCCCAGGGGACCCCCTCATCCATCAGCACCCCTGGGGTTCGAGTCCCCCCCCACACACACACACTCCTCACCCTGCTCCCGGCCCTGTCCCGTCCCCCCCCCCGGGCCGGGCCCCCGCACAACTTGGTTTCCGGGTCGGCGTCCATTCGCAT
>NW_012267245.1:3990644-3992427 GCF_000151885.1 Dipodomys ordii
CCGGGACCCCGACACGGCCCGGGACCCCGACACCGGGAACCCCGACACGGCCCGGGACCCCGACTGCGCCCCGACACGGTCCGGGACCCCGACACGGCCCGGGACCCCGACTGCACCCCGACAAGGCCCGGGACCCCGACTGCACCCCGACAAGGCCCGGGACCCCGACTGCGCCCCGACAAGGCCCGGGACCCCGACTGCGCCCCGACACGGCCCGGGACCCCGACACGGCCCGGGACCCCGACACCGACCCAGGCTGCACCCCGACGCGGACCCCGACCCCGACTGCACCCCGACCTAGCCCCCACGCCAGCTGAACCCCGACGTAGACCCGGACCCCGACCCCGACTGCACGCTGACGTCGACCCGGACCCCGATGCACCCCACGTAGACCTGAACCCTAATATCGACCCAACCTGTACCCCGACCTAGACCCAGACTCAGACCTCGACTGCGGACTGCCGTCCAGCCTCCACCTGAACCCCGACATCGACCCGGACCCCGACTGCACCCCAACCCTCGCGGGCGCGCCCCAAGGCGTGGGTCCCCGGGGTCCCCCAGCCCCCCACTCCCAGAGAGACGCTTCCGCGGCCCGGCTCTCCGGGGAGCCCTTCCTGGGGGAGCCTGTCTCTGAACCCGGGGTGTCTCTGCCTGCCCCCCAGTAACTTCATCACCACGAGGGGGGCTCCCGCCCCTCATCAGAGCAAACTTCAGTGTGCCCCCCAACTCCCCCCACCGGCATCTTCAGACTCCAGCCCTCCGCAGGCCCGGGGTCTGCCCAAGGCCCACGCCTGCACCCCTGCACCCCTGCACCCCTGCCTTGGCTCCTGGGGCTCTTCAAAGCCAAACCCACCCACCCCAAAGTCTAGTCTCGCTTTGCGCGTGGAAGGAGCTTCAGTTCCACCATTTGTGTGTAGGTTTGAGGCCCAGGTTGGGATTTATAAAGACAATGAATCTATACCACCCCCACCACCCCCACTCTTCAGGTGTAGAGCGAGTTGGGGGGGGTACAGTCAGTGTACCCCGAGTACTTTGGAGAGGGTGGAGTAGCCTATGTGCCCAGCCAGGGTGGCCTTGCTTTGCCCCGAGTTTGCAGAAAACGTGGAGTCCTGAAGACTGGAGATGGCTCTTTCTTTTTTTTTTTCTGAAGTCATGGTGGCATGGATGGTTTGGCTGTCACCAGCGGTTATTACCCACTCTTATTTCTGTACCAATCATGCAAAGAGCAACTGGGGGGGGGGAGCAAATCAGCTGTAGCATTATCCATTGTATTTGCCAGTACTGGGGCTTGAACTCAGGGCCTGGGGCCATCCCTCAGCTTTTATGCTCAAGGTTGGTGCTCTAACCACTTGAGCCACAACCCGCAGGGCTCTCTCCCCCGACTGACTTCTTTGATCTGCAGTTAGCAGCTACAGGGGTCTGTTTTCCTAAGCCTCCTGCCCCCCCCCCCCCTCTGGTGTTTGTTAAGCCCAGAGCCTGTAGGTGAGTGTTAATTCTAACAGATGAATAACAAAGAAGCTAGGGACCCACCCTGCCCGGCCTGTGGGGAAACCTGGAGCCTAGTTATCCTTTTATGCCTAGGGGGCCTCCCTAGATTTAAATGTTTTCTTTCCCCTATCTGAGGTTAGAGCCAGGTTGAAAGAGTCAGGCCACCTTTAGAGCAAGGGTTGTGGAGCAAGGAAGTATTCCCAGCTGGGTACCCGTGGCTCTCGAGTGTCATCCTAGCTACTCACGAGGCTGAGATCTGAGGTTGGAGGTTCCAAGCCAGCCCCCCCCCCCCCCC
>NW_012267245.1:3992477-3992907 GCF_000151885.1 Dipodomys ordii
AATCGAAACCAAAGATCGACCAGTTCCCTATAAAATACTGAAGATGGCCAGACACTAGTGAGAGGCTCACACCTGCAATCCTAATTTCTCTGGAGGCTGAACTCTGAGGATCTTGGTTCAAAGCCAGCCTGGTTAAAAGTCCTTGAGATTCTTATCTCCAAGTAACTAGCAAAAAGCAGGTCTAGAGGTGTGGCTCAAGTAGTATACCAGCTGTAAGAAAGCCAAGTGAGAGCCCAAGGCTTTGAATTCAAGCCCTGGTGGTGGTGGGGGGGGAATTAAAAAATTGAACACTCGGCAGGGCGCTGGTGGCTCACGCCTGTAATCCTAGCTACTCAGGAGGCTGAGATCTGAGGATCGCAGTTCAAAGCCAGCCCGGGCAGGAGAGACCGTGAGACTCCTATCTCCAATAAACCACCAGAAAACCAGAAGT
>NW_012267245.1:3992957-3998494 GCF_000151885.1 Dipodomys ordii
GAAGTAGCGCTGTAGCTCAAGTGGTTGAGCGCTCGCCTTGAGCTGAAGAGCTGAAGGACAGCGCCCAGGCCCAGAGTTCAAGCCCCAAGACTGACAAAAAAAAAAAAAATTGAACACTCACAGTTACTTAGAAGACATGAGAGCATAAGAGAAAGGTGGAGCTGGAGTATACTTTTTTTTGCATGCATATATAAGTTAATGTTTTAAAATTGCATCTGTAATGATAGGCAGGGAGGAAAATCCCTCAATCAGAAGGGAAAGTAAAACCAATAAACCCAACTGTATTTCAAAAGAGTTGTCACCATTCTACTGAAGAGGAGAAAGAGATCATATAAATAATTTACGAACTGAGTATTGTGGCTAGGGAGAAGGCTAGAGAAGAATTACAAACAAATCCTGAAGTGTTGAAAGTTTGGTTTTGTGGTGGTTTGGGGAAATCCATTTGCACAATGTTAGATGTATTACAGGTTTTTAAGCAAATGACTACACGTGTAGCCGTGTGCCCCAAGGCTCACGCCTGTAATCCCAGCTACTCAGGAGGCTGAGATCTGAGGATCATGGTTCAAAGCCAGCCTGGGCAGTAAAGTCCCCATGAGACTCTTATCTCCAATAAACCACTCAAAAAAAAATCCCAAAGTGGTGCTGTGGCTCAAGTGGTAGAACGCTAGCCTTGAGTACAAAGAGGCTCAGGGAAATGCCCAGGCCCACAACTGACCCCCCCCCAAAAGTTGTATATTCTAGAGACAAATTCCTTATGGGAATTACCAATGTTCCCTCCCACCCTCTTGCCTCTCTGCCTTTTCTGTGTTCTCTCCCTTTTATTTGAAGTTTTATCCCAGTCACTGTAGATCTGCATGTAATTGTAAGAAGTTATGCGCTGAGATGCCTTGTTACAGTTTCCTGATTCTTCACAATGGCAACATTTTGTGTAAAAAAAAAAAAAATACTAGGAGCCCGGAGCCTCACGCCTGTCATCCTAGCTACTCAGGAGGCTGAGATCTGAGGATCACGGTTTGAAGCCAGCCTGGGCAGGAAAGTCCACAAGACTCTTATCTCTAATAAACCACCAGAAAACTGGAAGTGGTGCTGTGGCTCAAGTGGTAGAGCGCTCGCCTTGAGCTGAAGAGCTGAAGGACAGTGCCCAGGCCTGGAGTTCAAACCCCATGACCATGTCAGTCATGAGGCTTGAACTCAGGGCCTGGGTGCTGTCCCAGAGCTCAATGACCAGGTCCCATGGTCAAAGCCCCAGTACCAGCATGTATGTGCACACACATACAGAACTGTGTTATATGTGTATGTAAAACCCATGTATGCTTGAATGTGTGTATAACAGCCTGTGTGTGTGCATGTGCGCAAGAGCCCATAAATTCAGATCTGAAAAAACCTCTCTTTTGGTGTATGTTTGTGCCAGTACGGAGGCTCACACTCAGAGTCCTTTAGCTTTTCACTAAAAAAAAAAAAAAACACGAAAAACAGCTGGTAAGCCATAATGAAATGGGAGTATAAAAGAATGAGGAAGTGCGGACAAAGGAATGAAGAAATAAGTAGGAGACAGGAAATCTCTGGTGTCTCCAAGCTACAGGAAACAGAAAGGAGACCCATCTGTCAGAAAGCCATGTTCTCCCCCATTTAACCCGGGGCCAAGCTCTGTACAGAGGAAGGCATCCAAGATGCCCTCAGCTGGGTCTGACCTTTGTCTTTGCTTTCCTTTTAGGGTAGGCTTCCATAATCAATGGAAATGATTCAGTACTGGGAGCTAGATCTTGCTAGAACGGCTTGGTTTCTGGTTCACTCATTGAATTAGGTAACTCTTGTATTCTTTCTCAGAGCCTCTGAGCTTGCCTGTCTCAAGAGCTACTGATCCCTTGCTTGGCCCCGTTAGAAATAGCTTGGGATGTTGGGTGTGTCCTGTAGGAATAAAGAGACCACCTGGAAGGAAACTTGGCAAAGGCAAAGTTTACTTCTGCAGGAAGGTGAGCCTCCTGCCGAAAGTCTGACCAGCAAGTGGCCAGAGCAGACAGAATGTTCCTTTTATATCCCTAACCCAGCAGGCTCCGCCCCTCTGCCCCCATTGGCTGAGCTCAGGTTCACAATCCACAAAACGATGCTTCCCAATTAGCAGGATGTATCCCAGGAAAAGTACTCAAGAAAAGGATAGAGACAACTAAAATGTCATTAACAAGGGCCAAGCCACCTAGACAAAGCAGGAACCCTCCAGGAAAACCATTCTTTCAAGATGAACAGGAAGGAAGCCAAGTACTTTGAAAGAAAAGATGCTTTTCTCATACCCCTCCCCCCTTTTTATTTTCTATTCTTTCCTTTCAAACTCTTTTAGCATTATTTGACTATCTTCCTCAGCAGTATTTCACAATGACAGCTGTATTTAACAATTAGGGGTGGTTTTTCTTTTCCTCCCCATAGGTCATGGGGCTTGAACCCTGGGCCTGGGAGCTGCCCCTGAGCTCTACAGCTCAAGGCTAGCCACAAAGCCACTTCTGGTTTTCTGGTGGCTTATTGGAGATAAGAGTCTCATTGACTTTCCTGCCTGGGTTGGCTTTGAACTGCAATCCTCAGATCTCAGCCTCCTGAGTAGCTAGGGTTACAGATGTGAGCCACCAGTGCCTGGTACACATTTTCCTTTTATACAGTATCTTCTGTTTCCGCTGTTGTGCTTTTTTACCCTTTTCCCTCAAGTTCTGGGCCCTCCCCTAACTCTTCCAAAGATGTATACTTGAATACACCATACATAAGGTAAAGACAAGCCAGGTGCCAATGGCTCACACCTGTATGCCTAGCTACTCAGAAGGCTGAGATCTGAAGATCACAGTTCAAAGCCAGCCCAGGCTGAAAAGTCCATGAGACTCTTATCTCCAATTAAACCACCAGAAAACTGGAAGTGGTACTGTGGCTTAAGTGGTAGTGTGCTAGCCTTGAGCTGAAGAGCTCAGGGACAGCACTCAAGCCCAGAGTTCAAGACCCATGAATGGAAAAAAATTTAAAAAAAACTAGAAAGAAAGAGAAAAGAAAAAGAGGTCTCTTGTTTCCGTATCTTGGAGTTCATTTTCAGCATGTATATTATTTTATATACCTATGAAGAGGCATTTGGGCATTACACCTTTGTTTCTCTCCCAAGAGTATCTTCTTTTTGTTACCATGAAGCTTTGAACTTGGGGCTCCTGTGTACTAGAAAACCTGGGTTACTTCTCTTTTTCTAGAGGTAAATAGTTGAGAGCCCGACCAAAACCCTGAGCTGCTTATTAAATCATCTCCCAATCTGCAGTTCAAGACCTGGAGTTCAAGCCCTCCAGCCCATTCAGAAGTCATCAAAGGTTTTGTTTGGCTTCTTAGCGCTGCTTTTAACCAACTTTTCAATTAAAAAACAAACCCTGAGCTAGCTGGGTACCTATGGCTCACGCCTGTGATCCTAGCTAGCCAGGAGGCTGAGATCTGAGGGTTGTGGTTCAACTCCAGAAGAAAAATCTGATACTCTTTATCTCTAACCAGGAAAAAAAAAAAGGCTAGAAGTGGAACTATGGCTCAAGGGTGGGAGACTGGTAACCCTGAATGAAAAAGCTCAGGGACAGTGCCCAGGACCTGAGTCCAAGCCCCAGGACAGGCAGTAAAACCAGAACAAAAGGTGGTAAATATGTTAAAGAGAAGAAGGTGGCCAAGTACTGGGCATCAATCTTTTGGACATTCACACACACACACACACACATACACACACACACACACACACACACACACACACACACACACACACTGTTCTCCTCGGCCTCACTGCTACAGATCCTACCTTGCCTTTTATGGCTGTCAAAGAAGTTCCATGGCCCATCTTTTCCTTCCTCTTCTAGTTAGTTTTAGGTGGAACTAATTCTGGGGGTGGAGAGGGGGTAGTGAGCCCTCACTCCCAAAAGCAGAACTCCGCAGCCTTGGTTTTCAGAGGAAGCCACAAGGTACTGCCAGAGAAACGGCTGTTTTCTTACAGGCTCAGGGAGGGAACAACGTGGTTTCATCCATGTTCAGACTTCTTCTTTTTTCTTTTCTCTTTGTGCTTGGTACTGGCTCATGGGCTCAGAGCCTAGCACCCTCCCATATCCTTTTCACTCAAGGCTAGCGCTCCAGCCCTGAGCCACAACTCTACTTCCAGCTTTTATTCGTGGTTCACTGGAGATAAGAGGCTCATAGATTTTCCTGCCCAGGGGTTGGCTTTGAACCAGGACCCTCAGATCTCAGCCTCCTGAGTAGCTCGGATGACAGGCATGTGGTGGCTTCAGCCCATTTTCCCATCAGCCAGAGAGGTTTTTCGTCCCTGAAAGAAAGAATGCAAGGACTGGGAAGGTGGCTTAGTGGTCGAGTGCTTGGCCTAGCATGCATGAAGCCCTGGGTTCGATTCCACAGAAAAAGCCAGAAGTGGTGCTGTGGCTCAAGTGGTAGAGTGCTCGCCTTGAGCACAGAGAGGCTCAGGGACAGCGCCCAGGCCCTGAGTTCAAACCCTAGGAGTGGCAAAAAAAAAACAAAAACAGAAAGGGTGCAGGTGGTTATTAGGAACAATTTTGAGGCAAATGGGAGTGGGGGGTGGGTGTCCCCTTCTTGTTACCGGTGACCTCTCCATAATCCCAGTGTCCTGTTCGCTTCCTTCAGAAACCCACAGCATTCCTCCTTTTGACAAGAGATCCTGTTCCTGGGTGCATCCGCTGCTACACCACACTGCCCCCTGGTGGTTTGGGACTGTTAGCTCCTTTTGAAAGCGGGGGGGAGACAGTTAAATAAGGAAAACAATTGGAAAACAATAAATAAATAACCATTATCATAACCACCCAGGAAGCCCGAGGCTTGCTCTTGTTAGAACACTCCCTAATTTTTTTGATTTATTATTAAATGAGGCACAAAGGGGTGACAATTATGTAGCTCGGGTAACCAGTACATTGGTAACTCAGGTAATGAGAACATTTCTTACTTTCTCTCTTTCTTTCTTCTTCTTCTTCTTTTTTTTTTTTGCCAGTCCTGGGGTTTGAACTCAGGGCCTGGGCGCTGTCCCTGAGCTCCTCTTGTTCAAGGCTAGCGCTCTACCACTTGAGCCACAGCACCACTTCTGGCTTTTTCTGTGTCTGTGGTGCTAGGCAAGCACTCTACCGCTAAGCCACCTTCTCAGCCCCATGAGCACATTTCTTTTTGGGCAATATCACCCCTCCCCAGGCTTTCTTCCAGTTTCTCCCCCCCCCCCACAAGTTGTATAGTTCATTTTCACATAGTGTGTAGTGAAATCCACTGCTGCATTGTTCACCCTTTGTGCCTCCATTTCTGTGACTTCTCCCTTTACCCTCCCAAAGACAGATAGATGAAAAAACAAGACAAAAAAGAAAACAAAGACAGCAACCGAGTAAACTTCTTGTTTCCATTTCCTGGGGTTCATTATGCACACCTCCTAATTTAAGAACTAACAGGTCAGGGCTGGGAAGGTGGCTCAGTGGTAGAGTGCTTACCTTGCATGCTCGAGGCCCTGGGTTCGATTCCTCAGCACCACATAAGCAAAA
>NW_012267245.1:3998604-4018272 GCF_000151885.1 Dipodomys ordii
AAAAAAATAAAGAAAATAAAGAACTAACAGGTCACCTGCCAGGTGCCAGTGGCTCACACCTATCATCCTGGCTACTCAAAAGGCTGAGCTCTGAGGACTGTGGTTCAAAGCCAGCCGGGGTAGAAAAGTCCATGCGACTCTTATCTCCACTTAACCAGCTAAAAGCCAGATGTGGCTCAAGCAGTAGAGCGCCAGCCTTGAGCAAAACTACTAAGGGACAGCAATGAGTTCAAGCCCTACTACAGCACACGCACACACACACACACACACACACACACACACACACACACAAAGGAGTCCATAGGTTACAAGCAAGACGCTACTGTGGTTTCTCAGATTGTTAAATATACGTTGGAGTTAACTTCAAGTTCAGAGGATGGGCATGGTTTTGGAGCATAGGGTTTGCTCTTGTTTAATTCAGAAAAGGTGAATGACTTTAGCAAGTAGGTGATGCACTTCCTATTTTCCTCGGTGGAAATGTGGAATGTCCTGTCCAGCTTTTCCTGGTCAGGTCATCTATCCCCCATCCACAGGATGTCAATGGAACCCAGACTCTTCCTTGTATGTCTCTACCCTCCTCTAGCGCTCCTCTAGAGAACTTCCCCAGCCATCTGGAAAAAGCAATTCAGGGTGGTCCACAGGAGCATGTAGAGGGCAGATATGGAATCTGCACCTATCCCTTAAGTCCACTGGTAGCATTCCATTGACCAGGATTCACTTACAAGGTGGTATCTGCCTGCAAAGGAGTCTGGGAAATGTAGTCCAGCTTGTTGTCAGGAAGATGTTTATATATAAGCTTCAGCGCTCTCTCTCTCTCTCTCTCTCTCTCATCAACCTCCCCCCCCCCCAGTCTGCTACCCAGACCTTCCTAGTCCCCTCATTTCCATACTTTACTAAAACCTCCAGTTTGACAACAGCATTGGATACTGCTAGTTTTCCTTTTCTTTTTTGTCGGTCGTGGGGCTTGAACTCTCGACCCTCAGCTCTTCAGCTCAAGGCTAGCGCTCTACTACTTGAGCCACAGTGCCACTTTTGGTTTATTCTGGTGGCTTATCGGAGATCAGAGTCTCACTGACTTCCCTGCCTGGGCTGGCTTTGAATTGTGATCCTCAGATCTCAGCTTTCTGAATAGCTAGGATGACAGGCGTGACCCACTGGCGCCTGGCTAGTTTTCCTTTCTGGTTGTCAGAAATGAAACGCATTTTCCCACTAACATGTGGAATGTTCTCTTGGTCCATGGGGAGAGTTATCAGCCAATGTTGAGTTTTTGGCAGATTAGGGTTAGAACTCAGGACTTCACACTTGCTGGGCAAGGCACTTTACCACTTGGGTCATGCCTAACAACCTTTTTGTGTTGGTTATTTGTGAGATATGATCTTGCCTATTTACACGTCTTACACAGCTGGGCTGACAGTTGTATGCCACTACCCCCAGCATTTTCTGCTGAAATGGGTTCTCCTACATCAAACTGTGATGTTCCTGATCTCAGCGTTTCACGCCAGCTAGGCAGGCGCTCCACCACTTGAGCCACGCTGCCAGCTCTTTTTTTGCTTTAGGTTATTTTCAGGTAGGGTTGGCCTTGGATGAGAGCCTCTTACATTGGCCTCATGCATAGCTAGGATCAGAGTCACACACAACCACATCCAGCTTGTTTGTGGAGATAAGATCTCAATTTTTATTTTATTTTAATTTTTTTTGGTCTTCATGGGGCTTGAACTCTGAGCTTGAAACTCTGAGCTCTTCAAATCAAGGCGAGCGCTCTACCCCTTGAGCCACAGCGCCACTTCTGGTTTTCTGGTCGTTCATTGGAGATAAGAGTCTCACGGACTCTCCTGCCTGGGCTGGCTTTGAACCATGATCCTCAGATCTCAGCCTCCTGAGTAGCTAGAATAACAGGTGTGAGCCACCAGCTTCCAGCTTCAGTTTTTGCCCAGTACTGGTACATACACATCCACACACAAACCTGAGCAAAAAAAGAGCCGGAGGTGTGCTCTACCATTCCCACGATCCCAGGCCAGACTCCTCTGTGCTTTCCTCTAGATGGGATGCTACTAAAATCGTTTCTGAGAACAGATCTAAAGGACTCTGAACCCGAGAGAAAAATGATCTCAAAGAATATTAGGGAGCCGGTTGCTGGTGGCTCACGCCTGTCACCCTAGCTTCTCAGGAGGCTGAGATCTGAGGATCGCAGATGGTTCGATCACCTTTCTAGCAAGTACAAAGGTCTGGGTTCAACCAGTATTGCCAGGAAACAAAGACATTGTTAAGGTTTGTGGGATCAGGAGGGAGGTGGGAGTTACTGCTTATTGGATACGGTGTTTGTGTTTGGAGTGGTGAAAGCTGACGTTGTCACGATAATGCGAATGTAACCACAAAGAATTACCATTGGGAAAAGCGCTGCTTTGTGTGTATCTACCTTGGCATGATTCAGAAGAATTTCCTGGAGTGCTTGTCGAAGGTAGTGACGCGCTCGGTCATCTCCTGTGTGTGTGATGAGGTACCACATCCTGGTTTAGAACTGCAGATCTCTCAGAGACACAAACGGTGCATGCTTTCTCTCCTGTGCGGAAGCTAGATCTGAAATCCCCCGGGACCTGAGAAACTAGGCAGGGTGCTAAGCATTCACCCACAGGGAGACCAAAGGAGGATGCTCTTAGGAGAGGAACACAAAGGCCCAATGCTTGTATGTCTCAGGTCATAGACACCAACGTCTACCCAAATGAGCTCCAGGAAATGGAAACAAGTATAAAACATCTTCTTGGCTCTTGATTGAGAATCGGTGCTGTGTCCTTTGGTTGCCTGGAACCCCAAATATTCTTTTTCTTTGTTTTTTTTTGAGGGGGAAGGGGGGCTGTGGGGCTTGAACTCAGGACCTAGGCTCTATCCCTCAGCTCTTCAGCTCAAGGTTAGCACTCTACCACTTGAACCACAGCGCCACTTCCGGTTTTCTGGCGGTTCATTGGAGATAAGAGTCTCTCAGACTTTCCTGCCCAGGCTGGGTTTGAACCGTGATCCTCAGATCTCAGCCTACTGAGAAGCTAGGATGACAGGCGTGAGCCATCAGCAAACAGCTCCCTGACATTCTTTGAGGTCAGTTTTCTCTCGAGTTCAGAGTCCTTTAGATCTGTTTTCAGGAATGATTTTAGTAGCATCCCATCCAGAGGAAAGCACAGAGGAGTCTGGTCTGGGAACCTGGGAATGGGGTCTACTGCTCCTCAGAAGCGCAGCAGGAGGGAAGGAGGGCAGATCGACATATCAAGCGCTCAGCCAGGCACAGAGCTGACCCAGACTCTTGGGAAATGAGACCCAGCCCATTTCCAACCTCCACCTGTGGGTTGTCAGCCTTTCCTCCCTTCGGGACATCGTGGTACACCCCTGTGGTGAGGGACGCCGCAGATCCTGGCTGAGACCTGTTCTTTAAAACCCAGTGTGAGCCAGGCACCAAGGTTTTACCCCTGTCATCCTAGCTACTCAGGAGGCCGAGATCTGAGGATCCCAGTTCAAGGCTAGTTCAGATAGGAAAATCTGTGAGACTCTTTTTTTTTTTTTTAATGGTTGGTGGTGGGGCTTGAACTCAGGGCCTGGGCGCTGTCCCTGAGCTCTTCAGCTCAAGGTGAGTGTGCTACCACTTAAGTCACAGCATCACTTCTGGTTTTCTGGTGGTTCATGAGAGAAAAGAGTCTCATGGACTTTCCTGCTCAGGCTGGCTTTGAACCACAATCCTCAGATCTCAGCCTCGTAAGTAGCTAGGATGTCAGGTGTGAGCCACAAGTAACTGCTTGTGAGACTCTTATCTCTCCAATTAACCACCAAAAAGCTGGAAGTGGAGGTGTGACTCAAGTGGTAGAGCTGTAACTTTGAGCATTAAAAAAAAAGTCAGGGACATCCACCAGGCCCTGAGTTCAAGCCCTGGGCCCGACACACACACACACACACACACACACACACACACACACACACACACACGAACATTAAGCAAAAGAAGTAGTGCATATAATTTTATATACAAGAATCTTACTAAACTCATCACATCTCTGAAAGAAAAAGTGGGAGAGAAATAAACTCAGACATTAAAGGAATTAACTCCAGATGGTAGGAGAGGAGATATGGTTCCAATTTTCTACTCGTAAAAGCTTTTCTCAATGATGACGAACATTTTCTCTTTATTTATTTGTACCCACTGCGTTGCTATGGATTTGAAAATGTATTGGAAGGAAACCTATCTCTACTAAATATGACATACATCTAGGAAGTGGAAATGCTGGGGGGGGATCTTTTACCCACCTGACCTGTACTAAAACCAAGAAATAGTACCACTGGCCATCAACCTCTCCTCTCGACCTCTAGTCCTTTCTACCTGCGAGAATGACCATTTCCTGGCTTATGTCTGTCATCCTAGCTACTCAGGAGGCTGAGATCTGAGGATCACAGTTCAAATCCAGCCTGGGCAGGAAAGTCTATGAGGCTCTGATCTCCAGTGAACCACCAGAAAACCAGAAGCAGAAGCTGTGGCTCAAGTGGCAGAATTCTAGCTTTGAGTGAAAAAACTCAGAGACAGGTCTCAGGCTCTGAGTTCAAGCCCCATGACTGACCAAACAAACAAAAAAATGGTGTAAGTTATGACTGTATATGGTTGAAGTATAGTGCTGTGAGTGTGTATCATTTTTTGTTATGTTTTGTTTTATGTTGGTACTGGTGGGACTTGAACTCAGGGCCTGGGTGCTGACCCTTCGCTTTTTCACTCAAGGTTGGTGCTCTACCACTTGAACCACAGCTTCACTTCTGGCTTTTTTATGGTAGTTCATTGAAGATAAGAATCTCACGGGTGTTCCTGCCCAGGCTGACTTCAGAGCCACGATCTTCACATCTCAGCCTCCTGAGTGGCTGGGATTACAGGCATGAGCCACCAATGTCGGTTGAGCATGTATCAGTTTTTAAACCAAATGTTACTAAATGGACCACGGGTTTTTACACTTCTCGGATACTGTACTTCCTAGGGGATGTTTTTCGGTCCTCCTAGGGCCCCTGGCTGCCCGGAAATTCTCTTGCCCATCCGTAGCTTCAGGACTAGGAAGGATTTGTGCTGGTCTTCCATTCACACCAGCTCCTGACTGTGTTTGAGCTGCTGGAGAAGGGGGGGGGGGAAGGGACGCAGCCAGGCCAGGCAGGAGGCAGGGTGGAGAGAGAGCTGGGTGAGTCTTGCCATTCAGGGTGTCAGGCAAGAGGCTAAGCTGGGGGGTGGGGGTCAGTCCTTGGGTGTCCCAAGGGGTCAGATCTTCCTGAACGGGGGGGGGGGGGGGATTCCTCGCTTCCTTCCTGCCTGGTGGTTCTTATCTCTGGCTTAAAAGCAGAAGCTCATGGATGGGATGGGAAAAGATGGAGGAGGATTTGAGGGAGCAACATTGGACTCACCAGTCTAACGCGTGGAATTGAAATCCTTTTGTACCACTCCATAGACAGACAGAAAGGCAGGCGGGCAAGTGAGTGAGCGGGCAGGCGGGCAGACAGATGGACAGATGGACAGTTAGATTGGCAGGCAAGCAGGTAGATGGATGGATAGATAGATATAGATAGTACATAGAGATAGATAATAGTAGAAATAGATAGTACTTAGGTAGAGGTAGAGAGATGACAGATAGATAGATAGATAGACAGACAGACAGTAGAAGCTTCCTCTTGATATTGGGCCTCTGGCTCTTCTCTTTCCTCAGCATAAAGCACCCACAACTTTGTATTTGTGATGGGGCTGTCATTATTTCCCATCTTGTGAACCCCCCAAAAAACTGAGGTTTAGAGTCGGGCCCCAGGGGGGCTCCTGCCTGACATCCTAGCTCCTCAGGAGGCTGAGATCTGAGGATCGTGGTTCAAAGCCAGCCCAGGCAGGAAAGTCCGTCAGATTCTGATCTCCCATGAACCACCAGAAAAACCACAAGTGGCACTGTGGCTCAAGCGGTAGAGCGCTCGCCTTGAGCTGAAGAGCTGAGGGACAGCACCCAGGCCTGGAGTTCAGGCCCCAGGACTCAAAAGAAAAGAAACAAACAAACAGAGGCATATGTTTTACAACTCTCTCCTTGCCTCAGCCTGCATGGGCCAGGCGCGCAGAGCGCAGGCCCTGGGTGCTGACCTTCCCCTTCGTAGCCTGGACCTGGCCTGGCCCCCATCTTTGATGTTGGCTCACTAAATGTCCCCAAATCACTGGCCGGCTCTGATCTCTCCAGCACCTCATAATTCAAACGGCCTAAAGCAGGGAGCAGCTAATCAACCCTCACAGCTGCATGGGGCGGGGGGTGGAGGGGGCTGCAGAGAAAGGGAGTTCCCCTCCCTTTCATTCTGAGCGAGCTCCATCCACAACTTGATAACGGAGGCAGACATCGCCCGGTGCTGGGGGGAGGGGGGAGGTGAGGTTAATTCCCGCCAACTAGGGGTGACCCTGTGACAAGGTTTGAATCATACCGGCTGAGCCATCGGGTGAGAATTAAAATTTAATTTCGCCAAGTCCTGTCTGTGCGCGGCCCTGGTGGGCCACGGCCTAGGGTGATTGACTGGCTCGTTTCTTTCGCCTTTGCATGCCTCGGCTTTTTACTGGCAGAGGAAATGAAGGCTGAGCTCGGGGCAGGAAATTCCGTGTACGCAGGTGTTTCTGATTAGCCCCGTGCACCTCGGCTAAAGCAGAGGGCACCACCAGGGGCTGGGGAGAAAGGGGTACCTCCGTGAGCCCCCTTACTAGCCCGGTAGCTTACATACATCTCAGGGCACTGGGAATGTTGCAGAAAGAGAAGTCAAGCCAAAAAGAAACAACAACAAAAACGCAGCTCCGGTGACCACCGGCCATTGGCACATGACTTAACCGCGCACCAGGCCTGTGTGATTTGGTGGTGGCACCAAATAAAGGCTTAGGAAGTCCAAAGGCCCCACCTCTGCTTAGAAGGATTCTGGAGGGCTTGGGAAGGGCAGAGCTGGGCTTGGTCCCAGATGGACATCTGCATGGGGGTGGTGGATTTCAGAGCCTAACAGAGACACCTTTCTCCATCCCATAATATCTCTACGTTGCTATGGAAGCGTGCTCGCCCTTAGTCATTGGCTGCCGCGAGTCAAGGCATCCCTGGCTCTCGTCAAATACAACACGGACGTGGAGAGGAAAGTCCCCATCAGGCCCCGGACCTGGGAGTTGTACATGGAGAATGTACAGGTTTGCTCTCACCCGGACAGGCAGCTCCCGCGGGGAGTGGAATGTTCCTGAAAGAATTGCTCCAAAGGGGGATAAAAAACATCATTTCGTGAATGCTTGGGAATATGTCTTTCGACACAGCCCTTCCCCAAATACCACAGCCAATTAAAATACCTGTCAAAAGAGCCCAGAGGTGCTGTAGCGCATGCCTGTAATCCCAGCTAGTTGGGAGGTAAGGAGGATCACCGTTGGAGACTCACTCAGGCTGAAGGCTGAGACTCTATCTGGAAAAAAGAAAAAGTAAAAGGACACCCCCCCACACCCCCACACCCCCGGGGACATAGCTCATGGGATAAGAGTTTGCCTAGCGAGCTTAAGACCCTGACTTCAATCCTTAGGACCATGGGAATGCTCATCAATTAGACACAAACGTGTGTCCGAGATGCAGTTGTGAGTAAACAGCAAGAATGAATCAGGCTGGGAAGGTGGCTCAGTGGTAGAGCGCTTGCCTTGCATGCATGAGGCCCTGGGTTCGATTCCTCAGCACCACATACACAGAAAAAGCCAGAAGTGGTATGGTGGCTTGAGTGGTAGGGTGCTAGCCTTGAGCAAATGAAGCTCACGGACAGTGCCCAGGCCTTGAGTTCAAACCCCAGGACTGGCAAAAGAAAAGAAAAAGAATGACAAGTATGAATCTAGGTTAAAGGACCAGGAAACAACCGGAAATCCAGCCTGATGGGCAGCCGAGGCCCCAAAGAAGGCTGGAGGAGAGGGTGGGTAAGTAATTGCTCATTTAAACATTGTCTTTTGATGCTGTATCAAAATGAAAACTGAGTCAGTACGACACTAGCAAGATGCATCGAAGCCACCAGACCAGCTGGAGGGAGAGAGACAGGACGCCCTGTCTGTGCTCTAATGGCTAGATGAACACAGTATGTGTCCATTGATTACGGATGAGGTCAGTCCCTGGGTGGACATTTTATTCGCCCGCTTGCCAGAGTACCGTCAGCGCACTGAGACTTCTCAGAGCGGGCTGCTTTGTCCTGGGGACCCCCTCACCCCATGCCCTGCTTTCCCTACGGGCAGCAAGCAGGGAAACTGGGGATCCCTGGTCTCCCACTTTAAAGCCCAATGTCTCCATTCCCAGCCCAGAAATCTCTAAAGACCAGCCCAGCCTTAGCTGGCCTCTGAGCTCAGGATTGTTCTAGAATCTGGAGCCGGGCCTCGCCTGCATTCGCCCCTCCCCTGCCAGCTGCACCCTGCACCCCCTCCCCTAACCCCCCTTTTTTTGTACCAGTCCTGGGGCTTGAACTCAGGGTCTGGACACTGTTCCTGAGCTTCTTTTGCTCAAGGCTAGCGCTCTACCACTTGAGCCACAGCACCACTTCTGGCTTTTTTTTTTTTCTGGTGGCTAATTGGAAATAAGAATCTCCCTTCCTGCCTGGGCTGGCTTGGAACCTCGATCCCCGCATCTCCACTGGGATTACAGGCGTGAGCCACAGCACCCTGCTTCCCAACTCCTCCTGGGTTGTCACACACGCTTCCTGTCCCTAGACGCCATGGGAGAGGGGACTGTCATTTTGCAGTGAAGGATGATAAGGTCACAGCCTAATTCTGGGGTGGGGAGGGGCGCCCCTCGGTGTTGGGGTGTTGTTCCAACACGGGGAGAAAGCATCTCACTACTGTCCTTCCTTCCTTCCCTCCAATGGGGACACCCCTGGGGCCTTTCTGTTTTATAGACAGAAGAAATCGAGGCTCCAAGAGGTCGATTCCTCCCTCCAGATATAGGACCCCCCCCCACACACACACCCAAGGTCAGAGTTTATCTTTGCTCTGAATCCCTCCACTCGGCCTTCCCTCTCAGGCTGGGGCATTCTAGAAGCGTGAGCTCTGTTTCTTGTCAGCAGAGGTCTTGCAAGTCTTGCAGATTGACCCCAGAGACAAAGCCTGGGTTGGACAGGGAACATGGCCCCATCTAAGAAGCCCAGAATGAACTGGCTGGCATCATGGCCCTCCTGGGCCCCAGCCCTGGACATGGAAATACCATTTGCAGCCGGCGCTGGATTTGGAGCCTTGCCTTTCGGTGCAGGGAGTCGAAAGACCACATGGAAATATTTTAGTGGAGCCCTGGATCATAGCCACGAATGGGGGCCGGGTCCAATAACACTCCATAACGCTCCAGCTACGCCTACCGCCAAGTCATGAGGGGAGCTTGGAGACTGACCAGCAGCACTGGCTCCCATAAAGTCTCTGCCCTGATGGGGAGCAGGCGGGGAGCTCGGGAAACAGAGGCGCCTGCAGCCCTGCGAGAGGAGGACTCTGTTCTGAGCACCCACCGGGTCTCTTGGGGAGGAAGTGCTCGGTGCTTGTCTGTGTTGGAGCTGGAAGATCAGAGTTGTCTACATGTCTGTTCGTCTTTGTTTTTCTGGGGCCAGTCCTGGGGCTCGAACTCAACGGCCTGGGTGCTGGCCTTTAGCTTTTTTCCCCTCAAGACTGGCAAGTTGACCACTTTGAGTCACAGCGCCACTTCTGGTTTTCTGGTGGTTGATTGGAGATCAGAGTCTCATGGACTTTCCTGCCTGGGCTGGCTTTGAACCGTGATCCTCAGATCTCAGCCTCCTGAGTAGCTAGGATGACAGGCGTGAGCCACTGGTGCCTGGCATGTGTGTGTGTGTGTGTGTGTGTGTGTGTGTTTGTGTGTGCGCTAGTCCTAGGGCTTGAACTCAGGGCTTGAGCCCTGGCTGGTCCCTGAGCTTCTTTGGCTCAAAGCTAGTGCTCTACCACTTGAGCCACACCTCTACTTCTGGCCTTTTGTGTGTGTGTGTGTGTGTGTGTGTGTGTGTGTGTGAGTGACTGAACCTCAATCCTCAGATCTCAGCTAGGATTACAGGCGTGCGTGAGTCACAGTACTCCGGCTTCCCATTTCTGGCATTTTGGGTGGCTAATGAGAGATAAGAATTTCATGAACTTTTCTGCCTGGGCTGGTTTTGAACCTTGCTCCTCAGATCTCAACCCCTTGAGTAGCTGGGTTGACAGGCATGAACCAATAGTGCCCATGTCTGTTTGTTTTGTATATGGAGGGGGGGTGGGAATACAGCTTTCTCTGTATTCTCCATGGATCCACAAAAAGCCAGAGATCTGCCCATCCAAGACCCTACAGCACATCTAGCACGTCCCAAAAGACCAATCACCCCAGGATTTTAGGGGACACATGGGTCAAGCCAGTGTGCTCTTGAGAACGTGGAGAATGGTGTACAGACCAGGCGCGGTTCCCCGTGAAGAGCAAAAATAAAAAAATCCTCTTTTGCTTTCCTTCCCAACTCGACCACACAGACTGCAGAGTAGATCCCCGCCCCCACCCCTTTCTGGGGCCTTTGGGGGAGCCTCCCCACCCCCAAACCTGGTCTGTGAACCTCATCTCCATGCTCAGAGTTCCCTCCCAGGTGGGGTTACCCCCCCAGCCCCAATTTCTCCATCAGTCAGCCTTGGGCTGTATATCTTCTCCGCCTTCCTTTTGGCTGCTGAATAGCTTGCTAGAAACGCCTTCTCCTCTCGGTGCTTGGAAAATGTATCGTTTGACAGCATCTCAGTGTCAACTGGTGTGAGTCTTTGCTTTTTCTTTCTTTCTTTTTTTTTTCCTTTTTAATTTGAAGAGGCTTATTTCTCCGAATGGCTCTCGAGATCTAGGAGGGCATGCTCGCAAATATTAAAACTTCTTCTGGTTTTTTTTAAAGACATCTGTTTGATATTTAATTCAAATCGAATGGTGGGACAGGAACCAAATTACACTGCGAAAAAGCCCATAAAGTGTGAACCTCCGTGCCAGAAAATCGGAAATGACAGAAGATGGAGGGGGCTGTGGCCCCGGGGCCCGGTGAGGTGTCTTCTTCCTCTAAGCTCCGGGCAGCAGCAGCAGCAGCGGTGCGGGGAGAAGGGAGGGGTGGGGGCTGGGCTGAGGTCTTCCATGTGCATATGGGTTGAGGATTGTGAGAATCCAGTCTCAAGCAGGAGTATATAATCCGGGTTGGCATTCAACTCCAACAGCTCCTAGGCCCCTGGGGATGGGACAGAATGGTAACTCTGTTTGGGACCCTCCAAGGGGCTGCTAGGTAATGCTCTCCTGGGGTGGACCACTGATCATGTAGTGTGTGTATGTGTGTGTGTGTGTGTGTGTGTGTGTGTGTGTGGTTTGTGCTGGTCCTGGAGCTTGAACTCACGGCCTGGGCACTGTCCCTGAGCTCTTTGCTCAAGGCTAGCACTCTACCTTTTGAGTCACAGCACCACTTCTGGTTTTCTAGTGGTTCATTGGAGAGAAGAGTCTCAGGGACTTTCCTGCCCAGGTTGGCTTTGAACCATGATCCTCAGATCTCAGCCTCCCGAGTAGCTGGGATGACAGGCGTGAGCCACCAGCGCCCGGCTCTGTGGTGTGTTCATTCAGGTGGTTATGTTACTTTGGCTAACATTTGAGAATGGGGAGTAGAATTGTTTTTTTTCCTACTATGGCTTGTTAGAACGTCTTGTAAGAGCTGATATTTGCAGATAGTTGCATGGAATTTAATCATCCAATTTATCCATCAAATGATATTTAATCATTTATAGGAATCATTACATTTCCAATTAAATTAAATTATATGAATGTCTAGTTAAATAAGCTGTATTTAATACAATGCAAATGATCAGAACTCACTGCTTTTACTGCAACGTTTGCTTCTTTTTTTTTGTTTTGCTTTGTTTTTGTCGGTTATGGGTCCTGAACTCTGGGCCTGGGTGCTGTCCCTCAGCTCTTCAGCTCAAGGCGAGCGCTCTACCACTTGAGCCATGGTGCCACTTCCGGCTTTTTTCTGCTTATGGGATGCTGAGGAATCGAACCCAGGGCCTTGTGCATGCGAGGCAAGCACTCTACCACTGAGCCACCTTCCCAGCCCTACTGCAACGTTTACTTTTGTTGACAGTACTGGGACTTGAACTCAGGACTTCTTGATCACTAGACGAATGCTCCACCACTGGAGTCACAAACCCGGCATCTTGCTCTTCATGTGTTTTTTGAGTAGGATCTCTTGGGTTTTGTTTTGTCCTTTTTTGGTGTTGTTGTGCCTTGACAACCTCAGACTCTAATCCTCCTATCTCCACACCTGCAGAGCAGCTGGGACTACAGGCATGCATAACCACATCTGGCCAGGTTTAGTATTTCTAAAGCACCTGGGAAAAATGCCACCCTGGAAATGGGGAAATACCGACCATCAGTTGCTCCCCATTTACCTGTAGCTCCCCGATAGTAGACACTGACAACAGCAAAACAAAATCAAGTGTTTGCAGAGGAATTGGGAAAGGCAGTGGTCTTTTGGCCCAATGCCTTTCCCTCGAACCTGAGCCCCCACGGACCTCTCATGAGGTCTCTTGTCTGCTGCTGTTTTCTCCTGAGCTGAACCAAACACAGCGTTTGCGCTGCTTGGAAAAAGCCAGAGGGATTTTTGTCTTTTTAACTGAAGAGTGAAATTCACAGCTCATAATTACCCTGTGGTTTTTGTTGGCTTTTTTTTTTTCCTAGCCAACAGAGCCCAGAAGCAGGCGTGCTTGTGTGTGTGTGTGTGTGTGTGTGTGTGTAAAGGGGTGGTGATGATGAAGAAGGAGAAGTCTGCCCGGCAACCACAGACCCCCTCCCTTCAGGCTCAGGGGAAGAGGAATAGAAACCACAAGGCGAGCTTTCCCCTTATTAGCTTCTCGCCCTTGGCCTCCAAAAGCGTTCGCAGGGGATCTCGGTAACCAGGCCCGGCGAAGTTTCTGGAAGCTTCCAGCTTGCAGCTGGCCTGCTTCCCGTCCTCCTGGGGGCCCATGTCGGAGTTCTGGATCTGCGCATGTGTTTGTGAGTGGGGAAGGTACTGGGTGGTCTTGCTTAGCACAGCCTGTGTTGGAGAGCAGGAAACCCACACGGGCAGATGGCATCAAAATAGCGCTGGGATTGAGACCGCCGCTGCCTCCTCCCCCCCCCCCGGCCCCAGGCTCAGATTTCTACTGACCCATTGATTCTATTTGCTGAGTGCCACCATTTGCTCTTCCTTCCAAGTCTTATCCCCTCACCCTACCAACCCCTATTCTTCCTCCTGGGCCATTCAGCCAATGGGAGCTTGACTGGAGACACACTAATGAGTCGGGTGACTGGCGAGCGACACACAGTAAGTCCATATCTGAACCGGGCAAGAGGTGGTACCTGGCGCGCAGTAGATACACACCCCAGGGCTGCTGACACACGGACATACAGACGGACCTGCGTGTGGCTTTCGCCTGAGCCGTCCTCACACCCACTGCTGGCTTCTTCTGAGCTCTGCTCTGTGCCCCGCGGGCTGCAGGCCTCAGTTTACTTGCCGGTTGCTTCTGGCTGGGTTCAGGCCGACAGGGGGAACAGATGGGAGCTGGAAGGAAAACAGCAAAGTCAGGTCACCTCTCCCTCACCTCAGCCATTTCTCCTTCTCCTCCCACTGTCTCAGGTGGAGCCCCGAGTCTGTGGATGGCAGGAGCTGCCCCCACCGCCACCCCCATGAGGAATCTTGCCCTCTAGCCCCCGCTTCCTCAGGGGTCCACCCGGAAGTCTCCTCCGGTGCCACACAGGGCCTGTTCTGGCTTTGCTTAAACCACAGTCTCTCATTTTTCTTCCCTCTACCCCCAGGGCTGTAGGAAGATCTGCGCATGTTTGTGTCTGAATCGCATCTCCCATTCGGTTTTTTGGCAATCTACCACTTTGGAAAACAATTCCCTGACATTTTTTTTTTTTGGACGGGGGACGGGAACTGACGTGTAGAGTTCTGTTCATTGGCTTTTGTCAGTCCTGGGGCTTGAACTCGGGGTCTGGGTGTTGTCCCTGAGCCTTTTTTTTTTTTTCCCCTAGAAGTTTAGTGCTTCACCACTTGAGCCACAGCTCTATTTCTGGCTTTTTTTTTTTTGGTAGTTAATTAGAGATAAGAATCTTTTCAGCTTTCTTGCCAGGGACTGGCTTTCGACTGTGATCCTCAGATCTCAGCCTCCTGAGTAGCTGGGATGACAGGCGTGAGCCACGGACCACAGGCATCCCGGCAAGAAGGGAATTTGACTGGGTACTGGTGACCCACCTCCTTCAGCTGGATGATTTAATAGCCTTCCCTCCCCTCCCCCTTTCCCAACCCCTCCTTGGCAGGCAAGTCTGCCAACCTGTGCCTTTGCTTTCTTCTGAGGATTTCCCCATCCCCCACCCAAGCCTCCACCTCTCCACAGACATCCCAGCTAGGCCTTCTTCCAGCAATTAGAAAGCCAGACTCCGCTGGGCGTCGGTGGCTCACGCCTGTCATCCTCACTACTCAGGAGGCTGAGGTCTGAGGATGGTGGTTTGAGGCCAGCCCAGGCAGAAACGTCCGGGAGACTCTGATCTCCCAGTGAGCCAGAAGTGGAGCTGTGGCTCACGTGTGAGAGCGCTTGCCTTGAGCTCAGGGACTGTGCTCAAGCCCTGAGTTCAAATCCCAGGACCCAGACGACGACAAACAACAACAACGAAAACCCTTCAACGCATGCACAGAGGGAAGAAACTAGAATCCAGCCTTCCTGGGGGAAGCTCGCCAAGCTTTCTGTACATCTCCTGGGGTGTGATTGGAAAACAAAGGTAAACTGGGACCGATTGCCTCCCGCACCCCTCCCCGCCCCAGCAGGCTTAAAGCAGCCTCGGTCATAAAGGGTTTATAAACTCTAAAGAAAGATAATAACTTCCCGTCTCAGCCTGCCCCCCTCCCCGGTCATGGGGAGGTAAAGGCATGTTCCCAATCAGCCGGGAATGTGACTTAGATGCCAGGTTTTATTTCACTGTAATCTGCCTGAATGCTCACCGGGGAAAGCAAAGAGGAATCACTGCCACGCCAACCCAATTCATTAACTCCTTCCTCCTCTTCCTCCTCCTCCTCCCCCCTCCTCGTCTTCCCCTCCTCTTCTCCTCCTCCTCCCCCTCCCCCTCCTCCTCCTTCTCCTCCCTCTTCCTCTTTCTCCTTCTCTTTCTTCTGGAGGCTTGAACTCTGGGCCTGGGCGCTGTCCCTCAGCTCTTCAGCTCAAGGCGAGTGCTCTACCCCTTGAGCCACAGCACCACTTCCAGTTTTCTGGTGGTTCATTGGAGATCAGAGTCTCACGGACTTTCCTGCCCGGGCTGGCTTTGAACCGTGATCCTCCGATCTCAGCCTCCTGAGTAGCTAGGATGACAGGCCCTCTTTCAGGCCAAGCCTTGCCCCTTGTTTGAAGTACTCTCGGGGAAGATATGGCTGCCTCCCCCAGGGTGACTTCCTGGCTTTCTCCAGGGGCTGCCTCAGGCAGGTGTGATGTGTGCAGGCAGAGTCTCGGTTCAGCCAGGCAGGTGCTGGCTGGGTGCTTGTCTCTGCCGGGATCCTGCAGTGCTGACTCAAAGCTGTCTCTCCCTCTCCATGAGAGAGCGCCACAGCCTCTGCAGTCAACGTACAGAGTCCAAGAGAAAGGGGGCAAACATGGCCCTGCTCTGCCCGGCTGCAGGCCCAGGGCTGGCCCCTGGTGCAGAAGAAGCAGAGACGGTTCACCTGACTGTCTGCCCAGGCTGCTGACCTTCCCCACACCCTTCAGGCTTTGGACTGCAAGGGGTCTGGTCTTTGAGAAGCTCGGCTTAGCCCTTCAGGTCTGACAAAATGGCTGCCTGAACTGGGCGCCGGTGGCTCACACCTGTCATCCTAGCTACTCAGGAGGCTGAGATCTGAGGATCCTGGTTCAAAGCCAGCCTGGGCAGGAAAGTCCATGAGACTCTTACCTCCAATGAACCACCAGAAGTTGGGCTGTGGCTCAAGGGGCAGAGCGCTCGCCTTGAGCTGAAGAGCTGAGGGACAGCGCCCAGGCCAGTTTTGTGAAAAGCTCCGAACACCAACAGGCACCAACCTGTGGCCTTTATGTGGAGTTTTTCTTTTTAGTTGAAATTGTTATTATAAAGGTGATGTACAGAGGGGTCACAGTTACATAAGCCAGGTAACAATGTCACCCCTTCCTTCTCTCTCTCCCTCTCTCTCTCTCTCTCTCTCTCTCTCTCCCTCTCTCCCTCTCCCCCCCCTCTCTCTCCCTCCCCCAGTTTTTCCCTCCCGGCCCCACCCACAAGTTGCGCAGTTCATTTTCCACATAGAGTCCAGTGAGGACCACGGCTGCACTTGTTCACCCCCTTTCTCCCTCCATTTCTGGGCCTCCTCTTGATTTCCCAAAGACCAATAAAGGAACAAACAGGACAGAAAGAAACAAAAACAGCAACAAAGACACAAACAAGCAAACCTGGTTTCCATTTCCTGACGTTCACTTGGATATTTATATGGAGTGGTTTTTGTTTATTTTTTGTTTGTCATGGGACTTGAACTCTGGGCCTGGGCGCTGTCCCTCAGCTCTTCAGCTCAAGGCGAGCGCTCTACCACTTGAGCCACAGCGCCACTTCTGGTTTTCTGAGTGGTTCATTGGAGATCAAAGTCTCTTGGACTTTCCTGCCCAGGCTGGCTTTGAACCTCGATCCTCAGATCTCAGCCTCCCGAGTAGCTGGGATGACAGGCGTGAGCCACCAGCGCCCGGCTCACTTTTCCTTCTTGGTGGCAGATCTGTGTCTGTGTGCCTGTGCATGGGCATGCACACCCAGTCCACGTCTCCTTGCTTTCTATTCTGGCCAATGAGAGCCGGTCCTCTTGAGCACCTAAAGCACTAGGTGCTTAAAACATGATGTTGCATTAATCAGGGAGGTATTATTATCGTCCTCACTTTCGAAGAAATCATGCACAGGGCAATGTGATGACTTGTCAAAAAATAATATAGCTGGGTGCCAGTGGCTTGTCATCCTAGCTGCGCAGGAGGCTGAGATCTGAGGATTGTGGTTCAAAGCCAGCCCAGGCCGAACAGTCCATGAGACTCTTATCTTCAATTAAACCACCAGAAAACCAGAAGTGGAGCTGTGGCTCAAGTGGTAGAGCGCCAGACCTGAGCCAAAAAAGCTCAGGGGCAGCGCCCTGGCTCTGAGGTCCAGGAACAGTATGGGCGTGCGCGCGCGCGCGCACACACACACACACACACACACACACACACAAATAGCGCTAAATATAAAGCTTAACTGAGGTAAAAATGAAAAATACAATAACAGCATGAATCATAGCCATGATCAAACAACTATTGATTGGCTCTTGAACATTTGTTTTTCTCGAGTTCTCATAAACTCCCGGAAGGCAGATTTTTGCCAGCTTTATTCACACCTGGCTTACATGCTTCGCACTTATCTGGTCCTAGATAAGTGCTTGGAAAAGGCTCATATGTTATTAATTGGAGAGAAGAGTCTCACGGACTTTCCTGCCCAGGCTGGCTTTGAACCGCGATCCTCAGAGCTCAGCCTCCTGAGTAGCTAGGATGACAGGCGTGAGCTGTTGGTACCCAGGCCCCGGGTCCCTGTTTTGGAAAGCCCACTCTGAATTTTTCCAGCAGCCCCAGCTCTCCGTTGCTGTCCTGGAAGCCCAGAGCTCGGTGGCATCTTTCCCACCAATGCACGGGCCCGGCCTTTCCAATCTCCTCTCGCACCTCCCCTTCCAGCTCCCTTCCCGGCCCTTCCAGGCATGATCGCTTGGCAACCTGTCTGTGGATGGAGGAATCCTATTGGCTCTGCCAGCTGAGTACAATACTTTCTGTTGATTGAACACAGGCTAAGCCCTAAGCCCCGAGTGCCTGTGGGTATTTGAAAGCCTGAAGACCGAGCTACCACAAATATAATTCCTACATGTGTCCACGCATTCCTGCGTGTGACCTCAGACTCCACTTGCACGAAAGGAACAGCATAAAGCAACTGCTGCTCAGATGGTTGGGGGGTGGGAGGGGGTGTGAGACTCGGGCCAAGGCTGAGGGGGGGGGCTCCCAGGAGCCCTCGGGGCCTCTAAAAAAAACCCGATATGAAGTTCTCATTTACCTTTAGCCAGGGAGGGAGCTGGCCCCTCCTCCCACACCCCCCTGGGGCCTGCTGGGCCGCTGACCTTGAACGTGACCCCTCCCACCGCGCAGTCCCAACCACGTCTCCAGCCTGTTTCTCCAAGGCTCTGCGCTGCTGCTTCGTGGCCCCTGGCTCGCAGAAGGCTCCAGCAGCATCTGGAAGGTTCCCTCTGGGGTTGTATTTCTGTCCCTCCTCCAGGA
Organism: Dipodomys ordii; assembly: GCF_000151885.1. Lineage (NCBI taxonomy): Eukaryota > Metazoa > Chordata > Mammalia > Rodentia > Heteromyidae > Dipodomys > Dipodomys ordii. Next base: position 4,016,939 of record NW_012267245.1, read on the forward strand.
CATGGCGGGGGTCTGGGAAGAGTGGGTTCCCCTGGATGGGTTTTGGGGGGGGTGGGTAAGGCTGCTTTCCCATTTGTCGGTCTCCTCCTCGGCCTTGGGTCTGTAAATCAGGGGCCGGGATGGAAGAGGCAGGTGAAGGCCTCCAGGTAGGCACACCCCCTCCTCTCCTCTACCCCAATCACCATCTGGATGAGGAAGAAGGAGACCCCGTGGAGGAGGCTCAGGGGAGCCTTCCCCAGGTACCCCAATGGCAGCCCACTGGCCCACACGCAGCTCAGGACCTGGGGGCAGAAGGCCAGCAGCACACTGCCCTTCTCCAAGTAGAGACAGGTGTCTGCCAGACGATTGGAGGAGAGCGTCCCGCTCCCCGTCCAATCGGCAGCAGGCTGGTGTCATGCTGCCACTGTGGTTGGAGGGGCCACACTGGCCAGCGCAGCTGGGCCCAGCGTGGGGCGGGGTCTCTCCAAGGAGGAGAGCTGGGGAAGGTGGAACACACACACAGCTCTGTGGCTTGCTAAGTAAGGCCAGACAGCCTGACCCTCATCCCTCCCCCTTTTAGGGTCACCTCTAGCCAATCAAAGCCACACATCCGTGCATACGGTTATTCTAGCCAAAGCCAGGATTAAGCCAAGGAAAGGCACTGGCGTGGAAATACTTCTAACCCTCGCTTCATCCTTCCCTGGGGTAAGAATAAAACATCAGGGAGGCGTAGATGGCTCACGCCTGTCATCCTAGCTACTCAGGAGGCTGAGATCTGAGGATCACGGTTCCAAGCCAGCCTGGGCAGGAATGTCTGTGAGACTCTTATCTCCAATGAGCCACCAGAAAACTGGAAGTGGTGCTGTGGCTCAAGTGGCAGAGTGCTCGCCTTGAGCTGAAGAGCTGAGGGACAGTCCAGAGTTCAAGCCCCATGACTGACAAAACAAACAAAAACCTGAAAAGAACCCAAATGTCAATTAACAGGAAAAACGATGAACACATAGATTGTCTGGTATGCACATGATAAAATACTACACACCACTAGAAAGTCAATCATCTAATGAGCTACCGCACCTCCTCCACACCAGTTTTTGGTGGTTAGCATGAGATAAGACTCAAGGGCTTTGTGGTCCAGGCAGGCTTCAAACTGCAATCTGTAGAGCTCAGCCTCTTGAGTAGCTAGGATGACAGGTATGAATCACCAGCTCCTGATATCTTTTCTTCTTCTTCTTCTTCTTTCCCTTCTTCCTCCTCCTCCTCCTCCTCCACTTCTTCTTCTTCTTCTTCTTCTTCTTCTTCTTCTTCTTCTTCTTCTTCTTCTTCTTCTTCTTCTTCTTCTTCTTCTTCTTCTTCTT
>NW_012267245.1:4018562-4031668 GCF_000151885.1 Dipodomys ordii
CTTTTGCTCAAGGCTAGCACTCTACCACTTGAGCCACAGCACCACTGCCAGCTTTTTCTGTGTCTGTGGCACTGTGGAACCCAGGGCTTCTTGGGTGCTAGGCAAGCACTCTACCACTGAGCCACCTTCCCAGCCCATCATTTCTTTTTAAGGCTGAATAATACCCAGAACTAGAGCTCCAGGCCTTTGGAAGGTGTGTGACTCAGCACCCAATTCTAGCAGCTTCCCTTCTCCCCAGTGGCCTGCACTCTTAACATTTTTCCTCCATCCTCTGATCATTCACAAAACCAGCCCAAGGCATGCCAACCAATATTTCATAGCCCTGGTGTAGGACGCTGTTCACATTTCGGTTACAAACGTGCATCTACTTTCTCCATCAGAAATATGGCTTTTCCACATGGCTGCTAAATATCATCGAAAAAGCATTTTCCTTCTCCCTGGGTCTCAGGGGGAAACTATATCATTAAAATGGAGACGTGATGAGAAAATGAGAAATCTTTCCCGTATGGCTAGCTCCCCAAGCTGTTTCCCAGGGGCTCCCAGAGACCGCAGAAGCTCAGGAGCTGTAAATCACCAACGAGGCCTGGCGAAGTGGTCACCTAGAAGCCTCACCAAGTGACCTGGCCTAGTTCTTTTTTTTTTGTCAGTTGTGGGGCTTGAACTCTGGGCCTGGGCGCTGTCCCTCAGCTCTTCAGCTCAAGGTAACCTTGAAGAACATTCGAGACTCTGATCTCCGATTAATCACCAAAAGAAAGCCAGCCTAGGAAGGATATCCATAAGACTCTCTCTTCCAATTAACCAGCAAAATGCTGGAAGTGGAGCTGTGGCTCAAGTGGTAGAGTGCCAGCCTTGAATGACAAAGCTAAAGCACAGTGCCTAGGCCCGGAGTTCAAGCCTTACTGCTACCCGCACACACACACACACACACACACACACACACACACACACACACACATCCCTAATCTTCCATTCTCATTCACCATTGGATGGGCATCACAAAGTATACTTATACAAACCAGAATGCCCGTGACATCATTTGATGATAGAATCGTATGGAACTGCCAACCTGTAGACAGTCTATTGTCAGCTGGAACATCTGTGGCCATCTGCTGTGCTTAAAAGAACTTCAGACCAGATGCTGGTGGCTCACACCTGTCAGCCTAGCTGCTCAGGAGGCTGAAATCTGAGCTTCATGATTTTTTTTAAATTTTTATTTTATTTTATTTGTGAACATACTATACAGAGGGGTTACAATTGCATGGGCAGGATAATGCGTACATTTCTTACCAAGCATTGCAGCCTCCTCCTTTGTTTACCCTTCACATCACTTCCCAGCCTCCCCCCCCCCCCGCCAGCTTCATGATTAAAGGTCGGCCCAGGCAGAAAAATCCATGAGACTTTTTATCTCCAATAGAAGAAGTGCTGTGGCTCAAAGTGGTAGAGCATTAGCTTTGGGTGAAAAAGCTCAGGGACTGAGCTCAAAGAAAAATCTGTGAGACTCTTATTTCCAATTAGTTATCAAAAGAAAAAGAGCCAGACATAGATCTGTGACTCAAGAGGTAGAGTGCTATCCTTGAGCAAAAGAGCTCAGGGACAGCGCCCAGGCCCTGAGTTCAAGTCCTAAGACAGGCACAAAAACAAAAAAGCAAACCCTTCTGAGCCTTGCTCTAACGTAGAAGGTATGTAGGAAGGTATGAGTGCTAGGGGGCGCTATTGGACAACTTTTCCATGCACAAAAAACTGTTCCTGGTCCTTAAGGATTTTGAGAGGAAATCTGTCCCCATTCTCAGTCAGTTCTGAGTACCCCAACCTCACTCCCTTAGAGACCCCCCTCTCTCTCGGTGGCATTAACTCAGTCAGTAGGCCCCCTGGCCATCTTCCTTCCTTCATCTTTATTCAACAACTGTTAGAACGCAGAGACTTTTAAAATTTATTTTGGTAAGAAAACCCAGAAGGCAACTTTGCATTCAGTTCTGATATCTGCTGTTATTGTGGCAGTGACTGAGATCCCGGCGCTATTGTTATTTATTCTGGGTGCAAACATACAGCTGTGTTTACATTATTTATGGATCTTCTGGAGAATTCATGCAGAAGCAGGATAGCTTGGGGAAAACGAGGCGTGGGAAAAAGCAGCCAGGAACTTACAAATAAGCATTGAATCCGTGGACAGCATGGCTAAAAGCACAGAAGTATGAATTTCTTGAAGGCTTAAGCACAAGAAAAGGAAAAAACGTTTCTCTCTCCCTGTGACCTTGCTGGCTTGCCTTACTAATTAAGTATAATTCGCACGTTCTGGAAACTAAGCAAGAACACTTTTTTTTCCCCTGGTCCTGGAGGCTTGAACTCAGGGCCTGGGCACTGTCCTGGAGCTCCTTTTGCTCAAGGCTAGCGCTTTACCGCTTGAGCCACAGCACCACTTCTGGCTTTTTGGTGATTAATTGGAGATGAGCGTTGTACGGACTTTCTTGTGCAGGCTGGCATCAAACTGCAATCCTCAGATCTCAGCCTCCTGAGTAGTTAGGATGACAGGCATGAGCCATTTTACTATTAAAGCCCCTGGTATCAAAATAGTGACCTCCCCTTATTCCCTCCACCTGGGGAGGGGTGGGGGAGGGAACAGGTACTTGACAGCCTGGGAAGGCCCAAGGCAGGGGGCTGTCATTCTGCCAAACTGCCAGTAGATGGCGAGCCAACCCCACTCTCCGACCTGCGCCAGATTCACCTGCAGTAAGGTTCCCTTCTGTCCACATCCCCTCCAGCATCTGTAGTTTAGTTCTTGATTCTAGCCATTCTAACTGGGGTGAGGTGCACTCTCAATGTTGTTTTGATTTGCATTTCTTTTACGTCTACGGAACGTGAGCATTTCTTCATGTGTCTATTGGCCATTCTTCTCTGGAAGAGCCAGACGCAGGCATGGGGGTGTCTACCACAGCCAGGGGCCCCAACAGCCTGAGGGGAAGCGGGGAAGAGTGCGGGCCTGTGGGTCAGACCCCTCAGATGGCCACCACTGGACCAAGCATGTAGACTCTGCAGCATCATTCCCATTGGGCCGATGGAAAATGGAAAATACCACACACGCTGGAGTGGCAGGTGTAGAGAAACTGGGCTGCTGGGGCCCGGGGTAGGGGTGGGGCTGGAGGGGCAGGGCCAGCTGCCCCTGGCCCAAGGGGTAGAAAGACCCCCTTTGGGAACATCTGGCACAGAGTAGCCATCCACCATGGCCAGGGAGTGGTCCTCCATCAGCAAAGTCGGCTCCTGGCCACATCCTCTTCCAAGGCTTCTCATCCGGGTACCTGGTGGTCGAGATTCCCATCTCCAGGTCCAGAGGCCAGGGTGGGAAGGGGGTGTCAGATCTCACACGGGCCTGCGATGGGTCCACATGGGAAGGCCCCTGAGATCTGGTCTGCCCAGCTCTGCTTCTGCATCCCGAGTCAAAGCCCAAGTCGGTCAGTGAAGACTGCAATCCATCCTGACTCTGCAATCTATCCTGACTCCAGAGCCACTTCCCCAAATAATCCAGCCCCCCAATCCCTGAACACGCTCCTCACTGGGCCTGATCGCACACCCCTTCTGTCTTCTTTCAAATAGATTATTATTTTGCGTGGAGATTTTGCTTTTCTTTGTCATTATTATCTAGATATGTGTGTATGTATCTGTGTTTATAATGTGTGAAGTATTACCTACAACATATCTATATATTATATATCTTATGAGATATATTTATATATCTTTTTAAAATTCCATCCTGGGGCTTGAACTCAGGGCCTGGGCGCTCGCTATTCCTGAACCTCTCTGTGCTCAAAGCAAGCACTCTATCACCCAGAGCCACAGCTCCACTTCTGGTTTTTTGGTGTATGTGGTACTGAGGAATTGAACCTGGGGCTTCCTGCATGCTAGGCAAGCACTCTACCACTGAGCCACCTTCCCAGACCTGATATATCTCTTACGATGTATATTAGATAATGTAATATAAATATATCTCTGTATAATATATATCACATATTTTCTCTATAGAATATGTATTGTGTAATACATAATATATTATGTAATACATAATGCATATTATATAGAACATTTACATACGATAAACGGCTCCCATTCTTTTTTTTTTCTTTTTTTTGGGTCCGGTCATGGGGCCTGAACTCTGTTCCTGGGCGCTGTCCCTCAGCTCTTCAGCTCAAGGCAAGCGAGCGCTCTACCACTTGAGCCACAGCACCACTTCCGGCTTTTTTCTTTTTGCTTATGTGGTGCTGAGGAATCGAACCCAGGGCCTCATGCATGCAAGGCAAGTGCTGTACCACTGAGCCACCTTCCCAGCCCACGGCTCCCATTCTTTTCGGAATATATTCTAGGCCCTGTTCTGTGCCCAATGATACACTGTGTATAGTTGATTTTCATAAAATGTAACAAAAGGGACGCTCATATCATTTCTTCCACATATATATGTATATATATATATATACATATATATGTATATATAAACCACCCCTTTGTCACACGCTGCCCCCAGAAGCTGGGCGGCACCCTCGGTTGGGCGGCTCGGGTGATAGCATGCGCGGGCTGTCTCATTCAAAGCGCATCTCCTTACCAGAGCTCTATTTGCCCTCACGGTTCTCAAGGAGGAACAGACTGCGTGGAACTCGAAACCACATCCATCAGGCGACACCTGTGTGTCACAGACAGGACCTGGAGCTCACCGATCACCCCTGGGGACTCTAGGTCTAAGGGTGACAGGTGACAGGACCTGGGTGGGAAAGGGGGGGGGCTAAAATCCACCAATTCATTAGCAAGACGTGGCTGACCGCTCTCCTCTACCGCACACGCCCCAGCGGAGGCCAGCGACTCAGGGACTGAGCCCCACGGCCTTGGGGGAAACTGAATCCCCTCACGTTGGGCCCAAAGTCCTGGAGATCAAGGTGGCAGCTGAGAAACAAGAGGGCTTGTGGAGCCCAGCCAGGCGCCGGTGGCTCACGCTGGTCATCCTAGCTACTCAGGAGGCTGAGATCTGAGGATCCCGATTCAAAGCCTGCCTGAGCAGGAAAGTCCGTGAGACTCTTATCTCCAATGAACAACTCAGAAAAAGCCGCAAGTGGCGCTGTGGCTCAAGTGGTAGAGCGCTCGCCTTGAGCATAGAGAGGCTCAGGGACAGAGCCTGAGTTCAAGCCCCATGAATGATGGATGAGGGCGCTTGTGGAGTTCTTGTGAGGTAGTGGGATTTGTCCACCAGGGCTGCAGATGGCAGAAGTCTCAGGACTTGGGGAGAGGGACTGTACCCCAGACCTCTTCTGATGTTTCTAGTTGTTTGCATATTCTCTCAGCTTTCACTTTGTGGGCTTTGTGTATAATCTGGAAATTAGTGCATGTTTGTCTAGCAGGGCAGATGGCTGACAAAAACCAAGAAATCTTTTCCCACCTGTCAATGATAAGAAACGATCATGACTTTGCAGTGGTAAGTCTTGGCAGACTTCACCTTATCTGACTGACAGAACTAATGTCAACGGCAGGGCCCCAGTGGCGCATGCCTGTAATCCCAGCTACTTGGTTGGTCCTGGTGCTGTCCCTGAGCTCTTCAGCTCAAGGCGAGCGCTCTACCACTTGAGCCACAGCACCAATTCCAGTTTTCTAGTGGTTTATTAGAGATCAGAGTCTCACAGCCTTTCCTGCAAGGCTGGCTTTGAACTATGATCCTCAGATCTCAGCCTCCTGAGTAGCTAGGATGACAGGCGTGAGCCACCCGCGCCCAAAACGAGTTTTTCATAAAATGTTAGATGTTCTCATATAGTTGGTTAAAAACTTTTCCTGTCTGTCTGTCTGTCTATCTCTCATCTACATATATAGCACAACTGGCCTCCAACTTGTGATTCTCCTCTCTCGGCCTCCTAGGAATGCTGGGATTATCGGAGTATGCTACCATGCCCGGCTTTTTAAAAAAACGAATGTAAATGTTGACTTAATGAAGGCAAACAAAAAGTGGTGTTTCAGAGCGGGAACTACTGTTCCCCTTTACCACACTTTGATAAGAATGGACCAGGCTGAGCGGCGGTGAGAACCTCAAAATCCGGTGGCTTGCAATCGGACGGCATTTCCTTGCTCTGGCTTCATGCCCACCGTGGGTTGTTGGGCGACTTTGCCGTAAACTTCAGGGAACTCTGCTGAACACACATGTACTACGTAATGTTGTGGATCACCAGGGCCAGAGAGAGAAAGAAAGACAGAGAGAGAGAGAGAGAGATCTAGAGGGTCTCAGTGGCAAAGGATGAGATGCTTTGGCTCAGGGCTCACAGCGCTTACTGGGGTCATGGCTCCACCTGACTCAGGGGTCATGAGTCTCTCCAGTGCTCAGGGAGCCCACGGGAGATGCAGCAGCCCAGTGTCAGAAGCTCCTATTCACCCCTCCCTCTTCTGCACAGCTTCATTCAGTTCTTCTCATTCCTGCACCGGACAGTCAGGTGAGATACTTGTGTACGGTTCTTCATGTCAGCTGTCTATTTTTTTTTGGGGGGGGGTCCAGTTGTGGGGCCTGCAATCTGGGCCTGGGCGCTGTCCCTCAGCTCTTCAGCTCAAGGTGAGCGCTCTACCACTTGAGCCACAGCGCCACTTCTGCCTTCTCTGCTTATGTGGGGCTGAGGAATCGAACCCAGGGCCTCATGCATGCAAGGCAAGCACTCTACCACTGAGCCACCTTCCCAGCCCGGCGTTAGCTGTCTTATCTTGCGTCTTGTCATTCCTCTGTCCTCCATGACTAGAATTGAATCTGGCTCATGGCAGTGCTCAATAATAAGTACCCAAGCTGCCAGGCACCAGTGGCTCACGCCTGTCATCCTAGCTACTCAGGAGGCTGAGATCTGAAGATCGCGGTTCAAAGCCAGCCTGGGCAGGAAAGTCTGTGAGACTCTTATCTCCAATGGACCACTAGAAAACTGGACGTGGCGCTGTGGCTCAAGTAGTAGAGTGCTTGCCTTGAGCTGAATTGCTGAGGGACAGCGCCCAGGCCCAGAGTTCAAGCCCCATGATCAACCAATAAATAAATAAATCAAATACCCAAGCCGGAGGTCCTGACCATCTTCAAGGTAGTTGAAGTTCCAAATAAAGACTGCATCTCCAAGTGTTTCTCCAAAGCCCTAAAGTGTAGGGTCTAGCCGGTGCCAGGGGCTCATGCCTGTAATCCTAGGCTACCGGGGAAGCTGAGAACTGAAGATCCAGGTTTGAAGCCAGCTGACAGGAAAGCCCAGGAGATTCTTATCTCTAAATAACTAACCAAAACAAATCTGGAAGTGGAGATGTGTGGTTCAAATGGTAGAGCACCAGCTTTGAGAAAATAAAGAACTAAGGGACAGTTCCCAGGCCCTAAGTTCAAGCCCTGTTCCTAGCACAAAACAATCCCTGACGAATCTTTAAGCCAATTGGTTAAAAGTTGGAGTAAAGGGGCTGGGAAGGTGGCTCAGTGGTAGAGCGCTTGCCTCGCATGCATGAGGCCCTGGGTTTGATTCCTCAGCACCACAAAAGCAGAAAAAGCTGGAAGTGGCACTGTGGCTCAAGTGGTAGAGTGCTCGCCTTGAACTGAAGAGCTGAGGGACAGTGCCCAGGTCCAGGGTTCAAACCCCATGACCAACAACAACAACAAAAAGTTGGAGTAAAACATGGTGTCTTTCCAGGGGCTGAAGTAATGGTGGATGTCATAATGGCAGAATTCTGTTTGGGGGAGATTAAAAAAAAAAATAATGTCCTAAAATGGAAGGTGGCAATGGTTGGTGGCCAGGTGAAGTACTTTTTGCTGCTTAGTGGCGAAAATGAGCTAGACACTGTTGGCATAATCCCAGCTACTCAGGAGGCTGAGATCTGAGGACCGAGGTTCAAAGCCAGCCTCTACAGAAAAATCCATGGATGATTCTTATCTCCGATGAACTAACAAAAAGCCGGAAATGGTGCTGTGGCTCAAGTGGTAGAGCACTAGTTTTGATCACAAAAGTTCAGGGACAGTGCCCAGGCCCTGAGTTCAAGCTCCAGGACAAGCACCCCCACCCCCCAAAAAACAAAGAAGACCAAAAAGATAAGTGAGTGGAACTTATGACAACTAGGGTAATTATTACTCTCAGAGGGTCCTTTCCCCTTAATAGCGTTCTCTCCCTCAGGGGTGTGAAGTGGTGGGGTCCAAACTCAGCCACAGGGACTTGTGTCTTCATTCATTATTGGTTTTTTTTCCCCCAAACAAATCCCCAAAAGCAACAAAAACTGGGGTTTCTAAGCAATTTACAGATACAAAAAACAAAAACCACTGGAGATGTGGGATCCCGTCATCTCGCCAAGAGACCCCCCAAAAATAAAATAAAATAAGACAAAAGAAGACATTTCTCTCTCTCTCTCTCTCCACAGTAGATAAATACAGAAGGGAAATGAAGATTAAAAAAAAAGAAAGAAAGAAAAAATAGAAATAGAAAGAACTTTCCAACATGGTACCTCTCCTTGTAGACTGCCCAGCACCTTCTGGATTAATCTTTCTTTTCTTTTCTTGTTCCTTTTTCTTTCTTTTTTTTTTTTCCTTTTTCTTTTTTCTGCTCAATGGATTGTGGTCAAGGCCATTGTAACGTGAGCAGTACCTCGGAGGGGATTGGCCAAGGGCCTCTCTCACAGAGGGGCTAATTGCATTTCAGACCACCAGTATGCGGGAGAGCTACAGATGTCTTCCTTCATTTGCCTGGGCAGTACAATTGGACCCATCTGTTGCATTTATTCGCCCCCCTCTCCCCCTTGCCCGCCCCTACCCACCCGCACCCTCCTTCCCCCCCTCCCCTTCCCTCCCCTCAGTCTGCAGAGCCTAAATTGAAAACTCATCAAAATGTAATCCAAGAGCAGTTTGCCTAGCAAGCTGCTGAGAGGGTCTCGGTGGAAATAAAGGCCTCCTGACACTTTTACACCCAGACCAGGGACCCTGGAACCAGGTCACAGCCAGCCTTAGGGGGGGAAAGCGAGAAGGAAGACAGCAGATGGGCTGCTCCACGCGGCCCCAGAACCTGATGCCTGGAAAGAAGGGGGGGCCCCTAGCAACAGGGGGAAATCTGGGGGGGCCTAGCCCAGGCCTGAGGACCCTGGGGGGGGTGGCAGCCCTCACCCCTGGCCCAGGATTTCAAACGAAGCTGAGGCCAGGGCTCAGGGCTCTCTGACCTTTGCATGCCCTCTCTCTCCAGCTCAAAGGGACCTCCAAGGCAAGAGAGGGCAGGGATGCTGGCCAGGCCTGGGGTGTACCCCAACCCCTTCTATTGCACCCCACTCCCCCCCCCGAGACCACCACCTCTCATGCCCAGCTTCCTCCCACCCCATCAGTGAGCTCAGGGAGGGGGTGGGGGGTGGCTGCTGTCCCCTTGATTTGTCCCCAAATCTCTGAGGGCTGAGTGAGGGGATTCTCTGCTTGCTAGCAGCACACATCCCAACGGTGGTCTCTTTTTGGGGTTCCTTTCCCAACATGGACTCCGGGGGGGGAGGGGGAGTCTAGGAATGGGCCTGTGACTCCTCCCTTCCAGCAGCGGCCAGGTCATCATGTTGCTACGTGTGGTGGATGACTTCCGGCTTCCGGCTTCTGGGGGCCAGGATGTGTTCAGGCCAATGGCTTGGAGGAACAGCTGGGGCCAAGCGGTATCACTGGACATCTTTCCTCTGGGCTGAAGCAGCAATTTGGAGAACATTGGCAGGCGATACACACACACACACACACACACACACACACACACACACACACACACCCCTCCAAAGCAAAAGATGACAGAAGTCCAGAGCTGGTGGCTCACGCCTGTCATCCTAACTCCTCAGGAGGCTGAGATCTGAGGACCACAGTTCAAGCCATTCCTGGAACCACAATGGAAGATTTGCGATTCTGCGAACCCCTATCTCTAATTAACTCCCCCCAACACACACACACACACATATACACACACACACCAGAAGTTGAGCTGTGGCTCAAGTGGTAGAGCACTAGCCTTGAGTAAAAGAGCTGAGGGACAGCGCCCAGGCCCTGACTCTGTGTTGACCCTCTTTGGATTTCCACCTCTGAGAGTCCATTTCATTCCATTGCTTTCCCAGCCTCCCTAGTAGTCATTCTCCATATAGTTGGGCATATGAACCAATCTCGCCTTGTGTCAAGGGCAAAGTTTCCTCTCCTGGGCTCATCTCAGAAGGCTGGAATCAGCCCTGTTGGATGGTATAAGGCTCAGGAATGGGTGGGGATTTTGTGTGTGTGTGTGTGTGTGTGTGTTTGCTTGTTTTTAATTTGATTTGGTTGTGCCAGTCATGGGACTTGAACTCAGGGCCTGGATGTTGTCCCTGAGCTTTTTCACTCAAGGCTAGTTAGTGCTCTACCACTTGAACCATGGCTCCCTTTCTGACTTTGTTGGAGATAAGATTCTTATGGAAGCCAGCCCAGGCAGGAAAGTCCACGAGACTCTTACTTCGCATTGAGCTCCCCAGAAAACCAGAAGTGGCGCTGTGGCTCAAGTGGTAGAGCGCTCGCCTTGAGCTGAAGAGCTGAGCCCAGAGTTCAAGCCCCACGACCAACTTTAAAAAAAAAAAAAAAGAATCTTATGATCTTCCATGGATCTTCTTGCCCCGGCTGACTTCAAACCTCCATCCTCAGATCTCAGCCTCCTGCGTAGCTAGGTTGACAGGCGTGAGCCTGTCTGTGTCAGGCAGGAATGGGTGTGTTTGACAACTCCTTTCTGCCTTTTTCAAGGATCCTGCTGCACACCTTCCGATGTACTTAGACGCCATCTCTGGGCCACAGACTGAGCAGGAGCCCAGGCTAGATTGACCAAGGTGGTCAGCACAAGCGGGGGGGGGGGGGGGGGGGCTTCCAAGATCACCTCCTCTCACACCTCAATTACATCAGCACTCAGTGAGAGTGTGGGTGGGTGGATGTCAGGTCTGGCCTGGCTGGGTCTCTGTCCTTTTCTTTTTAATTGGGAGTGAGGTTGAGGGTCTGCAGGTCTGGAGTCTTGCATCCATCCTAAGCTGATTAGCTTAGTTGGGGGAGGGGCAGCTAGCTGGGCCAGAACCAGGGGGGGAGGGGAAATGGGGGCGGGCCAGGGGCAAAGCCTTATGGCACCTGCTTCATCCAGCCCATTAGCCACCAGGCAAACACCTGCCCAAATGGGCCTGCAAGGCATTGACCTGCCTCGCAGGGACCTCTCCCCTCCATCGTGCGGATAAAGAGCCACCTTTATCCTGTGAGGCTTCAGCTCACCCACCTTTGTTGCCTGGGATGAACAATCAGTTCCTTAGCTTGACACTCTAGGCCCCCCCACTCCCCAACCACGGCTCCCCAATCCTTCTCTCTTTTCATCCTGCCACCCGGGCTAATTACCATCAACCGTGGGGGCTCTGTAGCTCCCTACTGTGGTCCTGGCTCTTTGATGGACAGGCCTCCTCCTGGACTGAGTTTGCTGATTTGTACCTTGTCCTTCAAAGTTCAGCCTCAGGCACCTCCTCTGGGAAGCCTTCCAGTCTTGCTCAGGTGTCAGGGGAAGGATGGGTTGCAGAACTACACCAGCTGGGGAGGGAAGGAAACTCCAGAGACAGACCACCAAACCGTGGGAAGGGCAGGAAGGGGCAGCCCATGGAATCCATTCCCAGATCTAGCTGTGGGTCATTATGCTATTATTTTATTTTAGTAGGTCGTGGGGGCTTGAACTCAGGGCCTGGGCGCTGTCCCTCAGCTCTTCAGCTCAAGGCGAGCGCTCTACCACTTTGAGTCACAGCACCACTTCTGGTTTTCTGGTGGTTCACTGGAGAGAAGAGTCTCAGGGACTTTCCTGTCCAGGCTGGCTTTGAACCGGGATCCTCAGATCTCAGCCTCCTGAGTAGCGAGGATGACAGGCGTGAGCCACCGGTGCCCTGCATTGCCACAGGTATTTTCAAAGAAGCCAGCCTGGAAACGTAAATGCCAGTGTTTTACCGAGAGTTCAACCCTAGGAAAGCGGGAAGAAAGACAAAGAGCAAAGAGAGGAAAGGAGAGAGGATGAAGGGGAGCGTTCAGCGGGGCCCCTGGATGTGATCGGCGTGGCTGACCACTCACGTCTTCCATGAATGTCAGAGCGGATGCTGGATCCTTCTCTGGGGTCCCGAGGAGGGAGAGAGGAGGAAGGTTTATCCGCTGGCGTTGGCTCTCGTCGGTTTGAAACTCATTCCAATCTCCTGGCCCTGCAGCTGTGTCCGAGGAATTGGCCATCAAGATAGAAGTAGGGAGGGCACCTGTGGGGATGTCAGGGAAAGCGGGGTGAGCTAAGGGCAGGCGGTACTGTGGCGGTAGCTGCACAGGCCTGGGGGGGGGGTTGGTTGGTGATGTGCATGTACAGGAGGTCCCTGGACAGGAAGTGGTGCCTGCTGATGGGGTGGGCGGCTGGAGGGACAATACATCGAAGCCAGCCATGCCAGAACACAGGACAACAGGTCGGCTGAGTGGAGAACACAGCGTCCGCGCCCTGGCTTTCCAAGGTCCTTTCCCCAGGTAATTCTTTCATATTCAACTCAGCTTGATTAAATCATTGGCATCCTTTTTAGTTTGGGCAGTCCTGGGGCTTGAACTCAGGGCCTGGTCACTGTCCCTGAGCTTCTTTGGCTCAAGGCGAGCACTCTACCACTTAGGCCACGGAGCCACATCCGGCTTTTTCTGTGTATGCGGTACCAAGGAATCGAACCCAGGGCTTCATGCATGCAAGACAAGTACTCTACCACTAAGCCACCTTCCCAGCCCATATCCCTCCCTCCCTCTCTCCTTCCCTTCCTCCCTTCCTCCCTCCCTCTCTCTTTCTTTTTATTTCTTACCCCCTTCCTCTTCTTCCCTTCCCTTCTCCTTCTCTTACATTCTTCCTTCCTTTCTTCTTCCCTCCCTTCCTTCTTTCTGTTTTCTTTCTTTCTGTTTTTTTTTTTTTTTTGTCGGTCATGTAGCCTGAACTCTGGGCCTGGGCGCTGTCTCTCTGCTTTTCAGCTCAAGGCGAGCGCTTCACCACTTGAGCCACAGCGCCACTTCCAGCTTTTTCTGCTTATGTGGTGCTGAGGAATCGAACCCAGGGCCTCATGCATGCGAGGCAAGTGCTCTACCACTGAGCCACCTTCCCAGC
>NW_012267245.1:4044378-4045647 GCF_000151885.1 Dipodomys ordii
TGGGCACTGTCCCTCAGCTCTTCAGCTCAAGGCTAGCACTCTACCACTTGAGCCACAGCGCCACTTCCAGCTTTTTTTTTCTTTTTGCTTATGTAGTGCTGGGAAATCGAACCCGGGCCTCATGCATGCAAGGCAAGTGCTCTACCACTGAGCCACCTTCCCAGCCCCTTCCATTCTTCCTTCCTTCTTTCCTTCTTTTCTTTCTTCCTTTCTTTGCTTCTTTTCCTTCCTTCCATTCTTTCTTTCTTCCTTCCATTCTTCCTTCCTTCCTTCCTTCCATTCTTCCTTCCTTCCTTCCATTCTTCCTTCCTTTCTTCTTTCTTTCCTTCCTTCCTTCCATTCTTCCTTCCTTCCTTCTTTTCTTTCTTCCTTTCTTTGCTTCCTTCCTGCCTGCTTTTCTTTTTTCTCTCTATTTCTCTTTTCTTTCCTTCCTTCCTGCCTTCTTCTTCCCTTCCTTTCTTTTCTTCCTTCTTTCCTTTCTACCTGCTTTTCTTCCTTTCTCTGTCTCTCTCTTACTCTTTTTTCTATCCTCCCTTCCCCTTCTCCTTCCCTTCCCCTTCTCCTTCCCTTCCCCTTCTCTCTTTTCTTCCTGCCAGTACTGGGGCTTAAATTCAGGGGCTGGACACAGTTCCTTAGCTTTTGTGCTCAAGGCTAGCACTCTACCATTCAAGCCACACAACTCCACTTCCAGCGTTTTGGTGGTTCATTAGAAAAAAAGAGTCTCACAGACTTGCCTGCCCTGGCTGGCTTTGAACTGTGGCCCTCAGATCTCAGCTACCTGAGTTGCTGGGGTTAGAAGTGTGGGTACTCCTTGAAGCCTTTTTAAACTTGACTACAGCCCTGCATCACATTACAGATAATTGAAAAGCTCCCAAATCTCACATTGAGCGTAATTCATAGCGAGCTATAGAAGCTGGTAGATTTACACTTGACTTAAGAGATAATCTTCTATTATAGACCTGTGGATTCTGCTGTGGTTTTATTTGTGTTTTTTTTTAAAGGCCCTTTTTTTGGGTGGGGGTAGGGGACTGTGGATCCCAGGGTTTTTTGTTTTGTTTTGTTTTTCACTTCTATTTGGTGGGTTGTGGTTGTGGATGGGACTGGAGGGGACCCCCCCCCTCTTCCCCTCCCATCTCCCCCTCCTCCAGCCTCCACAGCCCTTCAGAAGGTGCCAGATTGTGTGGGCGGGCGTCGCCTGGGGATGGTGGGCCGGGGTTCCCACCCAGAGCGAGGGGGAGAGCCGAGGGGAGCGGCCTTCAACCCCCCCCC
>NW_012267245.1:4045697-4048329 GCF_000151885.1 Dipodomys ordii
AGGCAAGTGCTCTACCACTGAGCCACCTTCCCAGCCCCCTTCTTCTTTCTTTCCTCTCTCTTTCTTTCTTGCATTTTCCTTTGTTTGTTTGTGTGTATACCGGTACTGAGGCTTAAATTCAGGTCCTTGGCCTCTTAGCATTTTGGCTCAAGGCTGGTGATCTGCCACTTGGGTCATATTTCTATTTCTGTCTTTTTGCTAGTTAATTGGAGATAAGAGTCTCAGATTTGTCTGCCTGGGCTATCTACAAAACCTCGATCCCCAAATCGCAGCCTCCTGCGTAGCTAGGATCCCAGGCCTGAGCCACCAGCGCCCAGCCTAGCATTCATAATTGAGTAGCTATCTTTCTCCAGGCTCTGGGGATACATAGTTGACTTAGACACGATCCCTCAGGCAGTGTGGGGGGGTCTCCTGGGCTGGGAGACCCATGAAGAATAACTATCAGAGTGTGAGAGGTCCAGGGTTCGAATGAGACCCCCATGGAAAGACACTACGTGTAGAAATCCAAAACAAGAGTGGCTTGTGTGAGGTGAAAGTTAAGTTCTCTCTCCAGATTGTCGGTCCACAGCAGGTGTGGTCCCTCTGCTTCAGGAAACCTTCGGGAACCAGGTTTCCCTCATTCCTAGACTGTGGCCACAGTCCTAGGCTTCCAAGCTGGTGGTGGTGTGGTCCGTGTTGGCAGGAGAGATAAAGAAGAGCCATAGGACACACTTTGGTTCCCTAAGAAAGGCTCTTGGAGGATGTCTCTAGCAGCTGTGTCTCCTTATTCTCCATTGGCCAGGCTAAGCCACGTGATCACACCCTAAACCCAGTTATTCTCTTGATTGCTTACACAGCTAAAACTTCTATCACTGTAAGAGAAGACAGAGCCGCCAACAGGCTCTGCCATGGGTACCTAGCACAAGGAGGTAGATGGCTGTTGGCTGGGAGAATTAGGAGTGGATCCTTGGAAGAAGTGGTACCCAGGTGTCTTTGTGTGTGTGTGTGTGTGTGTGTGTGTGTGTGTGTGTGTGTGCCAGCTCTGGGGCTTGAACTCAGGGCTGGGCTCTGTCCCTGAGCCTTTTCTTTCTTTCTTTCTCTTTCTTTCTTTCTTTTTTCCTTCCTTCCTTCCCCCCTCCCTCGCTCCCTATTTTTTTGTTCGTCATGGGGCTTGAACTCTGGGCCTGGGCGCTGTCCCTCAGCTCTTCAGTTCAAGGCGAGCACTCTACCACTTGAGCCACAGTACCAATTCCAATTTTCTGGTGGTTCATTGGAGATCAGAGTCTCATGGACTTTCCTGCCCCGGGGTTGGCTATGAACCATGATCCTCAGATCTCAGCCTCCTGAGTAGCTAGGATGACAGGCATGAGCCACCAGTGCCTAGCTCTCTGAGCTTTTTTGCTAGCACTCTACCACTTGAGCCAAAGCACCACTTCCAACTGTTTCTGTGTATGTGGTACTAAGGAGTCGAACCCAGGGCCTCATGCATGCTAGGCAAGCGCTCTACCACTGAGCCACTTTCCCAGCCCTCACGAAGGAGTTCTTGCTTTATCCCAGGTACCATGAGTAGCCTACGAGGAGATCCAACCATGAAGTGGGAGATGACCAAGGAGAGGAAGGGAGAGGAGAGGAGGAGGTCTGGCAGGATCTTGGGCTGGTGATGGGTGGGAGGTAGAGGAGCAGGTGGGGGCAGCGATTTGAGGTCCCTTCCACGAAGTGGATCAGGAGGGAAGGGAGCAATGGATGAGAGAGTGAGTAGAAGAGTTACACTAGGAGAAGGCTGGAGCTGGGGGTCTGTGGCTGTGATCCCAGCTGTCAGGATAAGGGCTGTTCATCCCCCCCACCCCATCCCAAGATCCTCAGATCTATGGAGGCCAGGCCAGGTGGAGGGGTAGGTGACATCCGCAGTGCCTACTGCCCCAGGACTGGTAGGTTGTAACTGTGTCGTGATGGCTAGCTGTGATGCATCCTAGCGTCCAGAGGGGAACCAAGTCCCCCAGCCCCCACCTCCCCACCATGGGCAGATCAAAAAACCCCGTTGTCTGTCAGGTGGCAGCTCCTGCCGGCCGGTGGGGCACAGGTCGCTAGGAAACCAGCCAGGCCATAGCGGCCTCCCTGCGTAGCAGCCACTGAGGTCCCGGTTTTTTTTTTTCTCCCCCTCCGGTGCCTCGGGGGATAATAAGGACTTCAGAAAGGACAGGCCCCTACTCAGGGCTGAAAGGGGCCTTAGTTCCTTGTTTGGCGGCTTAAAAAAGGCAAACAGAAGCTTTTCTCCTTTGGGGATCAATGTGAATCCCAGAAAATCCCATTATTTTCCTTTGAGATCAGTGACCTGCTCTTGAGGGTTTTTCTCTTCCCCAAGGCAACAGCCTCCATGCCAGCATCTTGGGCCTTGTGTGCCGGGGAGGTGAGGGGGTGGAACGGGGTACAGGTGAGCCCCCCCATTGACATCTGTTTCCTTGTCTTTTATTCATTCCCTGTGTGTGTGTGTGTGCGTGTGCACACGTGTGCTGGTCCCGAGGCTTGAACTCAGGGCCTGGGTGCTGTCCCTGAGTTCTTTTGGTTGCTGCTGCTTCTTCTTCCTCTTCTTCTTCTTCTTCTTCTTCTTCTTCTTCTTCTTCTTCTTCTTCTTCTTCTTCTTCTTCTTCTTCTT
>NW_012267245.1:4054529-4055565 GCF_000151885.1 Dipodomys ordii
GGGGGGGCCTTTGCTTCCATAGCAATGGGGCTTTCTGAGGCCTGACTTTGATGGCGATCCTATTGAAGAGCCTGTCTGCGAGGTGGAGAGGGCAGTTCTGGCTTCCTTAGCCTTGGCTGTACGTCCTTCGCTCTTGGTGTGTGTGTGGGGGAAGGTATGGGGGGGGGACTGGGGGCTTCCTTCCAGAAAGGCACATACCCCGCCTCTTTTGGAGGATGACACTTCACCTGGTACACCTGCCTTCCCCCAGCAAGGTGAGTGGTCTGGCCAGGCCCTCGCGCACCTGACCTTCCACCTCCATCCAGTATGCATCCACACTCCCCATGCTATTATTATTATTATTATCTTGCCAGTCCTGGGGCTTGAACTCAGGGCCTGGGCACTGTCCCTGAGCTTCTTTGCCTCCAGGCTAGCACTCTACTACTTGAGCCACAGGGCCATTTCTGGCTTTTTCTGTGTATGTGGTACTCAAGAATCGAACCCAAGGCTTCATGCATGCTAGGCGAGCTCTCTACCACTGAGCCACCTTCCCAGCCCCTATTTTTATTTTTTAATGTCATGTGGATATTTAATTTTAAATTGCCTTGTTAGCAGCCATTGTGTGTTTTGTTGTTTTATTTAAAAAGGGGGGGAGCCAAGTGTCCAGGCGACCCCAGTTTTGAACTGGATGGGTTTTGCATACCTCCGTTGCAAGCTGGCTCACTCACTCTTGGTACAAAGTGGAGGAGAGAAAGAAGGGGTGGGGGGGAGGGGAGGAGGGGAAGGAGGGGGCTGGGGAAGGAGGGGGAGAAGGTTGAGGAGGAGGAACCACCAAACAATCGTCTGGGCTCTCTGGCTGTCCAGTTTTTCTAGCGCAAACAGATGCAAATAGCTCGGCAAACATGGCACAAAGCTCTTTAGACAGAGGCAGCCTCTTCTGGCCCTCAATAGCAATTTAAACTCAGTCAAATTGCCCCCCGAGGAGAGGTAAAGGGGCCGAATGCATTCTTTTACTGGGGTTGGAAGAGGGCGGAGGCAACCTAAGTAGGGGGTGAAG
>NW_012267245.1:4055615-4060667 GCF_000151885.1 Dipodomys ordii
GGCTGCTCTGGTTCAGTGGTTTGTACCTTCCAACCCAGCTGCCCGCAAGCCAAAGACCCACGGGAAGGCGTGGGGGTCCCTGACCAGAATGGGTTGTACCCAAGTGGGTGGCTTGGGAGGGAATGTGGGGGTGTCCACAAAGATGGGGTGAAATTGAGATGCTCACAATATCTTGAAAGGGCCCCCTCTGGCCATCTGGGGGACGACATGATACCCCACTCTTGCGATGCGACTCACAAGCTTTCTGTAGGTTTTGTTGGTTTGTTTTTGTGTCCGTCCTGGGCTTTGAGCTCCAGCCCTGGGCACTGTCTCTGAGCTTGTTTTTCTTCTCTCTTTTCTTTTTTTCTCAAGGCTAGCCCCCTAGCTACTTGAGCCTCAGCTCCACTTCTGGTTTTTTTGGGTTTTTTTTGGGTAGTTAATTGGTGATGAAAGTCTCATGGACTTTCCTGCACGGGCTGGCTTTGAACCTGGATCCTCAGATCTCAGCCTCCCGAGTAACTAGGATGACAGGCGTGAGCCGCTTCAGTACACTTTGAAGTAATGCATACAGCACGCTACAATGAATACCAGCACAAAGCCTTGTGGGTCCCTAATGAGGACAGAAACTCAATCTTCCTGCGTCCCTGGGAGACCCAGGGGCAGCCGCGGCTGCCAAGGGCAAAGCGTCTAGCTCCTTTCTAATCTTTCTAACAGAGAAGTTGAGGGGAGGGGCGGGGGGGGCTACTGATGCCGTCCCTAATGTTCCCCCAAACACGTGCGGCCCTGGTAACCTATGTACCCTTGTGGGCCTTGAAATCCCAGAGGGGCCCACAGTGCCTAGGCCTCAGGAAAAAGAAAGGAGCACAAGGCAGTAGAGTGGGGTGGGGTATTGGTTGTGCCTAGTGTTTTCCCTCCCCTTTTATTTATGTTTTTGTTTGTGTTGTTGGTTGTGGGGCTTGATCTCTGGGCCTGGGTGCTGAGCTCTTCAACTCAAGGTGAGCGCTCTACCACTTGTGCCACAGCACCACTTCCGGTTTTCCGGTGGGTCATTGGAGATCAGAGTCTCACAGACTTTCCTATCCAGGCTGGCTTTGAACCATGATCCTCAGATCTCAGCCTCCTGAGTAGCTAGGACCACAGGCTTCTCCTCTGGTATTTAATGGGATCTCCTAGGTGTTCAAGGCAAGCTGATTGGGTGAGCAGCCCTTCAGCTTTCGCCTACTTCCCGATGCCATGTGGTCGATCTCCACACAAGCTACTTTTGTGGAGTCCCCTGAGGGTTTTCTGCAGTCCCAAAACATCTGGCCTGGTGGTCTCCCAGGACAGGAATCAGGCGAGCTAATCTTTAGGTACACAGCCCCAGAGATCTATGCTGAAGAGAGAATCTAGGCACTAGCTAAGGGGACCCAGACCCTCAGTTCAAGCCTCAGGATCTGGAAGTTGAGGAAGGAAGAGAGCAACACATCCACACAAAGAGAGACAGAGAGATAGACACACAGAGAGACAGACAGAGACAGAGACACACAGACTGCGATTAATGCGATTGTTGGAATTAGGGAAGAATTGATGGTCATATGCAGAATAGGCTTGTTTGCGGGGGGAGGGGGGTGGAGGGTAAATCTGCAGGTGTATAATAACTCCACAGCATAAATCCCTCCTATAGTTTACCACGAAGGGGTCATGGAATCTAGCGGACTTTCCTGCCCTGGCTGGCTTTGAACAAATGGGTCTCCACACCTCAGCTTCCTGATTAGCTAGAATAACAGGCATGAGCTCCCAGATCCTAACCCTGGTGGCTCAAATGATAGACCACCTTCCCAGAGACCGTGAGGCACCGAGTTCAAGTCTCAGTTGTCCCCTCCAAAAAGGAAATGACCTCTGTGTGTGTGTGTGTGTGTGTGTGTGTGTGTGTGTGCTCAACAGGCACTCGGGGTGCTGGAGATGGAGAGGTGCCTTCTCTGGCTGACGCCCCACTAGCTCTCCGTCCATATCTTCCTCAGCCTGGGTGGCTGAGGCTTTCAGTTTAGTCACAGATCCAGAATGAACCCAACAGCTCTCTATGAGCCCAGAGGAGCAAAACCTAGGTTCAGAGTTGCCACACCTTGCCAGTCAGCGGCAGAGCTGGGATTTGAACCTTGGCGATCCTGGTTACAGACAGGAGCTTCTTTCTTCCCTAGCCCCAACCCCCACCAGCTACGCTGGGGAGCTGCCTCTCCCTGCAGGGGGGGTCCCCCCCTCCACCCCCCTCCCTGGAGGGGAGAGGCATCCCTGTCGCCTGGGGGCAGGTGCAGGGCCTGGTGGGCGCGTGGGGTGGGGCTGGGGGGCATTATCTCCTGACCACCCCCCCCTCCCCACACATCTGTTTATCTCTGAAGCTGCCCTGGATTGGATTTCTCGATGTTTATCTACCTGGGAGTCGTGGGTGTGAGCAGGCAGCGCCAGCTGCAGGCTGAACCACTGATTGACAGGTGCAGACCTGGGCCTCCCTCCCCTCCCTTCCCCTCCTTAGTCTGGGTGTGTGAGGGGGGGGGTAGCCACTTGGTAGCCCGCCCACCCACCCAGCTCCTACAGCCATGCAGGTGAGCGTGTCCAGGTAATCAAGTACCTTCTGGTTCCCTCTCATAAGGGACCTCTGAGCTGGGTGGGGAGAGGAGGCCAGATGGACTTCGTGAATCAGGCCGGATGGGAGGTGGTAAGGAAGAGATGGATGAAGTGGTAATGAGGCCATTTCCTAACCGAAGCTGTGAAGATCAGATGAGACCAAGAGTATCTCCCTCCTGGCCAATATTCCTATCCCCAAACAGGTCCCTCCTCCCCGCCCTCCCCCGCCCCTGCACTGTCTTTGCAGATTGTACTTGTGTGACTGGTGTTTAAAAGCAATCGAGGTAGTCATGGCCTAGTGGCTCATGCCTGTATTCCTAACGACTTTGAAGACTGAGGGCACTTCTAAGCCAACTAGGACCAGAAGTATGTCTCAAGGGATATATATATATATCCTGGGGTTTGAACGAAGGGGCTTGGGTGCTGTCCCTGAGCCTCTTTGTGTTCAAGGCTAGTAGTGCTCTACCACTTGAGCCACAGCTCCGTCTATGGCTTTTCTGAGTAGTTCATTGGAGAATAAAAGAGTCTCATGGACTTTCCTGCCTGGGCTGGTTTGAACTGTGATCCTCAGACCTCAGCCTTCTGAGTAACTAGGATGACAGGCGTGAGCCACCGGTGCCTGGCTGCTAAGTAACCTTGAAGTACTGAATTCAAATCCTGGCAACCCTACAGAAATAACGTAGGGCCATAGTCTAGACCAGTTGGGCAGGCTGTGCAGCTGGCTCTGTGATTTTCATGAGAAGATACAAGGTACAGGACTTACTGTTTCACTTAGATTGCTTGTAGTTGGCTAGTGGAAATAGCCTCAAAATGAATTGAAGGGTTGTTTGGATGGCCAAATAAATCTTGTGTGGCCACACATGGGACAAATGTTCACCAACCTGACAGAATGGACACCGACTGTATTTGGGCTGGGAGACCGATAGGTTGTTCCTGAGTACCGAGAAGTACAAACCCCCAGAAATAGTACTAATGTAGAACCCCTCAGACATCATTGGATCTTTGGAATGAGTGTCTAACTGTGCAATTAGACTCTTCTTCTTCTTCTTCTTCCTATTCCTCTTCCTCCTCCTCCTCCTCCTCCTCCTCCTTTTCTCTTCTCTCTTATTTTTAATGCTTCCCTATGGAATCAAAGCATGGCTCTTAAGCACCTTTATCAGGTAGGTGCTGGTGGCTCACGCCTGTAATCCTAGCTACTCAGGAGGCTGAGATCTGAGGATTGCGGTTCAAAGCCAGCCCGGGCAGGAAAGTCCATGAAACTTTTATCTCCAATAAACCACTAGAAAATCAGAAGTAGCACTGTGTGGCTCAAGCAGTAGAGTGCTTACCTTGAGCTGAAGAGCGTAAGGACAGCGCCCAAGCCCAGAGTTCAAGCCCCGACAAAAACAAAACAAAACAAAATAAAATGTGGAGAGCAGGCTGGAGACAGAGGGTCAGGGAGGAATTGAGGAGTCTTGAGGATATTTGCTTCTAGAAAGAGAAGCATTACAAACTGTTCTGGGTATAATTCCCAAGGCTTGTCTGAGAGCTGAAGCCATAGTTTGTGCAAAAACCGTGTGCAAAAACTCCTAGATCGGGCATGTGCTCTCTCTGTCTCTGTCTGTCTGTCTCTCTCTCTCATTGCTGGGTAGGCTCCGGTCACCTCTATCATTGAGGCCTTCCCCTTTAGACCTAGGTGTGGCTGCTCTCTGTTCTCCAGACCATGGTAAGATCAACCACATCGTTTCAGTGAGCACAAGAAGACAAAGGCCAGCCCTCCGCCGAGGAGGAACTTCTTTTTAAATGTTTACCCTGCAGCCCTGATTAAGCGGTAAGGCGGCCTTTGTGTGGGGCACAGACACAAGTCACTGACCCCCTCCCTGGCTGCTGTGTGTGATTCAGGCCTGCAGTCCCTGGTCCCCGAAGGATGCTACCGATGCGCAGAGACCCAGCGGGACTGCTTCTCGTCTGAATGGGGAGGGCTGAGGCAGCAACAAGCCAGTTTCTTGGGCCGACCTAAGCTTCCAGGGGATTCTTCCTGCACCAGGGCCTGGACAGGGCCTAGAGGGGCGCATGTAAGGTAGCAATGGAGGCTGAGGTGCATCTTCCTTCCTTCCTTCCTTCTTTCTATTCTCTCTTTATCTGTCTCTCTCTTCCTCCCTCCCTCCTTTCCTCCCTCTCTCCCTTTTTCCCTCCTTCCCTTTCTCTTTCCTTCTTTCTCTTTTTCTGTCTCTCTTCCTCCCTTTCTCCCTCCCTCCTTCTCTCTTTATGTCTCTTTCTCTTTCTTTTCCTTTTCTTTCTTTCGTTCTTTCCTTCTTCCTTCCTGTCTCTTTCTTTTCTTTCTCTTGCTCCTTCCTTCCTTCCTTCCTCTCTCTCTTTCTTTTTTTTTGGGGGGGTCCGATTGTGGGGCCTGAACTCTGGGCCTGGGCGCTGTCCCTCAGCTCTTCAGCTCAAGGCTAGCACTCTACCACTTGAGCCACAGCGCCACTTCCG
>NW_012267245.1:4060717-4064469 GCF_000151885.1 Dipodomys ordii
GTGGGAACAAAGCAGTGGGAAAAAATGTTCTTCCCTGTTCTTCTACAAAGACCTTTTGACCCTCAGGAGGCGCCAGAGAGATCCTGCTTCTCTAGGCTCCAGCTTTTGTTTGAGGTCTGTACTGAGTGTCCCCAAGGTTCTCAGCCGGTGGAATGGAGCTCATCAAAGCGTGACTTTTACTAAGCCTCTACCTGACACCCATTCAAGCTCGCTATCCAGTCTACCCACTTGAAGATTCGGCTGTTCATATTCAGGGCCTCACACTGGCTAGGCAGGTGCTCAGCTACTTAAGTCATATGTCCAGTTTTTTGTTGGTGGTGGTGTGGTTGGGGGGTCACGGGGCTTGAACTCAGAGCCTGGGCACTGTCCCTGAGCTCTTTTGCTCAAGGCGAGTGCTCTCTCACTTTGAGCCACAACTCCACCTCGGGTTTTCAGGTGGTTCATTGGAGATAAGAGTCTCAGGGGCTTTCCTGGCTGGGTGGCTTTGAATTGCAATCCTTAGCTCTCAGCCTCCTGAGCTAGGATTATAGGCCTTAGCCAGGCCACCTGGCTTAGACCCATTTTACAGGTGAGTAGACTGAGATATGGAGAGGCCAGGTTACAGACCCAAAGGTAGGTATCTAGGGAAAGTGGTACAGAATCTTCCCTGGGCCTTTGCTCAGTTGAAGAAACTTTGTTCAGTGTGTGTGTGTGTGTGTGTGTGTGTGTGTGTGTGTGTGTGCGCGTGCGCGTGCGCGCGCACGCACGCATGCTAGTCTTGGTGCTTAAACTCGGGCCCTCTGTGCTGTCCTGGATTTCTTGCTCAAGGCACTTGCTCTACCACCTGAGCTACAGCTCTACTTCTAGCTTTTTTGTTTTTGTTATAGTAGTTGATTGGAGATAAGAGTCTCAGGAAGCTGAGTGCTGGTGGTTCATGCCTGTCATCCAAGCTACTCAGAAGACTGAGATCTGTTCGAAGCCAGCCTGGGGACAAATCTCCAATGACCCATCAGAAAACTGGAAGTAGAGTTGTGGTTCAAAGTGGTAGAGCGCTAGCCTTGGACAAAAAAAAAAAAGTTCAGGGACAGCACCTGGACCCTGAGTTCAAGACCCATGAGCGGCAAAAATGGCTCATGGACTTTCTTACCCAGGTTGGCTTTGAATGGAGATCCTCAGATCTCAGCCCTCCCCACCACCACCATCCCTCCCCCCAATAAAAGGATTACAGGCGTGAGCCAGCGGGCACCCGAATCCCTATCCCTTCTGATTGAGACTGTTGTGTGTATTGTGAAGCCTAAATCCTCTGGTTTTCAGGAGCCAGGTTTAGCCTTCACACACACCCCCCCCCTCCCCTCCGTATAGGCACGCTTATAGGCACACGCAGGCGCGCAGGCAGGCGCAGGCGGGAGAGCCTTTGGATGTGTACAGAGAAGGATCTTTCATTAGCATAACAAGGCTTGCGTTGAAATAGGTGCTCCAGAGAGCACTTGAGATCTATTTGTCCTTTCAAGTGGGGAAAAACAAAACCCAGCTCACTGGCCTGCTAGCCTCCAGAAGCTCTTTGGAAGGGCTTGCTGCTCCAAGCAACAGAAACCTGCTCCTAAGCGGGCTAGACATGCCAGCCCTGGGCTTTGAGCTAGGCATGGTGGGCAAAATGGAGGCCCTTACTGGGCCCAGCTCTTCTCTCCTGTAGCATTGTCCCACCTCTCTGCTCCAGGGTTCCTTTCCCTTGGACACAATTGATTGGCTTAAAGGGACTCTGGGCCCCAGGTGGCCTGTGGGCAGATTGACCCCAGATTTGTATTCCCCTTCGCCTAGGGAAGGAGTTGGGGCCAGAAGAGGACCCATGGGCATAGGTCAAAGGTTAAGAAGGGTTAAGCCTTCACCCCCAGGAGGTCACCTATGAAACCTAGGCACTGCCCTGAATCCTAGAGCAAAGGTGAACTGGGCAGGGAATGGCCATCCGTGTACGAAGGGAGCCCAGGCCTCCAGGTACGAAGGATCTAAAACCTCAAGTTCTTCTCCTTCAAACATCTGGCTCTGATCAGGAGCAAAGCTGTCCGCTTCTCGGGGCTGCCTATCTTTCCAATCGCAAGCTGGGATTTGATTGACAGCCAGTGACAGCACAGTCCATTGTCTTTGACAATTACAGCCCTTAATTG
Source organism: Dipodomys ordii (assembly GCF_000151885.1). Classification (NCBI taxonomy): domain Eukaryota; kingdom Metazoa; phylum Chordata; class Mammalia; order Rodentia; family Heteromyidae; genus Dipodomys; species Dipodomys ordii. The sequence goes on from NW_012267245.1 coordinate 4,062,859, forward strand.
TGTTTCTGCTCGTGGGCAGTTAGAAAGAGGGAGGCTGGAGGAGGCAGAGGCCGAGAGAGACGAGGCGGCCCTGCTGGGAAGGCTTCAGGGAAGAATGCCACATCTTGGGGGACATCTTGGGGCTCAGGACAGATACAGTAATGATCTGAGCCCCGTTGAGTGCCCCTGACCCCCCCCCCCTGCCCCGCTCTCCATGTGGAGTCTTCTTTCTCCATTGCTTCAAGGTTGGATAGATTAGGTTCCGAGTCGACGGACTCATAAAGCCAAATCAAAGCTGGGGGGGGGGCGCTTTGGTTTGTCCTGAACATACGTAGCATCCATGAGCACCAATTGGGGTAGGAGGACATTCCAGTGTCTGCTTGCTGCGCAGCTCGCAGGCTTACGCAGAATAGACATGTAGAGCATTGTGGGTACCCGTACACAACACCACCAAGGCTGTGGAGTTGATGGGGTATCTTCGTTTCGTTCTTTTTGGCTCCTTTTGTGCTGGTCCTAGGACTTGAACTCACAGCCCGAGTGCTGTCCCTTTGCATCTTTTACTCCAGGCCAGTGCTCTGCCACTTGAGGCACAGCTCCACTTCCAGCTTTTTTTGGTGGTTCATTGGAGATAAGAGTCCCAGGGCGGGGCTGGGAAGGTGGCTCAGTGGTAGAGCGCTTGCCTTGCATGTACGAGGCCCTGGGTTCGCTTCCTCAGCACCACATAAGCAGAAAAAGCCAGAAGTGGCGCTGTAGCTCAAGTGGTAGAGCGCTTGCCTTGAACTGAAGAGCTGAGGGACAGCGCCCAGGTACAGAGTTCAAGCCCCATGACACACACACACACACACACACACACACACACAGGAGTCTCATGGATTTTTCCTGCCCAGGCTGGCTTTGAACAGTGATCCTCAGATCTCAGCCTTCTGAGTAGCTAGGATGACAGGCCTGAGCCACCCACACGGGGCTGATGAGCATCTTAGAAGTGAACACAAGAAGCTTGACATGAACAGGGGATCAGTGACTCAGACTGTCCTTTCTCTATAGGTTAGAGGGAGCCCACTGGCCTGAGAAAAGGACACGGGTTATCTGAGCGGACTCCAAGCCTGTCTCCAGAGGAAGGAGGAAGGAGGAAGGAGGGTCAATCTCAGGTCCCCCTGCTGCCTGTGGAACTTGCACTGTGCATGTGTACATTGCAATGTTAATGAAGTATCAGGAAGGTGAGAAATCGCTTGACACAGTGGGTATCAGCAACAGCCATGCTTAACAGAAGACAGGGGCTCCTGGGGTGCAGTGGCTCAGGTGTGTCATCCTAGCTACTCAGGAGATTGAGATCTGAGAGTCACAGTTGGGAGCCAACCCTGGTAGGAAAGTCCATGAGACTCTCATCTCCAACTTAGCGACCCAAAAAGCTGGAAGTGACACTGTGGCTCAAGTGGTACCACACTAGCCTTGAACACAGGAAGAAAGTTCAAGGCCAACACTCAGACCCTGAGTTCAAGCCCTAGGACTGGTACAAAAGAAGGAGGAGGAGGAGGAGGAAGAGGGGGAGGAGGAGGAGGAGGAGGAAGAGGAGGAGGAAGAGGAGGGTGGAGGAGAAGGGGGAAGAGGAGGAAAAAAAGGAGGAGGAGGAGG
>NW_012267245.1:4064519-4065923 GCF_000151885.1 Dipodomys ordii
AGGAGGAGGAGGAGGGAGAGGAGGAGGAGGAAGAGGAGGGTGGAGGAGGAGGAAAAAAAGGAGGAGGAGGAGAAGGGGGAGGAGGAAGAAAAAAAGGAGGAGGGGGAGGAGGGGGAGGAGGAGGAGGAGGACATTGAGGGACTATGATGTTCTTGGAAAAGACCCTGCTACAGTTTTCCAACCCTGAGTGATAGAATCCTGAGAGTAAGCAGCAACAATGGCTGACAATTTGACAATGGTTTCTCCAATGCAAGTGCCAACTTTTTTTGTGGCCCTTGATGCTGGTGACCACCCTACAGAAGGGTTTCCCAATTTTATGAATGAATCCACCCTCGGGAGGCTGGAGGGTGGGTCTGTGCTTGAGCCAAATTCTTGGATTCATTCATAACCTGGAGTCTTGGGGCCAGGTATACTCCACAAGCGTCAAAAGACAGTGCCCACATTTTCATTTTTAATTAATTAATTAGTGAATGTAGGTAGGTAGGTAGGAGGTAGAATTCAAGAGCTGTGAAAAATAGGAGATCTCCAAGGTAGAAAGAACTGTTGTTGCTCTATTGGCCTGGCTGCTGGCCACGCCACACACCCAGCCAGGTCTCAGCCAGGGGCCTGGGTGTTGGCCAAATCCAGGCTCTGAACAGACCAAGTGGATTCAATGGCTTACGAAGTCAACAATGGGGTTGGGCTCACCTGTGTGTGCCCTCTGCTAGCAGGGGTGGGTGAGGGACCAGTGGGAAGGGAGGAGAAAGCTCTGCCTTGCTGCAGGGGTGAGGGCTTAGGTGAAGAGCAGAATCCACCAACAGAGGCTTCTCTCCAGGACATCTTGTCACGAGGGCCCTGACCCACCCGGGTTCTGCCCTAAGAGAGCCTGAGGCCCCCACGCAAGGTGTCTCAGAAGAACTGGAGGATAAATGGGTCAGAGATGCCCTGGAGATTGTGTGCAATGACGGAGCTCCATCTCATGGGGGGTGGCCTCGCACAAGCTCCCCCTCCCTCCCTCATCACCCCAATGGGGAAAGAGAAGCATATGCCCGTGACCCCCCCCCAGGCCAGGAGACCCCCAAGAGCATCACCCAGGTCAGGACTGGGGTGGGGCTCTCCTTCCTTCCTTCCTTCCTTCCTCCCTCCCTCCCTCCCTTCCTTTCTTCCTTCCTTCCTTTCTTCCTCCTTTCCTTCCTCCCTTCCTTCTTTCCTTCTTGCCTGCCTGCCTGCTTTCCTTTCTTTTTTTCTCTTCTCTTTCCCTCCTTCATTCCTTCTTTCCTTCCTTCCTTTCTTCTTCCTTCCTTTCTCTTTCTTTCTTTCTTTCTTTCTTCTTTCCTTCCTTCCTGTCTCCCTCCCTCCCTTTCTTCCTTCTTGCCTGCCTGCCTGCTTACCTCTTCCTTCCATTCTTCCTTCCTTCCTTCCTTT
>NW_012267245.1:4078672-4087630 GCF_000151885.1 Dipodomys ordii
CCTTTCTTTCTTCTTTCTTTCTTTCTTTCTTTCTTTCTTTCTTTCTTTCTTTCTTTCTTTCTTTCTTTCTTTCTTTCTTTCTTTCTTTCTTTCTTTCTGTCATCGGCTGGAACTCAGGGCCTGGGTGTTGTCCCTGAGCTCTTTTCTGCTCAAGGCTAGCCCTCTACCACTTTGAGCCACAGCGCCACTTCCAGCTTTCTGGTGGTTCCTTGGACATAAGAGTCTCTCAGAATTTCCTGCCTGGGGTTGGCTTTGAACTGAGATCCTCAGGGGTTGGCTTTGAACTCAGCCTCCTGAGTAGCTAGGGTTCCAAGTGTGAGTCAGTAGCACCTGGCTTGCCGGTGGCCCTTTTGCAGGACCGACTAGAGCAGGTGAGACCAGAGGCAGGTTAGGTCACAGGAGGCGAGACCCTAGAGAAGAAATCGTTGCAGGGATCCCCGCCAGCACCCAGAGTGGAGATCATGAACTTTGGGTTCTCCCTGGGCATGTCTTCAATCTTATTGGTAGGAACTTGAGGGCCCTTCCCTGGTGGTCAGCCTGTTGTCCTGGGGGTGGGGGTGGGGTGGGGAGAAGACCTTGAAGGAAGAACAGGTGGAAGATGACAGGTGGATCACGATGGGGTCTGAGGACTTTGCAGCTGCTTTCTGCTACAAAGGAGGAGACATTTCAGAGGAGAGACTTTCCACGCCCCTGCCCTTCCCCATTTGAAGTGACAGTGGAGTCTTTACAGCCACCCTCTCTAGTCATTCATCACCAGTGCTGGTTTTTGTGCTGGTTGAGTGCACTCTTGGTTTTTCCCTTACTAGAGCCTGGGACCTACCAACCTTTGCTTCCTCTCTAATCGTAGGGTAGAGGGGCTGGCTCTCTCAGTCCTGGTATGGTAAGTAGATGGGTTGGGCAGATAGATTCAAATCTTTTCTGCGAAGTAAGTGTATATCCATACACACACACACACACACACACACACACACACACGTACATACCCGCGTTTACACATGTGATAGTCCCCACCTAACTGCTTAATCTTCTCGAATGGGACTTATTAGATTCCTTTTACTTTAGGCTCATCCGAAATCCAGCCTGATCTCAGCCAAAGCTTCTTGATTCTATCTACAAAGATGCTGTTTGAGAACAATTTCCCTTCACCATGCCGGGGTGTTTAGGACTTGGACATAGTAAACCCAGTGTAGCCAGTACCTTTCCACCTTCTACTTCTACCCTTTTGTTTTTTTTCATTCAAAATTACTTTTGAGCCAAATGATTTGCCTCAGATAACACACCAGGCCTGAAGCTTGAACTCAGCCTGGGTGTAATACCTGAGTTTTTAGTACTCAAAGCTAGTGCTCTGTCACTTGAGCCACAGCTCTACTTCTGTCCTTTTTTTGGCAGAGTGGGGGGCGTTCATTGGAGGTAAGAGTCTTATGGACTTTCCTGCCTGGGCTGGCTTGGAACCGAGATCCTCAGATCTCAGCCTCTTGAGTAGCTAGGGTGACAGGTGTGAGCTAGCCATTGAACACCAGCTCAGATGGCTGGATTGTGAGTAAAGGCAGGCATGTCTGTGCGTGCCCAGCCTGGGGATTTTGGGACAGGCCTCTTGGCCAGCCTGCAAGTGTCTTGGACACTGGCTTCTTTTGAGGGATGACAGGAAACTCTCTAGCTAATCATAGGGGGCGGGACTTTCACTCTCCTGTAGCTCTTCTCCCACTGGGGGGGGAGGAGGGGGGAGGGAGGGGGGAGGGAAGGGCTTCCTTGGCACTGGGGCTCTCCTCATCTGTATCCACATCTGTCACCGTGGGCGTGAGGGGGTGTCAGGAGAGGGAAGTGTCAGGTTTTTGTGGTGGAGAAAATCTGTCAGCCCTAAATTTATTCCTGAATCGACCATCTGCTTGAGTGTGTTTTCTAGGATTATGATACATTTTTTTTGCCTTGTTGTTATTGTTTTGAGGAGCAAGGGAGGTGGGTAAGATAAGTGGAGATTCCTTCTTAATCTCTTCCCTGCTGTTCCTTGGAGTCATATGAGAGAGAGAGAGAGAGAGAGAGGGAGGGAGGGGCGAGAGATAGATAGAGACAGACAGACAGACAGAGAGACAGCAGACAGACAGACACAGAGAGAGAGACAGACAGACAGAGAGAGGCCTTGGCACCGTGAAGTAGAATGTGGCTTGGAGCCAGAGCCCAGACTTGGATCTGGCTTTGTTGTCATTTTAGTCTGTAACCATCTAAAATGAGGTTGACCTAAACACCCGACAAGCCCTTGGATGCCAGCCCTAGAGTAGAGTGCCCACTTGCTGCTGCTGACGGTGGAGTAGGACTTGAAAGGCCAGGCACCCTACTGCAGTGGCACTGGGACATCGAAGATGATGCCAACAGCTTTTCCTCTCAAGTGTGAGGGACAGAGGAGCCAGAACGCTGCGTTGGAAGCTGACCTTTGGTACTCAATTAATTAGAGCTCACCGATGGCTGACTGGGGGTGGGCGGGGAGGAGGGGAGAGGAGCAAGGCCGCTAGCACCTGCTGTAATGGACGGAGCACAGCCCTGCCCCCAGCATCATCGCTGGGACTCAGGGGTCTCTGACAAATGTCTTTTCTCATAGGAAAAAAAGAGGGCGGGAGGGATGGCTTCCAGCTGAGTCCCTCCGAAGGTTAAGTCAGATGGCTAGCCCTCCTTTCCCCCCAGCCTTTGCTAGGGTACGTCCAGATCCAGACAAGAAGTACTTCCAGATCCAGACAAGAAGAGGAACGGCCACCACCTCCACCCTTCCCTGCTGCGTGCTGGTTATTTACTCTGAAGGGAATTAACCATTCTGGTTTGCCCCAGTGCCCCGGGGGACTCCTGAGATGAAGGACTAAACTAGGGACCAGTCCAGGCAAACCTGACCCCGGGTAATTGTTGCCATGATTGCTCTTGACTCCATGGTTTGGCTAGCACTTCTGTTGACTGTAGGAGCAACATGCCTTACCTGTCACTTCCTCCCTGCAGAGAAAGATGTTTTTTCCTCCTTGGATATCTGTCCTGTCACCTTGGTCTCAAAGAGCGAGTGATGGATGGACCTCTGCTCTTTGATTAATTTAAGGTGACCTATATAAGTCATTGGAGAGATGTGTTGGAAGACGCAAGGCCTGGAAATGCCTAATGCACGGGACAACAGGAACTCAAAGCATGCGTATGCGGCTCTGTGGGAGAAGAATCTGAAACGAAAGGAGAAGGAAATGTGTATTTTCTCATTTTACATGCTGTCAGGCAAATTTCAACATTCTCAGCCTTGCTTTCTTTCCTTCTTTCCTTCTTTCCTTCTTTCTTTCTTTCTTTCTTTCTTTCTTTCTTTCTTTCTTTCTTTCTTTCTCTCTCTCTCTCTCTCTCTTTCAAGGCTAGTGCTCTACCACTTTGAGCCACAGTTCCATTTCCCATATTCTGGTGGTTACCTGGAGATAAGAGTCTCGTGGGGACTTTCCTGCCTGGGCTGGCTTTTTGAACCCTGATCCTCAGATCTCAGCCTCCTGAGTAGCTAGGATGACAAGCATGAGCCACAGGTGCCTGGCTCAGCCTCCATTTTTTTTTCCATGTAATATTTATCTTTAATTATGTTAAGTCTTATGGTCACATAATTTACAAATTATCTCCTCTACATGAAACCTTTTCTCTTAAGAAGTTGGCAAAAAGCACCACTATCAATCACACATACATAGTAGTTCCACAATTTTGTGTTTCTGAACAGCTGCATAAAGAAAATCCAGAATTATAACTTCGTCTTAGTAAAGAATTCAAAAATAAAGTCCGTATTGTATCTTATCAGTCACTTTTAAAAGCATCAGTACTTATAGACCAACTATAAAATGTGACAAGTGTTAAATATTCTTTGTTTGACATTTATACATAAGCCACACTAAAATGCCTTTCAATAAAGTAAAAGGCAGATTTCAGAGAAAGGGCATTCTAATTAAATTGGCGTAGTCAGGACCAAAAATATAGACACTGTTCGTCATCTTCAGCCATTACCTTTAACAGGTTAGCTTTGCTTGATTCTGAGACAGTAAAGGGATTTCCTCAGTACTTAATGATGTTCTCATAATTTGCCATATAAATCTGAATATAAAACCAATCTTTAACAGATTTGGAGATGGTATTATTCCCTACCTTGCTGAAAAATTGAACATTAGTAAGTCTAATCATATGACAGAAAGGGGGGAAAAGTGACAGTATTTTTTTTAAAGATCGTATTCACTTAGCCACAAGCCAGTTTTACTTAAATCAGGACTGTCCAAAAAAATTCTGCCAGCCATTCATGATCTGAAATCTGATATCAGAGATCAATTGAATTATGGTACACATTAAAAAGCCATGAGACATTTGTTTAGCAGTAAATAACTAACAGCCTCCATTTTCTTTTTCTTTTTTTTTTTTTTTTTGATCCGATCGTGGGGCCTGAACTCTAGGCCTGGGCGCTGTCCCTCAGCCCTTCAGCTCAAGGCTAGCACTCTACCACTTGAGCCACAGCGCCACTTCCGGCTTTTTTTTTTCTGCTTATGTGGTGCTGAGGAATCGAACCCAGGACCTCATGCATGCAAGGCAAGCGCTCTACCACTGAGCCACCTTCCCAGCCCACAGCCTCCATTTTCTTAGCTGCAAAATGGCTAACTTACTGCAGCATTGCTTTGAGGAGTAACTATCGCATCATCTCCAATACATTCAGCATGATCCTGGCACAGGGAGGGAAGCCTCCATATCATAAAATATTTTATTTTCTCAGGGATTTTAAGCAGGCTTAGGAATTTTTACTTTCTTTGGATGTGCTTTTGTAACCTCTCACTCCACCTTAGCATAGTTTGCTTCATGCAATAAAATACATTTTTGCAAGGTATAACACAAAATAAGCACCCAGAAACTTATCATCCAACTTATCATTCAAACTCCCCTTTAGGCTCACCCTATATCCAGGATAATCTCAAACTAAGATCCTTAATTACATCTAAAAGACCTTGTTTGCACACATGATCGCATTTACAGTGTGGGATTTAGGATTTGGATTTAGGAAGTTCACTACTAAACCCATTATAACTGCTGGGGGAAGGGGAGTGTCTTTGCATAGATTCCTTTATATCTTCTATTTCTGCCCATTATTTAAAATAAACATTTACTTAAAAAAAAAAAAAGGTAGCCAGGCGCTGGTGGCTCACGCCTGTCATCCTAGCTACTCAGGAGGCTGAGATCTGAGGATCACCATTCAAAGGCAGCCCAGGCAGGAAAGCCTGTGAGACTCTTGTCTCCAATGGACCACCAGAAATCTGGAAGTGGCTCTGTGGCTCAAGTGGTAGAGCGCTCACCTTGAGCTGAAGAGCTCAAGGATAGCGCCCAGGCCCCAGAGTTCAAGCCCCATGACTGACCAAAAAAGAAAAAAAGTTTCTGTAGACTATATCTGATTAAGAGTTAAATGGCTAGGCCAAAGGTAATAGATGAATAGCATTTTACTCGAGAGCATCAACTTGTTTCTTTGAGTGACATACCAATTTACATTCACATAACAAAGAATAAGATGTTCTCCATTCTCAAAGACGCTTTTGCTTTAGTCAAAGAATGGTAAACATGAAAGGATTTGCCTTCTCATGATTTTTCCCCCCAGTGCAGATGATGTCTGATGGGTCTCTGACCCTCAGAGAGGAAAGCCCTGAAGCCCACAGTCTCACCTGCTTCTGGCTGCAAACTCTCTGCCTGCTCTACAAATCCATCTTAATGGGTCATTAGAGGTGCCTGGAAACTGTAATTATGGTATAGCATTTCACTGGCTTACAATGGAAGGCCGTGTCTTCTTAGACGCCCAGATCAAGTCTATTGTGGTGTGCTGCATCTAAGAAAGTTTACAGATGATCTGGCCAGGTTGCTTACCTTCAGCACAGAAGGCTCTCTCTGGACATTCTGAATCAATGACTAAACGAATGTCCACCCAAACTACCAGAGCAGAATGCTAATCCCCTCTCCCCCCTCCCCCCTCCCCAGCTCCAGGTACAATGGTGTGTTTCTAGGAGCTGTAGTCTGCAGAGGGAGAGGAGGGGACAAGCATTCTTTGTCCCAGTGAGATCGCAGAATCGTCCCTGCAGGTGAGGGAATAGGATCACAGCCATGGGTCTCCACAAATCCTCTCGATTGATGGAGGGTCCCAGGCCGGGCCTCAGTGGGTGTAACAAGATCAGCTCCTGCTGTGGCCTTCAGGGGAGAAAGCTGGCCAGTTGTCATAGGTGATCTTCTCTGAGAAAAGCGCCTGGATCCAGGATTCTTGAGCGAGTGATTTACCAAATGAGTGTTCTGGGGGTAAAACTGGGATCAGGAGAAGAAGCCAGGATGGGCAGGGGTGGGATCTACCCAAACAGGTGTAGCCTCTGGTCCCACAGGATGGAGCTCTGGTGTGTGATGAGATTGTCCCAACCTTATACCCCTTATTGATTCGCCCCAGTGACTGCAGGCTTCCCTCCCCCCCCCCCAAGGGAGTAGCAGTGGCTCAAACTTCCCTGGTTCCCATTAACCGAGGGGAATTCTATTAGCAGAATTCACTAATAGCAGCTGTTGCGATTCTGCATGGGCTGAGGAACTGTAGGTGTTCAGAGAATGGGATTTACTTTGTGCAGATTCTACTGGACTCTGTCTAACTCCTACTCCTGCCCTTAACACCCGCTCCGTTTGGGGAGGAGCCATAAAAGCAGAACTAGGGTGTTAAAGCAAGTATGTGTTATCTTCTGCTCTGGTCACCCTGAGATGTGTACCAGGCAATTGAGGGATACCCAATTGGCATGCACTGTTAGATGATTTTGCTGTCAGAACCCTCACTCATCTTTTTTTTCTCCTGGGCCAAGAAGACACTTGGATAAACTCCCGTCTTTCACACTGTGGCAAAAACAAACTCAGAGAGACAAATGGAGCATGCTTTCTCTCACATGCAGAAGCTAGATCTCAAATACAATGGGAAAGGATACGTGATACAGAACTGTAGGCATTCACGCACAGGGAGACTGTAGGAAGATACGCTTAGGAGAGGAACACAAAAACACCAGGCCTAGGTGTGTCTGACCATACAAAATAATGTTGTTGTTGTTTTTGAAATGAGCTCCAAAATACATGGAAACAAGAAGTTGTCTTTTCCTTGTTTTTGTTTTCTTTTTGTCTTGTTTGTTTATGTTTTGGGGAGGGCAAGAGGAGGGGGGGGACACAGAAATGGAGGGGTCAAGGGTGAACAAAGGCAGCAGTGGTACTCATAGACGCTATATTGGAAATGAACTCTATAACTTGTGGGTGCGGACGGGAGGGAAAAACTGGGAGAGAGCCAGGGAAGGGGTGACCTTGTCCAAAAAGAAATGGACTCTCTACCTGATATGTAGCTGTAGCCCTTCTGTACATCACATTTCTAATAATAATAGTAGTAATAATAATAATAAAAGTTATGGCAAAAAGCCAAGTGAACATGGCTCCTCTTTGTTGGAGGGGTGGAGGTGGGGGTTTGAAGTGTGGGGAGAAATAGGCCAGGACAGCAACTGAGACTCCAAGAAACAGAAATCACTCTGAGGATGTTAGCCACAGGGTCAAGGGCACTTGGGTATGGCTTGAGGTTCTGTGAGCAGGTACGGCTGTTATTTTGTTATAAAAGGTCTCTCTGGCCGGGCTCTGGTGGCTCATGTCTGTCATCCTAACTCCTCAGTGGGCTGAGGATCTTGAGATCGTGGTTCAAAGCCAGCCGGGGGAAGGAAAAGTCTGACAGACTCTTATCTCTATTTAACCACAAAAAGCTGCAAGTGGAGGTATGGCTCACAGGGTAGAGTGCTACCTTGGAGCAAAAAGAAGCTCAGGCCTTGGCATTGTATAGATGTGTATGTGAATTAGGGAAGGGAAGGGGTACAACAAAATGGGGAGACAAGAGACAAGGGGGGGAACCAATGCACAGCGATATTCATAAGACAATATGTTGGAAATGATCTGCACAACTTCAGGGAGAGGGATTGGGGGGGAGAAAAAGTGGGAGAAAAATGAGAGAAGGGATAACACGTTTGACAAGAAATGTACTCATTACCTTTCTTACGTAACTGTCACCCCTCTGTACATCACCTTGACAATAAAATGAATACATTTTAAAAATTAAAAAAAAAAGAAGCTCAGGGACAGTGCCCAGGCCTTGAGCTTAAGCTTAAGTACCAGGACCCCTCTCACCCCCCCACACACCGCCAAAAAAAGATCTCTTTGGCCCTCAAGTGATTCATATTATGGGGAAGAGTGGATGTAAGCAGAGCACAGGATAGAGCTGAAAGGAAACTACTAGGCTACTGATCATCTCACACATCTGCTCTTCTTGACTCTGTGTTTCTTACCAAAAGGTCAGAAAGAGTGGGTGGGCTAGGACCACAATGTTGAGTTCTCAAGGTGATTTCTTTTCCTTCCTTCCTTCCTACATTCCTTCCTTTTTTTCTTTTGTTGTTGGTCCTGGGGCCTGAACTCTGGGCTTGGGCGCTGTCCCTCAGCCCTTCAGCTCAAGGCTAGAGCTCCACTTCCGGTTTTCTGGTGGTTCCTTGGAGATCAGAGTCTCACAGACATTCCTGCCTGGGCTGGCTTTGAACCGTGACCCTCAGATCTCAGCCTTCTGAGTAGCTAGGATGACAGGCGTGAGCCATTGGCGCCCGGCTTAAGGTGAATTCTGAGTGTAGACATGAGAGATGCAGCAGAAGTGGGATTCAGTGTGTGTGCATGCGTGTGTGCATGCGCGCGCATGTGTGTGTGTGTGTGTAGTATTCTGTTACTGTGATTCTTACACTGACAAAATTGTCCTTTAGGAGAGAAATGTAAACATCCCTTGACGTGGAAAAAATAATTTGTATTGTCAAAGCTCATAGAATTCACAAACTGATAGACCATGATAATGACAATGTGCCTTATGAAGGTTAAAATATGTGTGTGAGGGCTGGGAAGGTGGCTCAGTGGTAGAGC
>NW_012267245.1:4087705-4099655 GCF_000151885.1 Dipodomys ordii
GCGCTGTGGCTCAGGTGGTAGAGCGCTAGCCTTGAGCTGAAGAGCTGAGGGACAGCGCCCAGGCCCAGAGTTCAGGCCCCACGACCGGATCCCCCCCCCAAAAAAAAAATGTGTGTGACTTTAAGTATCACTATTCCACAATACTGTGAAATATGTGAAATTTATTTAATCACCTAATCTCAATTTAAAAAAAAAAAGTGAGAGGAAGGATGGGTTAGGAGCGATGGGCGACAATGTCGTCAGACACCTTGTACTCATAGACTGTTTTGTAGAATGGGAACTTCTTTGCACAACTACTTAACGATAATAACTTAAAAAAAGAAATTATATGACAAATTTTAAAAAAATGTCCTTTTGCACAAGGGTCCCAGGTCCTTGCTTCATCCAAGAGAGCAGACCTTAGGTCTCAGGCTAGGGTGTTAGCATCACAGACGTTTTCACACTTGACCTTGTCTGTTGTCCAAGGACGAGTTGGCAGCCGCTGAGTGGGGTACCCTGGTGTGCAGAGAACTCGCTCTGGGTCTCACAACGAAGCATCTGGATGAAGGCCAGGTTGTGCTATTGCCCTGTTTTGTGGGCAGAGGGGTTGGAAAGGCAGGTGGATGGCGGGGGGAAGGGGGTATTGATAAATGGTTCCAGGAGGGAAAGTCTTCCTCCTGAATGGGCTCTTCTGATATAGCCAAGGAAAGAGAATGGCAAGAGCAATTCTGAGATAGAGTTCCACCTTCTTCCTTGTCTTTATCTCCTGAAATCCCACCGCTGCTCTGGTCAACACCTGTAAGCTCCTGTAGCTTGCTATAACCACCCATAGCTACACACACTTGCACATGTCTTCTTTGCCTTTCCTTCTGAGAGCCTGGCTTGGACCATGGTCTATCTGTTTCTTTCTTTCTTCTTTGCTTCCCTCCCTCCCTCCCTCCCTCCTTCCCTCCCTTCCTTCCTTCCTCCCTTCCTTCCTTCCTTTCTATCTTCCTTCCCTCCCTCTCTTCCTTCTTTTCTTTTTTTCTTCCTTCCTTCTTTCCTTCCTATCTTCCTTCCCTCCCTCCCTTCCTTCTTTCTTTTCTTCCTTTCCTTCCTCCCTTTCTTTTTTCCTTCCTTTCCCTTCCCCTTCCTTCCTTCTTTCCCAACTGCCTGACTGCTTTCCCTTTTTCTCTCTTCTTTCTTTCTCTCTCTTTCTTTCTTTTCTTTTTTTTCTTGTCCTGGGGCTTGAACTCAGGGCTTGGATGCTATCCCCAAGCTAATTTTACTCAAGACTAGTGTTCTACCAATTGAGCCATAGCTCCACTTTTGACTTTAAAAAAAAAAATGTTGAGGCTGGGAAGGTGGCTCAGTGGTAGAGCACTTGCCTTGCATGAATGAGGACCTGGGTTTGATTCCTCAGCACCACATAAGCAAAAAGAAAAAAAGCCGGAAGTGGTGTTGTGGCTCAACTGGTAGAGCGCTAGCCTTGAGCTGAAGAGCTGAGGGACAGCGCCCAGGCCCAGAGTTCAGGCCCCACTACCGGACCCCTCCCCCCCAAAATTGTTGTTTTGGGGGAGTGGTTAATTTGAGATAAGAGGCTCAAGGACTTTCCTGCCTGGGCTGGTTTTGAACTGCAGTCCTCAGATCTCAATCCCCTGAGTAGCTAGGATAATAAGTGTGAGCGACCAGTGTCTGGCTGAGACTTGCTTTCAAGTCCAATCTTAGCCAGTGACTATCAATAAAGCCTCTGGCAGGTCCGTGAAACTGTGATATTCAGCGTCTCTTCTGCAAAGAGTAGTCATGATATCTCCAGTTTGTTCTGCAACCTAAGTAGCACTGTGCTGTGTACATGGTCTGGCTGGCTGATATTGTACTTATCATCATGAACACAAGTAATAATATACATTGCCAAGATGGCCCAGTGGGAAAAATCCTTCCTGAGAAATTCCCCCGGGGGTGAGATGAAGCAGAGATTTGTTTCTTCCTCATAGCAAACAGCCAGTCTGATTAGTGAGGCTATAACCTAGGTCTTTACAAGCAGCTAGATATTAATTTTGTAGGTATTGATGAATTACCTATGTTCCCACAGAAGCAGAACTCTCCAAAATGAGTTTGGGTTTTGCTGGCTCTGCTCTTCATTCAGGTATCAGGTGGCAGCCGGGTTTCTTGTCAAGTGTTCGCTGGAGCTGGGTGACACAGATCTGACTGAGGATGTCAGACTCTAAGAAACAAAGGACTTTCTAAGCAAGACCCCTTCTCCTCGGCTTGGTGTGCCGCCTTACATTTGTAAATGCCAGCAGGCTGCTAAGCACATCCCGGTGAATAGAAGTGTTTTGATGTTTTTGTGGGTTTGGTTTTTTTTTTTTGGTGGGAGATTGAAGTCCAGTGTCTTGGGACCCAGTGACTTCGGCTGACCTCCCTGCTACATGGACAGGGCTAGATTTCAACCCCCTGGAGGCTTCCGCATACAAAACCCGCATGCCTCACAAGGGCAGGTGCAAGGAAACCTGGTGGAAATCTGAAATCTTCGCTGGTTCAGAGATCTGAGCTCGCTTCTGCCGGAGGAATTAAATTTCACAAGGCCTTTTTTTTTCATGTAGAAAGCGTATCATTAGGGAAGTCTGGATGAAGCAACTTATTAAAACTTGCTGCCTATACGAGAGAGAGAGAGAGAGAGAGAGAGAGAGAGAGAGAGAGAGAGAGAGAGAGAGCGCAGTGATATCAAAAGACATGTAAGGGCAAATGGTATAGTTGTTAGTTTGTGTTTTTACTTTTAATAAATATTTTTACAAGTGAATGAGTCAGCCCAAGAGACTACTGTGTAGATGCAGATGACTTTAATATTTTAGGTCTTGCTGGTTATAGAAGGCATGGGTTCCCCCCCTCAAAATTTTTGTTCCCATTTTGAAATCAGGGCTTGGTGTTTTAAATCTTTTAGCTGAGATGCAATTTTATTTAAAAAAAAACCAGACAAACCTACAGCTACACCCTCTCACCATTTCTTGCATGGTTGCTAACACTCTCCTCTCTCTCTCTACCTATTATAGATACAGATAAATAGGTAGATAGATACACAGATGATAGATAGATCAACATAGCTAACGCTTGTATCAGTTTGATGAATTGAACTTCGCAAGCTATTTAGGTATATAGTCTGCCTTCTCTTCACACATCATGCTTTTCTCTTAAGGCTCATCTGTGCTCCTCCGGGTTTGAGTGTCAGAAGCTGTTGTGGTTTATTGGCGTAAATGGATTGTTCATATGTTTGTGAATGAGGCTGGCGAGGCTGGACCTTTTGTACCCCAAGGGGGAGTCATAGAGTGACCACGGAGGCCAGGGGCCATTTCACATGGCACTTGTGAAGCTGTAAGGATGTTTCCTGTCAACATGACAGGAGGTATAATTGTACCTTTTCCTGTTCAGAAGTACTGGGGCTTGAATTCAGGGTACTTGCTGCTCCACGAATGTACAAACAACCCCAGATGCTGCATGGAGTGTTTGATTCCTTCTGATTCTCATCCTGGTACTGGCTCTGGGGTCTCTTCTTCTGAGAGGTCTCTCCTGACCATCACTTCTAAAGTAGCTTCCACTGTGTGTGTGTGTGTGTGTGTGTGTGTGTGTGTGTGTGTGTGTGTGTGTGTGTGCCAGTTGTGGCATTTGGACTCAAGGCCTGGGTGCTGACCCTGAGCTTTATGTTCTTAAGGCTAGTGTTCTACCACTTGAGCCACAGTTCTCTTCCAGTTTTTTGGTGGTTCACCGGAGGTAAGAGTCTCGCAGACTTTCCTGCCCAGGCTAGCTTTGAACCATGATCCTCAGATCTCAGCCTCCTGAGTAGCTTCCACTCAGATCAGTGATTAGCACAGGGAGACTAGACCACTCGTCAGGCTATTGAGATACTGTGAAGAGTTTTAAGGATAGTGTGCTGTGTGAAAGAGGGTGCTCACTAGGTATATTTTCCTCATTTGGCCAGTACTGGGATGATCCTCTGATTCTGAGATCTCATCCTTTTCTGCCAGCTAACAAGGTTGCTTGACACAGCTTTATGCTGATAGAAGATAAGAGACCCCGGGGTCAGAGAAAAAAAGATGGTTTATCACTTACCCACAGCGACAACCAGACCAGCAGCATCTTTGTGATGATTCTCTGAGCTCTGTTACCACAGAGGGATACACAGTAGGCCCAATGAAACTAAAGAGGGGCCCTGAGATTTAAAAAAAAAATTCAGATAGTCTGTCTTCCCATTGCTCTGAAGCAGACGGCATTTCTATCTTCCAGAGATTCTTGATCGACAGACATCTTTGAAAAGAAGTCTACACCAAAGAGCAATCAGGTTTGCACAAGATGTACACAAACACTTGAGACCCAAGTGGAACTGGCTCACAACAAGAAGCCTAGTAGGCCTTCCAATTGGTTGAATAAAGGACCAGTTGTTGCATGTGCTCTATGATTTCCATCCTTAGCAGTTCACATTGTCTTGTTGGGGAATGAATTAGTAGGGGACTCCTAGCTTTAAATTCTGCCCCATCTTTTTGCAGCACTGGCCTTGGTTTCCTTATCCCTAAAATGGAGATAAAAGGGTTATTGTGATTGTATAAACCAATACACTTTAAAGCCCTTGGCTCAGTGCCTAATCCTTGGTAAGTATCCAAGTAAGTGACAATCAGTAGGTGGAACTATATGAAATTGCCATTTCTGAAGATCAGATATCAGCAATTTAATATGGTTCAAGCCGATCACCCATTCACTAATTCTTAAATCTTTTGCTTGGTTACAAATCACGATGCAGAAATGGCGGTGATGTAGAGGTGTGCTCTGGGTCAGGTGAGACTAGCCCAAAGGGGCAAGGAAAGTATCTGAGAAAAAGAAAGAGGCTTGGAGCCAGATGTGACTCTGAGCCCCACCTTCTCCTCTCATTAACCCTGTGACCTTGGGTGAGTCACTTAACCTCTGGGCCTCAAGCCTCATCTGTGCTACAGATACAATAATCCCTTCTACTTCACTGGACACTGTGAAGCTAATGTCCCATGATAGATGTGAAATTGCTTTGTAAACTGGAAGGCACTGTACACATTTTTTTTCTCATTATGATGAATTCGTGAAGACAGTGAGATTTGAGTCTGGGCTTGAACCAGGACATCACTAGGTATAATTTAATATTCCCTTTAGGTCCTCTAGTCACAGCATCATATTTGAAGTATAGCATTGACCCCTAAACTCAAATAGGTGCATGAGAATCAAGTTACAACTAGTCAGGTTTATATCTAGGGGTTCCAACCTTCAGCACTGAGGGACCATCTGGAGCCCAAAGAAATGATCACTGCATTACAAAGGGTAATTGGCTTGCAGCAAAAATCAGTCAATAGCTAACATTTATCAAGCCTTTTATTTTCTCCCTTATGAGTCACACCCAGTTTTAGCTCTTTATATGAATTACTTCTCATTGAGAAACTCTATTACACCAGTGGGCCCTGTCATTAGCTTCCATTTCACAGAACAAGAGACTGAGGTGAAATGAAGTTAAAAGCCAGGAACCAACAGAACTGGGCTGGTGAGTTCCATTGCCAGGACACCCTCTTTTAGGGGTGAAGGGAACCAGTCCTGGGGCTTGAACTCAAGCCTTGGTTATGGCTCCTGAGCTCTTCTTTTGTTATTTTTGCTTAAGGCTAGCAAGCCATAGCTCCACTTCTGGCTTTTTGGTGCTTACTTGGAGATGAGTCTTATAGACGTTCTTGCCCAGGTTGGCTTTGAACCATGATCCTGCCATCCCAGCCTCCTCAATAGATAGGATTACAGGCTGACAGGTGTGAGCCACCAGGACTCCACTGCTTTTTCTTTCCTATTATTTTTGTTTTTCCTCCTAAAACAGCTGCCTTCCAGCTCTTCCTGTAACTACAGCAATGGTCCCAAACTCAGCAAACAAAAAGCATGTGCTTAGGCCGCGCCTAGAGTTACATCGAGGTTACCTGGGGGCTCGGGAAGGGTGTTAGGCTCTTTCCAAGTTGCTCTTCCATTTCTAGGGCTGCGCTTCTTGAAGACAGATAATAAAGGAACCCAGTTTTACATCACCTTTCCCCCCCCCCAACCCCCAGCATTAGGCCTTTGAGGCGAGGGAGGATGCAACAGCTGGTCAGACGATGGTGCACCTGCTGGGTTTGAGCGCGCGGGGCAGGCTGGGAAGGCGGGCTAGGTCCTGGGAGCTGGGTGCGCAAGGCAGGCTGGGAAGACGGGCTAGACCCTGGGGCTGGGCGCGGGGCAGGCTGGGAGCGTAGGGTGGGCGCCCTGGAGTGCACGTGGGACTGAGCGCGCGGGGCAGGCTGGGAGGGCAGCCGAGGCCCTGGGAGCTGGGTGCGCAAGGCAGGCTGGGAGCAGGGGCTGTGGTTCGCGGGGCAGGCTGGGAGGGCGAGCCAGGCACCAGCCAGGGCTGGGCGCGCAAGGCAGGCTGGGAGCAGGAGGCGGGCCGCGGGGCAGGCTGGGAGTCCCCGCTGAAGAAGACGCGCGGACGGAGCAGGCGGCCAGGCCTTGACTTCTCTTCTGAACAAACGCCTTGGCTTCTACAGGAGTGGGAATGTGGCGCCTCAAGGTAAAGCGGGTGTTGTTTCTGAAGCCGGAGACGGGCCCGTGTGGCTTTGAACCTCCACCAGCAAAGTCCTGAGAGGGGGAGCAGCGCCTGGGCCGCACGCGCCATCGCAGTGGCGGAGGCCGCGCTTCCTCAGGGCTGTTTGGCTTTACATTTCCTTCGTGACTCCTTGAAGGGAGGATCCGCCAGCTGCTTTGCCAACCCCGTCTCTTACTTGTGATGGGCTCTGTTATGTCTGTGTGCCAGGCTTCTTTTCCTCCTTGGTGAGTGTGTCTGAGTTCTTGACTCGTTTTTGGATGCTCACCCGGCCTGGTGCTTGTTTTGTCCTTTGAATGCTGCTGCGGGGTAAACTCAAGAGTTTGGGCATTGTCCCTGAGCTTTTGTGCTTAGTGCTCTACCTCTTCGAGCCACAGCTCCACGGCTGGTTTCTGGGTGGTTAATTGGGAGTCAGTCGCACCGAGTTTCTTGTGAGAGCTGGCTTCACACTGCAGGCCTCAGATTTCAGCCTCCTGAGTAGCTAGGATTTCAGGCGTGAGCCATCTGTGCCAGACAGTAGAGGGTTCTTAAGGCCCAAGTCTAAAGGAAATGAAAGGGTGGGGATGGGCATATGAGCATTTCCTGGATGAGAATTAAAGCAAGCAGTTCTCGTGTGGGGACTCAAGTTGAAAGCGGGGGATGGGCACGGATGCCCTCTTGCAGAAGCAGATTCTGGAGAAAGCAGGATTGGAGACATAAAATGCGCTAGTGAAATTGGGTGTGTGGTAGCACGTGTGTATATTCTGTTGGCCAAAGTCAGTTTCATGACCAAACCTGTGTAGCCCATTTTTCATTACTGTAAACATTGCCCATTTTCATTACTATAAACAAATACCAGAAGTTGGTCATTTCTTATAGAGAGAGAAGGTGTATTTCCCTCCCACATTTCACAGCCAGATACCTAACACAGGGTACTTAGGAAGTGATGAGAGGCATAATTTGGTTTTGGACATTCAAGTCCAAGACTGAGTGGTTCCATTGAATTTGTGTATTGATGAGGTGGTCCAGTCCGTACATAAAGCCCCATCTCCACATACTCCCCAGTAGTACCCTCTTGGGATCAGGTCGTTCACATATAGCCTCTGGAGACCACTACCCATATTGAAACCATAGCATCCATTTATTTTCAGTTTGGTTTTCACCCAAGTGACATTTTATTAAAAGGCCTTTCCTGACTTATCTTTTCAAAAATAGCACCACTCTCACACCTTGATTCCTATTCTTTTATTTCACTGTGTGTTTTCTCCTCCACATTTACCGTATTCTTTCCCTAAGTTGGTTTTGATTTTGCTCACTAGAACTTAAGTTCCTTCTAGGCAAAGATCTTGTCTTATTCCAGTGTCTTGAAAAGTGTTCAGCACACAGCTAGGACATGGCAACCAATCGTTAAAGAAGGGAGAGAAGCCAGGCACTGGTGGCTTATGCCTGTAATCCTAGCCACTTAGGAGGCTGAGATCTGACAATCACGGTTCAAACCCAGCCCCGATAGGAAAGTCTGTGAGACTCTTATCTCCAATGAGCCTCCAGAAAACCTGAAGTGGTGCTGTGGCTCAAGTGGTAGAGTGCTTGCCTTGATCTGAAGAGCTGAGGAACAGCACCAGGCCCAGAGTTCAAGCCCCATGACCGACCAAAAAGTTAAAAAAAAAAAAGAGAAAATGAATAAAATCCTCATTTTACGATTTAGTCCTAATTCTCCCTTCTCTGATTTCCCAATAGATTGGAAACTGTGTAAAAATGTATGTCTTATGCTGGGACAAAACCAAGTGGAGATGGAGGTAGAGAATAGCAGCCTTCTCAAATGCATGCTAACTGTTGAGGGAGATGAGGTTAAGGACACTGGGACATGGCTGTCCCATGGACAGGACTGTGCTCTTTGTTGATTAGAATATTCTAGTAACCCCCACCGTGCCTTTGCAGATGCCAGGGGATGAATGAGACTTTGCTGCAGGAAGAAAGAGGCCCCTGAGCAGGGGATCAGCATTTTAAATCACCTTCTTTCTTTTCTTCAGTTTTTGAGAGCTCCCCAGGCTGCCTGTGGATGTTTGCTTCCTAGGAAGAATTAGCATTTGCTGGCAGGGGTGGAAACGCCCCCCCCCCACTTTGCTAATGACCTTGTTAAAGACTTTTCTTTATGGAAAGGTGCACTGGGTCCTGTACCTTGGGGTTTGTGAGCCTATTGTGGTAACCAAATTGGGACTATGGTGTGCTATTCTTCACCCTTGGTAATGTTGTTTCTCTTGTGTTCAGTCCTGCTTGTGCGCAGCTGTAGGAGACAAAGCTCCGACTTCAGCCATTAGCTGACACTTTTCTCAAGGATTCTGGACAAGGAGAAACACAATCTGTTCTTCTCTTCTGCTGTCTCAGACCCATGCACCTAACCTGATGGTTAGGAAGAATCTCCATAGAGGATGAGCTCTTCTTGAAGATCTGGCCTGGGTCCCTCAGAAAGCTCGTGGGAGTCACTTTCAAGTATCTATGCAAGGGGAGCAGAGAACCTCTGGTGCAGGTCACTTGGGTCTTTGGCTGTAGGAAACACAAAGCCAGTAGAGTGGTGTAGTTCTGAGATAGACAGTGAGGCAATCCCTGGGGTGACTCATGATAGACCTTCAGCTTTTTCTTGGAGCTTTTTTTTTTTTTTTTTTATCAAGGGCAACTCTGATCCCAGAAGTTTTCCGTGGTCTCTGATGTGGGGGCAATTAGGGAAGGCATTCAGTTTCCCCGAAGTTTGTACAGTGTCGTCTATCTGCATGGGCACCTTGCCCGTGCCCAATGCCCAGGCTTGGCAATGCCTGCTGCGAATGCAGCCTGTGTACCTGTGCTCCAAGTCACCAGGTCAGAGTGGCTAAGGAGGGAACAAGGTGGGCATGTGTCACTGGCCTTGCTCTGACCTTCTGCTTCTATTCATCTTCCCACTTTCTCTACTAACACAGGACACTCTCTTCCTGAACTTAGTCCCATTTGCCTCTTGGGCTAGTGATATTTAATAATATCCAAACTGAATGCTAGTGGCTCACACCTGTAATCCTAGCTATTCAGGAGGCTGAAATCTGAGGATCATGGTTCAAAACCAGCCCAGACAGGAAAAGCTATCAGACTTCTAACTCCAATTAACCTAAAAACTGGAAGTGGAGTCTTGAGACAAAAAGCTCAAGGACAGTGTGAGTTCAACTTGAACTCAAGCTTGAGTTTAAGTCCAGTGATTTAAAAAAAAAAAAAAAAAGTAAAGGCCAACGTGGAGAAACAAGCTAGGGCAGCATTTTAGGACTATTTTGTGTAAGTATCCCCATTCTGAAATTTTAAACAAAAGTTGCTACTCACTGATGCTGCTAAGCTGTTGGACAGTTCTCTCTGTCTGTCTCTCAGTCTCTGTCTCTCTGTGTCTCTGTCTCTCTTCAGAAGAGTCTCCACTGAGATTTCTCTGGCAGCAAATGACCGCTTTGGCTATGGCCCCTGAGGACTGGCTAGAGCAAGCAAAGCACCCAAATTCTCCTTTGCATGTGCTCCTCCCCCAACATTTTATACTGGGTGAAACTGTGTGTGTGTACATGTGCACGCAGGTACCCTCGCTCACAATTTATAGCAGCTGCACACCCCATTCACTGAGACCATACCGGCATAATCCATCCCACACCTCACAGCTAGGGTGACCTCAGCTTTAATTGACACTAGTTTAAAGGCATTGTTTACAAATCAATTTCCCCTTCTAAATAGGCTGTTCCAAAGAGTACACCCTTCTGCTCACCCAGACTAGCCCACCTGTCACTGGGACTGCCTAGCCAGTGGTCACACTGTATTGATCTTTTTAATCCTCTCTCTTTGAAACACAGGGCCAGCTGACGTGGAGTCCTACAAAAGAAAGACTCTCCCTGGCCCTACCTCGACAGGTAGCTGCCTAAGCGGGGCTAATTCCTCCCTAAAAAAGTCTTAATTGGCTTATAGCGAGCCCCGAGAAAGATCTCTCTTGTGCTGAGGAGGTGAAAGGAAATGGCAAATCCCAAACATTGTCTCTGTGTGTGTCTGCTTCATGGTGGGAATCAGGCACATTTATGTTTAATTTGTTTGTGAATCGGGACAGGGTGGTTGGGAGGTGGGTGGGAATAGTGAGTGTTTCACTGTACTAGGAGTGATTGGTTGAGCCAACCACTGGTTGGTTGTCCGAGAGGCGCTCCCTTAGGCAAGAAACTTGGTGACTTATTTGTTCCTTAAAAATTTTTATTTACACGAAGTATCTGCAGTACCCCCCAAAAAATGTAAACTTTGATAGCTCATAATAGAATAAACTCTTTATATACAAAAATACATTTTCATATGAATGAAGCATCCTGAATAAATTAAAGTACCCACCAGCCCGGTGGCTGAATAGCTAGGCAAGCACCGGGTTCTTCCTAGAGCGAGCTGCGCCGTGGTGGGGGTCGGGAATCCATAATGCATGAAGCCCACTCCTTGTGTCTCCTTTTTAAGCCTTTTCATTGTATTGTCAGCCGGCTCAAACCGAATTTTCATGCTCGTTTTTCTTCATTAGAGTTCTACAAATTGTAAAATTGACTTTTCACCTCGTCTTCAGGGGGCTCATCTGTCCCTTCTCCAAATCACACTTCACGTGGCGACTGGGGTCAGCTCGCAGCCAGCCACAAAGGAGGTTTTGTGGAGTTCAGAAAGTGCAAAAAGGAAAGGCCGTCTGGGGGCGGGCAGGAGGGGAGGGGGGTCAGGAGGAACAGACCGACGTGGGGGGGGCTGCCATGGCGAGGGTGCAGCGACCTAACAAGAGGCTCAGGTATCCCCCCCCCCCGCCCCGCTGCCTTCCTCCTCCTCCCTCCACCTGGCCCCGCTGGGTCCTCCTCGGTTGCCCACCGGACCCCACGAAAGCAACGGTCGGTCGTACAAAGGGCCTAGTGGTAAGGGAGGTAACAAGGCGTCGCGTGGAGCAGGTCTTTGGGCAGGCCGGGGAAGGAGAACAGGGGGTCGCTGGGGCCGTAGCCGGCGAAGTCTTCGGGGGCAGGGCTGCTGGGGTCCGAGATGGGCGAGGCGGCGGCCGCGCAGGGCGAGGCGGCGGCCCCGGAGCCCCAGGACTCGGCGTCGCTGGCGGGACTCGGGGGTCCGGGCGCGCAGGGGGCGCACGGAGGCAGGAGGCGCTCCCGGGCCGCGCCCCCGGGCAGCCCTTGGTCGGCCAGGCGCAGCGTCTCCGCCAGGGCCCAGATGTAGTTGTAGGCGAAGCGGAGCGTCTCGATCTTGGTGAGCTTGGTGTCGTCGGGGAAGGAGGGCAGCACGCTGCGCAGCGCGTCCAGCGCCGCGTTCAGGTTGTGCATGCGGTTGCGCTCGCGGTCGTTGGCCTTGACGCGGCGGCTGCGGCGCAGCGAGTGCAGCAGCGCCTCGGGG
>NW_012267245.1:4099800-4116237 GCF_000151885.1 Dipodomys ordii
GTGCGCTGCTCAGGAACGACGCGCGGACCGACGGACGGACGGACGGACCGGCGGGGAGAGGCGGAGAGGGCGCAGCCGCGCCGAGCGCACGGCCGTCGGGGGCACACTTACGTTCCGGCGGGCGCGGGGACGCCGGGGCCACCTTGTCTCCGCCTCCGCCTCCTCCTCCTGGCCTCGCCCGCGGAGGCCACGCGCCCCGGGCTGGTCTCCCGAGTGACGTCGCCGGCGATCCGATCAGCTCGTGTGAGCACCGGGAGTGGCACACGACCGGCCTCAGGACCCCCTTAAGTACCCGGCGCGACAATGGGCGCGTCCCCCCCCTCCCCGGCCACCTCCGCCCCCGAGGCGGCCCGGTGAATGGAGCGCGGCGGCAGGTCAGCCCCGTGCGGGGACCGGGCATTTGCATAATGTATGCGGTCCCGGAGCGTGCCCGTAATTACCGCCGGCCAATCGGCGAGCCGGGCGGAGGCTCCGCGCCGGGCTGGCGCGCCTCCCGGCGGGGGAGACCCCGAGCGAGGGGGGCGATTAGCGGGCCGAGGCACACTCCTCCCGGGAGCCCCCACCCCCCCTCCCCCGAGCGCCGGCGTCGCCGGGCGGGCGGGGCGGCGGGAAGTGAGAGCCTCGCCGCCGCGTCGCGCTGGGAGTTGCAGGAAACCTGGAGCCCAGCTGCTGCTTAGCAGGTGAATGGGGGGGGGCGAGAAAGGGGGGGGGAGAAGTGATTTCACCTCTCAGCTTCACTTAACCTCATTCGTGCAACGATGACATCGATGTGTGCGGGGCCCCTGGGCGGGCCTTTCCTTTTTCTTTTTTCTTCTGTTGAAACTCCTTTTTCTTTTTTTAACAGTGCCTAATGAGTGATGGGAATGCACAGCCCGGGACAGCGATGCTGCCAGGCTCGCCCCTGCTCCGCCAGGGTTCAAGGGACGGGAAAGAAATCTGTTGACTTTTTACCTAAGATGGGGAGGGGGGGGGACGAGAGCAAAGCCCAAACTGAAGAAGCGGTGATTTCTAGGCCTGGGTTGGGTCTTGGCTTTCAGGTTCTCTTCTCTTCCCCTTCCTCCACCGCTCCAAGGCTTAGAAAGTATCATAAGTGTGAGTTTCCCCTTAGACTCCGCAGACTGTCCTTCCTCCGTTCCCCGGAGAGTTCCTTTGTGCAGCGTCTGCTGCCCCGGTCAGTGCCAGCCACCAAGGGGCTCCCTGGTTCCTCTGTCCAAGCGGAACCCCTCTCCCCAGCCCCTTCTACCTTCGGGGTTATAAACTCACCTATCTGACAGGTCTTCACTCTGCAGGTCAGAAGGTAACGCCCTCTGGTCATCAGACAGCAGTAGAGTCCCTCCAGCCCCCAATCCCCCTTAGGAGAAACTAGTCATTAAAAAACAATTATGGATTATGGAATGTCACAAACAAAACAAACACTTTTTGGCCAAGCCCTCAGCCCCCTTATCCGTGATGACTGAGTGGTGGCCTCATGCCCGGAGCCTGGATTGCTGACTCTTAAAGGGCATTTTCTAATTGGATTTCTAATTGGGGCATTACCCCTTTTCTGTCTGGAGGCAGCAGTCCCCTGTACTGACTGGCTCGCCCTTACTAAGGTTAGCCCGTGCAGCACGTCACATGTTTCTATTCCCCTCTCTCACACATACAAGCTTGAGGTGAGACATCACAGCCACTGAAACCAAATTGTGCAGGAAAGGGAAAGGCTTAGCTGATTCTGGAACATCCCAGGAGCCTACAGCTGGGAAGTCCTTACTGTGCCTCTGGCCTGTTTTTCCTTACTGTTTCAGTTTTCTCACGGCCTCCATACATGCCACCCAGCCTGACCTTTTGACATTTCTGAGCCCTGTATTTGTTTCTTTGGGCGGTCCTAACAAAATTCCACAAAATGGGTTGTTTAAAAAAAACACAAAGAAAAAGATGTTTATTCTCCCCCACTTTAGGAGGCCAGAAGTCTGGAGTTGGTGTGAGCAGAGTTGCCTCCTTTTCGGAGGCTCAGAAGCGACGTCTATTCCGTGTTTCTTCCCCGGTTTCTGGTAGTCACTGGAAGCCATTCCATCAGAACTGCATCATCTCAGTGTCTGCCTCCTGTCTCACACGGCCTTCCTTTCTATGTCTCGTCTCTTTTCCAGGAAACTTACTGGATTTAGGACACAGCCTAATGCAGGGTGATTTCAGATTCTTGGGTAGATTATAACACAAGGATCTACACAGATCCTTATTCAAAATAAGCTCATATTCTGGAGTTTGATTGGCAGATTTGGGGGGGGGGAGAGGGAGAAAGTACTACTCAATCCACTGTTGTCCCCTTTCCAAATTCTTGAAGGAAAGAATTGGCTACCTAGCTCCTAAAGAGCCTTACTAATGAGGAATTTGCATGCAAGCAGACCCCATCCCTTGGCAAGTTCACTGGTGTTAAAGTAGAAAACCTGGAAGATCCAGTGAGCGGTGGTGGACGAGGTGTCCAGGGGCCTCCAGTGTGTCCTGACCAGCCTCTGTGCAGGGCCTTCCCTCGGCTGTAGTTCTGTTTCTCCCCTCAGCCTTTTGTCTGATTCTGGTTCTCCAATTGTCCCACTGATTGTGGGCGAACTCCCAGGGCAGACCTGTCCCTAATAGGGCTTTTCTGCTTGAGTTGGCTGGATTCAGTGTCTGTGGTTTGGCAAATAAAACACCAAGTTAAATGCTCAAGTTGCCAAAGCAAAGAGACTTAGGCTTGTTTTATTTTGAAGTAATTCAGAGGCCAGGTGGACAGCTTGCTCTGGACCAGGCACTGTGGGTGACAGAACACTGGTGGTAGCCCTGGACTTGGGTTCCTGAAAGGTGGGGCTCAGTGCCCGTAGAAACCATGGAGATTTCTATCCAGCCGCCATGCCTCTTACATGAGAAACTGTGGCGGGAGACAGAGAGGTCTTTTTCCCAGGCAATCCCAGGGATTGATGGTAACCCAATTAGGGCCAGAGGGGCCCTTTTGGCCCATTCCATGGTGTACCATCCCAGTCAATCAGCAACTGCGCTCTGAGCACCTCTTTTATATTGGGTCAAGTGCTCTAATAAGTGCCATGCGGGCATATAGTCTTGAGGGCACAGCTATAGAAAGATGGCCAGTCAGTGGGCCAGAGAAGTGTGCTTCTCCTAAAGGGGTGGTCAGAGATTGCTTCTTGGCCAAGGGAGACTTCAGAAGGCTCACAAGATAGATGGGGTATGAATTGAACTAGGCCGGGAAAGCATTGGGACGAAGCTTCTGTGGAGGCCACTTGGAAGAGTGGAAGGACAGTTGTGGGATGTAAATGGCCATGGCCTTTTTGTCTCGTGCTGCTGCTGTTCTGAGCAGGGCTGTCACTTACATTTGTTCTGGTGGTTCGCTGTATAAGGACATCTGGCAGAGGGGAAAGTGGGAGGTAAAAAAAATCTACTCTCTCCGCCACGCTCCCAGCCTTGCGCCCTGATGTTGGCTCTACCAGCCTGCCCAGAGAGGATACCTTTGCAGATGTCCACACACATCCCTTAGGAGCAAGTAGTGGCTCTGCGCTTCTCTTACCATTGTTTTCCTCTTCTGCCTGAACCTGACTCACCTGACTCGCAGGCATCTGAGCCTTGTCTCTACTCTTGTCTCTTAGGCAGTGCCCATAGCAGCTCTTCCCTGGTCGCCAGTGCCTTTCTATACAAGCATGTGGGTGGGGCTTAGGTTTCTTCCAGGCAATCCAGGAGGATGGAGCTGGCTCTCAGGTTGGCTGGTGCTCCTCCTAGGAGCACCTCTCTCCTTGCTACAAGAGATCCAAGTTTCTCCTACCCCTGAAATCCTTCCAAGCCCAGGAGCCCATGTAGGGAAAGTCCTGTTCCTAGAACACAGAAGGTAAGATGTAGGCAAGTGATAAATCCAGTATCACCAGTGACTGGATGACAGGAATATGCCAGAGATATCCAGCTGCCTTTGTGGAGGTGGGGGGGGGCAGAGGTTCCAGAGGGCTAATATTATGCATGATATGGTCACTTTTGGTAGTGACAGCCTCCACCCTAAACAGTCTGAATGAGAATTTAGTGCTGAAGTCTGCCTGATGCCTAGAAACATGTATTTATATGGGAACACATCTACCTTCCCGTGCTTGCCTTGGCAGCCGCTGGGACACCCTCCCAGAATATCTTTGCCTCCTTTCTGTCCTGTAGGGAAGGGTGAGGAGGGAAGGACCGGCCAGAGGGTACATACCCGCTCCTTGCTGCCATAAAGATGGATCTGCCTCAAGGCTTCAGTGAGACAGCATTTTGCTTCCTGATGGAGAGGACCTTTCTGGGCTCAAAACAATGATGGAGAAACTAGCTCTAAAGTTAGAGATGTAAGGAGAGCCCCTTGAGGGTGTGACCCCAGGGGCTGTTGGTTTTCCTGATATAGATGAAGAAAGATCAGAATAGGGGAAAGTAGTGGTAACTTACAAACATTTATGTGTAATAAATCGTGTGGCCAACACATAAAGGTACACGGCAATCTGTGCTGTTTACAAGGTAATTACAGGATTTTAAAATAGCATCAAGTTACCATGCCTCTAGGCATGGTGACTCAGGGACAGATTCAGATTTAAATTGGTGCTGGATATCTTCCTCAACCCTGTCAGAGTCTCGGTGGCCCTGTAGATGACTTTATTTGATAGAGTTAGTACCCACAGCCTTTCAGCCCCTTTGTGGAAGCAAGCCTGAGTCCAGTGGCCTCTTCCCACCCCCTTTCGGCTACAAGAAACATTTAATGTACTCATTATCTGGCCCATGTAATTGTAACCCCTCTGTACAGTATTTTCACAATAAAAAAAAAAAAGAAACATTTAAAGCCTGAGGTTGATCAGATGATCTCTTAGGGATGCCAAACTAGGAACTCGCTGAGAAGTGAGGGTTCTGAAATTATGGGTAAGATCATCAGAACGGCCCTGAGTTGTTTTAGCCGAGATTGGTCATTCTCTATTCCCTCTTACTGGCTAGGTAGAATCTTCATTTCCAGAGTGCTGTGGCGCTTGTAGGTAGGTAGGTAGATCTGAGGGTTTTGTTTGCTAGTCTTTGGTTTGGATTCATGGCTTGGACTCTGTCCCTGAGCTTCCTTGCTCAAGTTGAGCACTCTACACCTTGAGCCACAGTTCCACTTCCAGCTTTTTGGTGGTTAATTGGAGATAAGAGTTTCACAGATTTTCCTGTCCAGGATGGTTCTGAACTGTGATCCTCAGATCTCAGCCAACTTAGGTGAGCCACTGGTACCTGGCTAAATATGAGTTTTGTGAGGTTACAAAAAAAAGTTTTTGTAAAGGATATACATCAACTCTGCTGCAGTTTGTGATAGGTAAATACTCTCCATAGCCATTCAGGTGAAGGTTCAGGGCAGTGTACTATATTGAGCTTTTATAAGGCTGTTGGACTATGGTGATGTCTGCAGGTACTTCTTTCTCTTCTGGGGAATTTTGCACAAATGAAGCGGTGGAGCCACCCTTTCTAAACAGGACTACTCCACTTTATGATCTTTCTGCAGCTACCTGGGGGGGGGTGGCATTGGTTTTGTGGGTGGCAGTTTAAAAAGAAAAATATGTAATCTTTTTAGAAAAGACACCATAACTCCAGTGGAAGGGATGAAGGATGATGTCTGACACATGGCTGGTTCTCTCCTTTTATTGCATTAAGTGCACCACAGAAATGCAGTTGCCTTTCCACATTAAGAGCAGCAGGGTGGGGTTGGAAAGGGGAAACAATTCCCTATTTTCTTTACTGATGACCCATGACAGTTGTGGAAGGGGGTGGAGAAGGGAGGGGGATAACAGAGGGGTCTTTCAGTGACAGAGCAAGGAAAATGGCAAATTATCCATGGTTTCCAGAAATCCGTGGAGGCCCCTCGGCCCCTGCCCCGCTAAATACAGTGCCGTCTGTATGCATTTCCCACCTCGGTGATGTCTGATTGAATATTCCCTGGCATTGTGCACTGGTGTGTATGTTGTGTATAAAATACGCCTGTGTGCCATGCACCGTGGCCCCCACTGGAAGTCTGGGACAAATCCACTTTATTTTCTTGAATGTCAGAAACACCTCCTCAAATGATAGAGAGCCGTGCTGAAGCTGCACAAACAAACACTTTCTGCAAGAACTTTTCAACTTTGATTAGGGTTCTCAGGCCGCGCCGGTAGGAAGGGACAATAAATATGTGCCTGAACTGGCCCCAGGTTTGAAATGTGCTTATGGTCTGGACCAGTCTTTGGGGGAAAACAATGTCCTTATTGTGCCTAAAGGGCGGGGGGGGGGAGTCGGAGGGGGTGTGCAGGGAGTGCACACCCTGAATTTGAAGAGGGGACAGGCGGAACTTACTCCTCCTCTCTCGGGCAGGGAGGCCTGGAATCATGGTTGTCTCAGCTGCTAGAGGCTATGAATCCGCTCAGAACTGCCTGCAGAACTTTTGCTCCAATAGATTTCCTTCAGGCTTTAGACACTACAAGAGAAAACTCATAGTTCCGCTATTGCTGTTATTAAAGTTCGGCTCCTGGGATCCCTGCTGCACCTGCTAAAGTCAGGGCTCATTTTGCTTGAGCGGATTTCTTTTTGCCTGCCCCATGTTTTTGTGTTCTTAACATCTTGAGTGGAAATGAAACCTCCCTTCTCTCCTGGATGGAGGCTGGTGGGTCAAATTTGGGAACACACCGTGGAATGTATCTTGATGGAGCTCAACTGATGGTTCATGAACATAATTCAGAAAAATAAACTGCAGACACAGCCGAAGTGTTTGCCTTTCCCTCCCCCCCCCTTCTCTTAACGCCTGGTTACCCAAATTCATGTCGGGGGTTTGAACACAAATGCATTTTGTTTGTAGTAATTAAAACGTTTTAATGAGACAACCATAAAATTCACCATTAATTATTTTATTCCAAACACTTCTGCCTGCTTTTGAGCCGGCTCCATTTAGAAATAGTTTCCAGAGTAGCCTGCAGTTTTATTCTTTCCTGCGCATTATACACAGGAGTGAAGAAGTCATTTATAAATAATTACACAATGTTTGGGGTCTTTGGGCTTGTATAATATATCAAAGCGATTAGTACACGTATTGTGCCATTGTCAGTGACTGGGGGGAGGCTCCCCGCCCCCCCTTTGCCTTTGAGTCTCACTGGCCTTGTCTTCCAGCGAAAACCTTTTTCTGGAACCCTTTTGTCTTCCCCATTCTCTGGGCTTGTTCCCGTCCCTCGGAGCATTCAAACACTCCCAGCGGGGGCCGGGCGAGCTGACTACGCGGGGCCTCGGACGGTTTTTAAACCAGGACTTTCGGGCATTTTTCTCGGCTTCCCAGACTACCTAGGGGCCGGGGAAGAATGATCACCTACGAGGACTTCGGGGCGCCGGGGGAGCCCGGTCCCAGGGCTGCGCCCGCCCCCTCCCGCCCGCGCGCGGCCGGCCTGGAAACAATGTCTCCATCCGCGAGGCCTCTCCGTGCGCCCCGGCCCGCGCCCCCCCCTCGACTTCTGGCCCCAGGAGAGCGGCCTTTCTCCACTTCTTTTATGGAACCACGAATAAAGAAGCGGGGGGGGGGCGGGGAAGAGTCTCCCCGGAGTCCTCTCCCCGGCGGCCGGGCCGAAGCGCTTCCCACGGCGGCGGTGGCGGGGTTCATCCACCGAGCTCAGCCCGGCACCCTCCCCCCGCCCCGCCGCCCCGCCCGGGGCCCCGCTCCACGCGTGCAGCACGCACGGGCTGGGTGGGGAACGCGCCAGAGCCGCGTGCGGGGGATTAGGGCTGCACGAGAGGCGACCAGCCCCGGGTCCCCACCAGCCACGTGAGGACGGAGATTGGCTTCAAAAGTCTCCCCCCTCCCCCCCCCCGCCGTCCCCCCAGCCCCTGGCTAATCCTTGTTATCCAGGCAGGACGACCGACCCACGTGGCCTGGGGTGGGGGTGGGGTGCGGGGGGGGTGCCAGCCACCTCTGAGCCGGCTGCGGGGTGTGTGGGGGAGTGCATCCCTGCGCCCCAGCTCCCCGTGCCCCACATCCGTGCACCCCCGCTCCCCACACCCCACGTCCGTGTGCCCCAGCTCCCCGCGCCCCAGCTCCCCGCGCCCCAGCTCCCCGCGCCCCAGCTCCCCGCGCCCCAGGTCTGTGCGCCCCCGCTCCCCATGCCCCAGGTCCGTGCGCCCCAGCTCCCCGCGCCCCAGGTCCGTGCGCCCCAGGTCTTTGGCACTGGCCTGGGCTCGGGGATGACAGCCTGTCCTCCCCACCGCCCCCGGGGGGGGGCACACAGTAGACCGCCACGGGGAAGAACTTGTGTTTAGAAAACCATTGCGGGGCGCAGGGTGAATTCCTGGGAAACTGGGGGGGGGCAGGGGGCAAGGGGCGGGGCGGGCAGCGGCTTTGGCTTTGCGATCCATAGTTCCTTCAGAACACAAGAGTGAAGAAAAGAGCTTGAGTGGAGCAGACCCACTTGTGGGGGGGCGGGGGTCCCCCTCTCGCCAGCCCCCCCCCTACCCCGGGGACCATCGCAATCTGTTTCCATAAGCAGGGCCGAGCCGGCGGCGCCCTGGCTGGTGAATGGCATAACTGATCGCGGGCTGGCGGCCGCAGGGCCCCGGCCTCGGCCGCACGGATGGATTTGGCCGCATTTGCATAGCAGGTGCTGATGCCTGTCCATTCTTACTTAAAGAAGTTTTAATATGGGATAAATTACCAGGAATTAGGAGCTGGCATGGGCGGGGGAGAATAGGACCGTGTCGCTGCCCTGTCTTCTCACCGCCTCCTGTCGTAGGAAGAGAAGAGGGAGGAAAAAAGAAGACAACTATGGAGTGAGATTTGGATATTTAAAGGGATCTCTTTAAGCAGTCGCAGACACACACACACACACACACACACACACACACACACACACACACATCAAGGGAACATAGAGAAAACAGGGGATAATTTCATAGTCGATCAGAGTTTAGAATCTGTTCTGCAGCAAGTTGAGTAATACATCCCAGGGATCTTAATAACACAATTAGCTGTATCAGAAAGTCTGGTTGAATTTCAGAAGGTTAATGCTGGTCCCAAACCACCCTGTTGGCCTGTGCAAGGGCCACAAGTAGAAGACACTGTTGATGTTTTTGTTTTTCTCCCTCTTAAACATCAGTCAAGGCCACAGTGGGCCCATTTCTTGATCACAAGGAGGCCTTTGCCCACGCTTATGTGAGGGGTGTGCTCTGAGGGACCTACCTGCTCTGTACCACCCAGGGTGGGGGGTCAGCCACCAAGGCTTCCCTCTCCCCAGGGAAATCTGGCCCCTGTGGCTCCTTGGGGGATGACACTGGTCTTTCTGGGTCATTCCATAAACTTGGAATCTTGCAAAGGTGTGGAACAAAGTAGAGGTTGAGCTGAGATTGGAAGAGAGAAGCGCTGGAGTTCCTTCCTTCCTTCCTTCCTTCCTTCCTTCCTTCCTTCCTTCCTTCCTTCCTTCCTTTCTTTTGTTGGTCGTGGGTCTTGAACTCTGGGCCTGGGCGCTGTCCCTCAGCTCTATAGCTCAGGGCTAGCGCTCTACCACTTGAGCCACAGCACCACTTCCGCTTTTCTGAGTGGTTCATTGGAGATCAGACTCTCATGGACTTTTCCTGCCCAGGCTGGCTTTGAACCGCGATCCTCAAATCTCAGCCTCCTGAGTAGCTAGGATGACAGACGTGAGCCACCGGCACCCAGCTAGAGTGCCTTTTAAAGGGACTGTGTCCTCACAGTCCCTTTAAACTAGTCTCATGAGTGTGCTGGAAGGAACAACCTGCTTTTCATATTTTAGAGACTTAAGGGACAGGAGCCAGACAGTGGCTGTCTTGGACGCCAGCCTGGGAGATTCTGATGTGGCGTAGTGGTGGTTTTACACCATCACATAGAGGGAATGAAGGCTGCCTGCTCTCTTGA
Organism: Dipodomys ordii; assembly: GCF_000151885.1. Lineage (NCBI taxonomy): Eukaryota > Metazoa > Chordata > Mammalia > Rodentia > Heteromyidae > Dipodomys > Dipodomys ordii. The sequence goes on from NW_012267245.1 coordinate 4,109,672, forward strand.
GTGATCAAATGCTTGGGCTCTGATCGTCTTTGTCCTGTGGCCCCAGAAGCTTCTTCTTTCCCTCCCAGTCCCACACACTGCCTTTTAGGACTCACTCCTTCCTTCCTGCTCCCTGTGATTTCTCTCTCCTCACTGTGGGTCAGGATTCTCTTGGAGGCAGGATGGTGGCTTGCCCTAAATGCTTCCCCAAATGGACCATATGGTATGGAGCGAGTTCCTTGGAGTCCGCAGACAATGGGGAAGTGAGAGGCCCCGGTCAGTGGCAGAGCCGTGGGCGGCTGCAAACCTCCCTTTCAGCCTAATGAAGCTGTTGTCTGGGGGTAATGATGCGCATGCTCGGGTGCTTTCTTGCCGTGGTAGTCTAGAACGTGATTTGTCATACAATCTGAATCTTTGGGAGGACTTTAGACAGAACCTCCCCCAAAGATGGAGATGAGCCATATGTGCACTTTGCATCTGAAGTGGAGACGGAGCTGGCAGGAGGAGGGGGCCCCAGCCCATGCCCACTTCTGCCACTTCTGCAGGGGAGGCCGGACACAGACAGGACACAGTGGGGTCCAATGAGCTGAGGGCTGCCTGACCCCGGGGTTGCAGGCTGCCGGGGTGCAGTGCTATAGCACTGGTTACAAAGTGGTCATCTGGTGGTGATCATTGCCTTCCACTCAGGACAGAGGAAGGGGCCATTCTGGATGAAACGTTCACTTAATAACCACGCTTGAATTTCACTCCACTGGGCCCCAGCGGATGTTAGGAGGGGCCAGGATGGACAGATGTTTCAGGGGCTCTTTCTGAAGCAGGAGCAGTACAAGCGAAGCAGGGACCAGGTGTCAAGCGGCCTAAGCCTTGGCAGGTGGGAGTAGGTGAGCGGGGATGGCACGAGACACAACAAGGAGAGTATGGACAGCTCTGAGTGGGTGTGGAGGGGCGTGGCCGATGATTCTCCTCCTCGAGGCACGCCTTAAATCTGGGGACAGAGAAACACATTAAATACACCAGACCACTATGGACTGAGTTGATCTAATAGCTCTCTCTGTGTGTGTGTGTGGCCTTAATGAGTGGCAGCCAGAGGTCTGTGGGGTGATTGATGTGTTTGCCTCTGTCCGTACATGAGGGCTTTCTCTGCCCTCCACACCTAGAATAGTGCCTAGCCTCGGTGGTGGATGCTCAATGGATGTTTGGAGAGAGGATGGGTTTGTCCATGGCCGCCAGTGTGTGGGCCCGGGTGGGGCGCACATGTGTGTGGAGAGTTGGCCCACAGACTAGCACCACAGTCCCAGGCACTTCTACTAGGTGCCCAGCCTGTGCAGGGAGAGGGCTTGCTCTATAGGTGTCTACTTCACCCTGCAGTGGTGTAACTTTAGGAGGTACCAGAGGGTGGAATGAAGAACGGAGGAGCCACAGTGAACCCTGCTGGCTGTCGGTGCTGGGCAGGGACGGATGGAAATCAGGGCACACCTTTGCCTCCACAGATCGGCTCTAAAGGTCATAGGTAAGTTGTCACCAAGCTCTGCCAAAGCCCTGGCACACGATCCTTGTGTTGCTCCCTCAGACGCCCTGTGCCTCCTTTTGGGGTAGGGAGAAAGGGGGGTGTGGCGCGTTGCCTTGGTGACACCACCAGCTCTCAAAGCCCAGGCCACAAGCTGCTCACCGCAACACCTGTCACCACCCAAAGACGTGGCCTGGTGTAGGAGCAGGGCCGGGGCCCGGGCGAGGGTCCTTGGAACCCAGCAGGACCCGATTTTCTGCTGATTTGAGGACTGAGGAAAATAGTTGAGAAAAAGGAGAATATTCCTAAAACACGGTAGACGTCTTTCTTGCTTGTGGACCAGTGTTCCAGATGTCTGTTTGCTGGAGCGCTGGGAATTCCAGGCCTGGAATGCGGATAGCAGATCTTCCTGCCATCGCCGTGGTCATGGATACCACCACCACCGTGTACGTCAATAGGCTGGTTATGCCTACTCCTCTTGTGAAGAGGGTTCCACATGGCGGTGGTAGCACCTTGCTTTCCCCAGACAGCACTGGCTACCCAGAGGGTGCTCAGTGTTTTGCAGCTCAGTGTGTGCTTTTATTGAAATGTCTGTAAAACGGTAAAGCATGCGCCTTCCCTGTTACGTAGGTCCCCAACTTCCTTGTGCCAGGTGGTTGAGCCTAGGTGCCCTCTACACAGTGAACTGAGCCCGTGCATCATGCATCCTCGGTGGCTTGCCCATCATCAACAGGGCAAGACTGGATGCTGTCTCGAGAAAAGCCACATGGTGTATCTGGGTGCGAGTGCAGGGGCTGTGCCCTAGGTGTAGCCCCCCAAGAGGCCCCTGCCACTCCTGTAAGTGCTGGCAGAGCCGCTTAGCTGAGGCTGGGTGTTGGGGAGGAGCCGTTCCTGCCTTCACAGAGCCGGCCATCTTCCTGGGAAGCAGAATTCAAGCATACACAGCCACCGTGGACCAGGATTTGACGCAGCTGTGTATACCACGAACACCTGTTTTTACTTAGTACTCCTGTGTATATCCAGAACACCTGTATTTACTGAATACCCCCCCCATGTATATTAAGAAAGCCTGTACCTACTGAGTACTCACTCCCCTGTGCCTACGACAGTGCTAGGGTAGCACATAGTATCTCACTTAATCCTTACACCAACACCACGGGGGGGGGTTCTGTTATGTTCCTTGTCACACAAAAAAGTCAGTGGAGACTCAGATAGGCAAAGTCTATTGCCAAAGGTCACACAGCACCCAGCAGATCAGTGGTGGAATGGGGTTTGAGCACATCAGATTCAAGAGGTCAAGTCCAACACTACCAGATTGATTTCAGTGTTCCAGTATACAAGGAAACAATATAAACTGTGCTAGGGAGTGAGAAGGGAGACTCCAGAGAAAAACTGGACCATTGGGGCATCATAGAGAGAGAGAGTTGTGGACAGTAGTATGCATAAAAAGTTATCTTTAGAGCCCAAACTCCCCACCTCGGGAGAGTTTATTCTTTGGTGAGTGTTTATTCTTTGATGAGCTAGCAGGTAGCTGTCTAGAGTTGGGAAGCACTGCCACCTGTTGGTAAAGGAGGGTATCACCCATGCCTTGTCTGCTAACCACCTCTGAGCACAGCACCCCACTGCATTTGCCAGGTGAAGGAGGCTGCAGGCTGAATGGTTGGGGAGCACAGGAGGATTGAGAGGCATGGCGCTGGCAGGAAGGAGGGTGTGAGTTGGTAGACTGAGCTATGTATTTCAGTGCTGAGGGGTTTAGGTTGACTTAACAAGCTCACACAGGTTGAATCAGAGAAGCCAAGCCTGAACAAATAAGGACTCAGAAAAGCAGTGTTTTTGCCTAACTGAGATGTTGCTTATAGAAGAAGCTATTTGCTGCTGTCATATTTGTTAGCTAGAAGATAGCAACGAAGCATGCATCCTCTGATAGAGGAACGGAAGAAGGGAGTGTGTTATGTCCATATAAAGGGTGTTGTGTAGCTCTAAATGAAGGTGGTGAGCAAGCGCTTCAGATACTGATAGGGAAATGTGTCCAGCGAATCTTAAGAGGCCGGCAAACAAAAGCCAAGGCATTCACTGCGTGCTGCATTTTATGTAAAAGTAAGACAAGATATACAGGAAGAAAGGATATAAAATACATAAACTCATCTTTGTGAGCACAGGAGATTGTTGGTAGGAAGTGGCCTGAGTGGGTATCAGGATAAGGTGGGAGGAGGGTAGCCGGCTACGTATCTTAGGCTTTTGGTTCTGATTTTCAAATTAAGAATATATACATTCTATATTTAAGTTAGTTGTTTTTATAAAAGAAACAGAAAACAAGTCAGGTGATGGTGGCTCCCACCTATCATCTAGCCACTCAGGAAGTTGAAATCTGAGGATCGCTGTTCAAAGCTAGCCTGAGCAGGATGTCTCTGAGACTCTTATCTCCAGCGAGCCACTAAAAAGCTGGAAGTGGAGCTGTGGCCCAAGTGTTAGAGTGCCAGCCTTGAGCAAAAAGAGCTCAGTGATAATGCCTAGGCCTGGAGTTCAAGCCCCAGGACCAGCACCAAAATAAAACAAACAACTAAGTAAACAAATAAGCAAAACAGGAGAAACAATTCAGGTTCCACAACTGTCAGATTGGCTTTTCCTCCCAGAGCTTTTGCTACTCTGGACCTTGGGAAGTTACGAAGCCGCAAAAGCCCTGCATAGCCCAGAGTTCCAGAATCAGAGAGCTGGAAGATTCTTTCTGGTGAGATCACTTGTTGAACAGGAAGCATGTAAACCTCATCTGTGTTGGGTAACTTTTCCTTGAAAGCGATTAAAATTTGCTCCCCTACATTTTCTGATTCCTCGACTGTAAGACTCACAGTAAAGTTACATTCATAGACCTTTTTGTACTTTAACTAACGAGGACTATAGTAGCCATCCATCTAGTTGCTCTTGGATACTTACAAAGCACCTAGGAGGGTTTGGGTGCTGGGCTGAGTCTTAGCCTCAGGATCTGCCTGAGAGAGGACAAAGAGAGGGGAAGGTGACTGATGAAGGGGGTACAGGGGTAATGGGGACCCAGGGAGACACATCTCCCTCCAAGAGTCTCCAACTGAGGGGCTGCTAGGAGCTGATGTGCAGTCGTGGTCCAGATGGGAAATGGTGAGCCTTCCTAGAGGTGACTCTGCCTTCACAGGCACAGCGCTGGAAGGAGGGGGAAGGGGATTGGCAGATGAGCAGGAGGGTGGAGTCTCACTTGGAGTGCTTCTAAGCCTGGCAGGAGTTCACGTCTGAGCGCATGGGCACTCCGGTGGGGCTGTTCTGAGCAGCCAGGAGGTGGAGCCCAGTGTCCTGTCCCAATTCCCTCCAGGGAGGGGTTGGTGCCAAAGATTTGAAAAGTACCCAGAGGGCGCCTCCCCTCCAGTCCCTCATGGGGGCTGTCGAATCTCTGAGGGAAACCCCTGGCCAGCCCCCCCTTGTGCTGCGAAGTTCTAGCTGTGGCTTCCTTCCTGAGCAGGCTGGGGAATGAGCCAGTCTGGGTTAGGTCCGGCTCTCCAGTGGACAGTTTCTCTGAGGGTCAATGCCAGTGCCTCCCACAGGCCTCTGCGTTCCCTGGTTGCATTGTGTCTTCCTTTGGTGCTGGGCACCCCTGAAATCATGCAGTCCTGCTAGCTCCCGTCTTGCCAAGTGGGGAGCTTTGCATTTAGTAGGTGCACTGAATGTGTCGAGAGGCGCTTGTTGCTATTAAAAAGCTCCCTGCGGAAGTAGAACTGTGGCTCAAAGTGATAAGAGTGCTTACCCTGGAGCAAAAGAGCTCAGGGACAGCGCCCAGGCCCAGAGTTCAAGCCCCATGACCGACCCTCCCCCCCACCCAAAAAAGCTCCTTGCTTATTTAAAAAATCGGTTATAGGCACGGGAATAAAAAATTATCAGGCAGTTGGGTGCTAGTGGCTCACACCTGTAATGCTAGCTACTCAGGAGACTGAGATCTGAGGATCACAGTTCAAAGCCAGCCTAAGCAGGAGAAGTCTGTGAAACTCTGATCTCCAATAAACGACCAGAAAACCAGAAGTGGTGCTATGGCTCAAGTGGTAGAGCATTCACCTTGAGCTGAAGAGCTGAGGGACAGCACCCAGGCCCAGAGTTCAAGCCCCACCACCACCACCAAAATCAGGCAACAAGAAAGGAAATATCAAGACAGTCTCTGCTGATCTTCATTGTCTGGCTGTCTTTCCTTTAGGCAATCACTGCTCTGGTCCTGGGGGATTCTTCTAGAAATAGATAGGCCTGAATGTGCTGTTTTCTTTCTAGAATTTGCAGCACACTGTCTTGGGTTACAGGGCCCCTCCAGACCTGACGCTCTCTATCCTTCATGGGTCCACTCAGTGCCCTCCTCCCCAAGTGGTGTGTATGAACTGTGTCTGCAGTCTCCTTCGTTCTCTGATGGCCCCATCAGTGGTGGGCACCTGGTGGGAGGTGGGAAGAAGTGAGCCAAGCACTCCACCCGCCAGACCGCCTTGCAGTCTCTGCGCTGCCATCTTGGCTCTGGATGCTTGAGGATGCAGTCGGTGACGTGTCCCTGGGAGACGGCAGCATCCTGTGAGGTTATATTCAACTTTGCGCACATTTCCACCCATTTCCCTCTCTCCCAGGGGTAGGCTAGTAAGTGTGTATGACTGACTGGCTTTCGGAGGAGAGCAACGTCGTAGCACCTCTTGTTTCCTGCAGTGTGCATTTTCTTGCTGGGGCTGATTTCAACACACCCACCACAACTTGGTAACTGGCTCACAGAACATCTTTGGTGTGTATTTGTTGGCACGGAGAGGTTCAGTTGGTACTGAGCTGATGCTGGGTACTCCAGATGTTTGGGTGTAATTGCCCGGTTGAGGGCACCCTCCTTTCTGTCCAGGATTCTTCTTTTTTTGTCTTTTCTTTTCTTTTTTTTTTTTGGTACTGGGGATTGAACCCAGGGCATTGCACTTGCTAAGCAAGCGCTTTGGCACTGACCTACATCCCATACCCTCCAGGATTCTTTTTTTTTTTTTTTTGGTCGGTCATGGGACTTGAACTCTGGGCCTGGGTGCTGTCCCTCAGCTCTTCAGCTCAAGGCAAG
>NW_012267245.1:4117017-4140881 GCF_000151885.1 Dipodomys ordii
CACTTGAGCCACAGCACCACTTCCAGTTTTCTGGTGGTTCATTGGAGATAAGAGTCTCAGGGACTTTCCTGCCCAGGCTGGCTTTGAACCATGATCCTCAGATCTCAGCCTCCTGGGTAGCTAGGATGACAGGCGTGAGCCACTGGTACCTGGCTTGGTCCCTTTCTTATCTGGAAGAGGATATGGGGAGATTTCAGGCACCTCCCTTTGCTGTTGAGTTTCCTTTTTGGGAAAACTCTGCTCTTAAAACCAAGCTTTTGTTGAGTTAATTTCTTTTCATTTTTAGTTTGGAGCTTCCTGTCACCTTCGTTTTGAGGAATACGGGTGAGGCTTGTTTGTAAAACACCCATGGACCGATGCACTTGCTTTTTAAGTAGATATATGTGTGTTTCTGAATATATTCAGCTTTTTTTCCTCCCCCCACCCCCAAGCTCGAGGTTTTGAGGTTCTGAAAACCAAGCCGAGTGTCCCAGCGTGGAAATGGGAGCTGCTCAGCTACTCATGAAAAATCTTCCACCCAGCAAGCAGTTGCTGAACTTGCAGGAGCAGCGCTATGATGTGGAGGAGAAAAGGGATCCAGTGTTTCTTCCGGGGATTAAAAGTGAGCCCCAAATTGCCAGGCCTCGGGAGAACAAGGCTCTCGTTGAGGCCCCTTTGAATGCGGGAGCCGCTTTCTCTCTGAGCGCTCAGTGCTGGGAGGCCGTGTCCTTATTGCCTAGGAACCCAACAAAGACCCGCTTGGTGGCTGCTTTGAAGTTTCAGCTCCATGTAGAATTTTAACCGTGAAGGGGCACAAAGATTGGTTTCTTCTTGAGTCCTCAACGGAATCTTACAAAGAGGGACCATGAGTGGGGCGCTGGGCTGCTGTCTCTTCGGAACCTCCAAACCCCCAGGAGCTGAGTATTGTGGTACCCCCACCCGAGCCCCCTCTGTCCTCAGCATTCAACCCTCTGCAGGTGGAGGGTGCAGGCCTCTGAAGAGGCCTGTTGTGGTCGAGAGAGTGGATCTTTACTTGGTTCGTAGCCTGCTTGTGCTACTTACCTCCGTGGACATATGGTCCGGAAAAATTGGGATAATAATGCCTGGATTGAAGACCTATGAATAGAGGCGGGGAGAGAGATTCACAAAGTGTGTGAGTCCACTTTCTGTTGCTCTAACAATGTGCCCGAGGCTCAGTCATACAATGCATAAAGAAAAGAGGCTTCTTTGGCTCATAGTTCCGGAGGCCCAAGACCACGGCTGCGGTATCTGCTGGCTCCAGTGAGGGCCTCATAGTGGTAGAAGTGTGTAGGAGAACACGCACGAATGAACAAATGGAAAGGCAGAGACCAAAGCGGGGTCAGGCTGGCTCATTTCATAACAACCCATGCTCGGTGGAACCAACCAGGGTCTCCTGAGAACCACAGTGATCCCCTCCCACGATTCAAACACCTTCCACTCCCCACCCTGGCCACAGTGAGCACCCTTGGGGGGCACACTGCGTAGACGCCAGAGCAGATCGCTGGCATCGCATAGGAGGATGGCCATGGTGGTCCCTTACATCTCCCTGTCCTCTTCCCCCTCAGTTATGGCTGGCACAGCCGTCTTCTTCCCGTCCTTCCTCTCAGACAGACCATGTCCAGCTCCAGCCCATCCTCTTCCCTGCCTCAACAGGGCTCCACGGTTGAGCTTGTTTATCTACTTGTGACACCTTGTTCCCTGACCTGGGAAACGGAAGTGTGCATCTTCCCCAAGGCAACCAAGTAGCTAGCGCAGGGTCTGACCATAGCTGCGGCCCGTGTGTGTGAGGGACCGAGCAGCGTCCACGAGGCCAGGGACCTGGAGATCCTCTCTTGGTTTGTGGAGTTTGGCCTGTATGTGGACTATAGACTCAAGTCCTGGGTTCACATCCAATCTCCACCATGTTCACCTATAGATTCTTCAAAGCCTCGGCTCACCCACTCATAAAAGAGGGTTATAAAGAAGTAGCTAAGAGCTGGGAAGGTGGCTCAGTGGTAGAGTGCTTGCCTTGTATGTATGAGGCCCTGGGTTCGATTCCTCAGCACCACATAAGCAGAAAAAGCTGGAAGTGGCGCTGTGGCTCAAGTGGTAGAGCGCTAGTCTTGAGCTGAAGAGCTGAGGGACAGCACCCAGGCCCAGAGTTCAAGCCCCACTACTAACAAAAAAAAAAAAAAAAGGAAAAAAGAAGTAGCTAATATTTAAGTGGTTCCTGGAAGAAAAGCCTATAATAAGAACTGAGTAAATTATTGTGATATTAGATACATATTTGAATAAATATTCTTATACTGTTGAGGTGGATAGGTAGTTTATCTGTACATATTTAATAAAATTTATATGCCTTAATGTACTCAATTATACCTCAACTTTTTTTTTTTTGTCGGTCATGAGGCTTGAACTCTGAGCCTGGGTGCTGTCCCTCAGCTCTTCAGCTCAAGGCTAGAGCTCTACCACTTGAGCCACCATGCCACTTCTGGTTTTCTAGTGGTTCACTGGAGTTAAGAGTCTCACGGACTTTCCTGCCAGGGCAGGCTTTGAACCATGATCCTCACATCTTAGCCTCCTGAGTAGCTAGGATGACAGACATGAGCCACTGGTGCCCAGCATCTCAGCCTTTTTACCTCTCTCTTTCTCTCCCTCTCTCTCTCTCTTTCCACTCCCTACCCCCCTCTCCCGTCTCTGTGCTGGTCCTGGAGCTTGAACTAAGGGCTCAGGGCCTGAGTGCTATTCTGAGCTTTTAGCTCAAGGCTAGGGCTCTAATTGGAGATAGGAGTCTTGCTTTCCTGCTGCAGCTGGCTTCTACTAACCACGATCCTCAGATCTCGGCCTCCTGAGTAGTGGCTTCTGAGTGAGCCACCCGTGACCCACCAGGGCTTGGCTTTTCTTTTCTCTTTCTTTGATGGTAGTACTGGGGCATGAACTCAGAGCCTCATGCTTGCTTGGCTGGTCCTCCACAACTCGAACCACACTTCCAGTCCTGTTGATCACTGGTTAGTTTTGAGACAGGGTCTTGCTTCCCACCCAGGCACACTCCTGGGTAGCGAGCCACCTATTTTAGGCTTCCCATTGCTGTTGTTGGGTTTGTTGGTGTGTATTGCTGCGTCCGACTTCCCTCTGTGGAGAGGAAGTCTCTTGAAGTTTCTGCCCCAGCTAGCCTCACACCCAATCTCAGTTTCCTCTAGCTTGGGATGACAGGCCTGAATCTTCCATTCTCAACATTCCAAGTAGCTAGGATTACAGGTGTGAGCCATTGGCGCCTGGCTTTCCTCTCTATCTATCTATCTATCTATCTATCTATCTATCTATCTATCTATCTATCTATCTATCTATCTATCTATCATCTCTCTATTATGTATCTATGTATCTATCTATATACCTATGTATGTATGTATGTATGCATGCACATGAATATGTGCATGCATGCATGTATCTATCTATCTACTGTCTATCTACCTGTCTGACTGTCCATCTATCTATCTTATCTATTATCTATCTATCTATCATATCTCTATTAGGTATCTATGTATCTATCTATCTATATACCTATGTATGTATGTATATATGAATGTATGTATGTATGTATGTATGTATCTATCCATTGATCAATCAATCGATCTATTGTTAGTCAAGGGGCTTAGGCTCAGCCTAGGTGAGTCCCCAAGCTCTTTTGCTCCAGGCTAGCGCTCGACCACTTTGAGATATAGTGCCACTTCTGGTTTTCTGGTGTTCATTGGAGATGAGTCTCATGGACTTTCCTGCTCCAGCTGGCTTGAACCTCGCCCCTTAGATCTCAGCCTCCTTAGTAGCTAGAATTACAGGTGTGAACCATGGGTGCCCGGCTACCTTTATTTCTCTTAAAAGTTATTTTTACCTATGATAAATAATGCTTCCGTGAACAACCTGAATCAGGTAGCAGTTTCCTTGACTGAAATTCTCCCCCCTAGGACAGACTTAGAAATGCAAGGCATTAGTTTAAAGGAGTTTTAGGCAGCAGTTCCTGAAGGTATCTCTGTAGGCTGCAAAGAGATATCTGACAACACAGAAAAACCCAGAAAGGCTTCTCAGTACTCAGTGACCACTTGCTTTTGACCTTTGAGATGGAGATCTTTCTTTGATGCCAACTTTTTACTATATCCCGTTAGGTTGGAATCTGGGACTTGATGCCTTATTGAATTATACAGTCGTTTCAAATGTGATTAAATGGAGCTCTTATTCACCGTTATTGGTTCTTAAATTCTTACGACTTTCAATTAATGTAAGAATCACTCAGTGTCTGTAACTGGACCTTTCTCTCTTCCACGTCCCTTCTTTGGAGGGGTTTGGAGTAGTGTTTCACAATGTTTCCCAGGCTGGACTTCCACTCCTGAGTTCAAATGAACTTGCTGTCTCAGCCTCGTGAGTGGGTGGGATTACAGGTGTGCACCACCACACCCAGCTCCCTTACACAACGTTGGCAATGGTAGATCCTGATGCAGTTCATCTGGTCTTCGTTTAGTCACTTCATTTCTCTGCTGTGATCACTCTTGTGTGTCGGCTTTTGTCTCAGGCAGGTTCTCTGGGGATCTCAAAGGTCTCTGGTGCCTTCGTCAAAAATCCTATGCCCTGCTGCTTTCATTTGGATCTGGGACGTCCCTAACTAGTCCTGTGTAGAAGGCGTGGTGCTATTGAAAGGTGGTAGGACCTTTAAGAGCTGAGGCCTAGTGGAAGGCTTTGGGCCATGGGGGCGTGTCCTCAAAGGATTGTGGGATGCTGGTTGGTCTCTTCTCTCTCACACCTGGCCTGAGGTAAGTGGGCTTCCTCCACCAGGTGTTCCTGCCACACAGAGACTCAAGGTGATTGGTCGTGGATGGCGACCTTCAAAACTGTGAACTCAAAAGAAACCTTCCCTCTTTATTAATGGATTGCCTCAGGAATTTTATGGTAGTAATGACAATCTGACTAATGCTTGTGAACTAAAGTGAAGAGAGGCCTCTTTATATATATATATATATATATATATATATATAATATATATGATATATACATATATATAAATTTTTCTTCCAGTTTTCACCTAGTAAGTCTTGTGATGTCCCCGACTGTTTTTCTTGGGTCATGGGTCCATGTCTGAACTCTTGAGTGAGTTTGGGAGGATTCTGGGGGCGCTGATAGATCGTCACGGGCTCTCCATTTCAGTCCCTGCTGCTGGCTTCAGGAGAGGTTGGGACGGCCTCTGGCTTCATAGGACCACAGTAGCGTGTGCTTCCAAATCAGAGAGCAGGTACCAGGACGCTGTTAGTTGTCTGGTCTCCCTGTACTTTAGTTCCTTTTGCTGTGAAATAGAGTATAGCAATACCTGAGATCACATCAAACAGTGTGCTTGCCTTGACATCCAGCACAGAATAGATTTCAGTAAATGTTGACTTTGAGGACAGCTATAATCATAATCTTTTTTTTGGGGGGGGGTCTGGTCGTGGAGCCTGAACTCTGGGCCTGGGCGCTGTCCCTCAGCTCTTCAGCTCAAGGCTCTACCTCTTGAGCCACAGCGCCACTTCTGGCTTGTTTCTTTTTGCTTATGTGGTGCTGAGGAATCGAACCCAGGGCCTCAGGCATGCAAGGGAAGCGCTCTACCACGGAGCCACCTTCCCAGCCCAGCTATAATCATAATCTTACAGAGTTTAATACAGTTGAATTATTCAGGCACTTCGCCTTGCCTGTTTAGAAGTATGCCTGACAGTTTTTGTTTTTGTTTTTGTTGTTGTTGGTCGTGGGGCTTGAACTCTGGGCCTGAGTGCTGTCCCTAAGCTCTTCAGCTCAAGGCCAGTGCTCTACCACTTGAACCACAGCACCACTTCAGTTTTCTGGTGGTTCATTGGAGTAAGAGTCTCATTGACTTTGCTACCTGGGCTGGCTTTGAACCGATATCCTCAGATTTCAGCCTCCTGAATAGCTGGGATGGCAGGCTTGAGCCACTGGTGCCTGGCTTGCTGGACAGTTTTTGAAGCAAGAGAATTTCCAAGTGGTATTTCAGAGATCTTTCTAGGACTGTCTTTTAGTTCTCATCTTCCCTGTGCTCGGTTTCTGGCCCGAGGCAATAAATAGCCTCTTCCTTCCTTCCATTTTTATCCTTCTTTAGTCTTTAGACCCTTCCAAGCCTTAGCTGTGGGGCTCTTGTCTGCCCACCAGAAATTAACAGCAGCTCCAGTGGTGGGGAGATGGGTGAGGCCCTGGGGCTTGTTCGTACCTCAGAGGAGCTTCCCCAGGAGGGTGGCCTGTGAGGAGGATCTAATCCTTCCTCTGGAGTGCTTGGATGGAGAGCTGTCCTTATTCTCCCACTTGGGGTAAAGGGTGCTGGTCCCGCGGCCGCGTGCTTTGTCCCCCCAGATCGAATGCAGGGGAGCCCACACGGCTCAGTTGCTGTCTTGCGATCTGAAACCGGAAATGATCTTTCTCCCTTTTGTGTTTAACATCTCTGAAATTGGACACCTTCCAATTACTGCGCATGTCAGGTATTGGATTACCATCCCTACCTGATCCCACCTTTACCTCCTTTTTATGTTTAATTGATGCTGTGTCTTATCAACAGCGTTAAAATTTGAGAGATATAAAAAACACACGTGGGGTGGGGGTGGGGTGGGAGATGGGAAGGGATGGGAAGGGGAAACAAAGGAGGAGGCAACAATGCTTGATAAGAAATGTACTCATTACCTGGCCCGTGTAATTGTAACCCCTCTGTATGGTATTTTCGCAATAAAAAAAAAAAACCCACACATGCTGGGCAGTGGTGGTTCACGCCTGTCATCCTAGCTACACAGGAGGCTGAGATCTGAGGATTGTGGTTCAAAGCCAGCCTGGGCAGGAAAGTCTGTGATACTCTTATCTCCAGTGAACTACCAGAAAACTGGAAGTGGCACTGTGGCTCAAGTGGTAGAGCACTGGTAGAGCTCCGAGACAGTGCCCAGGCCCAGAGTTCAAGACCCAGGACCAATAACAAAACAACAAACAAACAAAAAACCAAGCAGAAAAACACATGCGGTGGCCCAGGGACTGTACTAAAGATTTTTTTTTTTGGCTGGTCCCAGAGCTTGAACTCAGGATCTGGGCACTGACTTTGAGCCTCTCTGTTGTCAAGGCTAGCGCTCTACCACTTGAGCCACAGCACCACTTCTGCCTTTTTCTGCTTATGTGGTACTGAGGAATCGAACCCAGGGCTTCATGCATGCTAGACAAGCACTCTACCACTGTCACATTCCCAGCCCCTCGCTAAAGATTTTTGTATATGATTGAGCTTAGTCCTTCTGACTACCGTAGGACCAAACTCCTGTTATTAACCCTTTTTAATTGTTAGAAAAACTAGGTTTCCAACCAGGACTGTTCCTTGATCAAGGCTGAGTGATTTTAAGTAGGAACTCTAGGCTTCAGTCCCATGTGGCTCTGTCCGGTCCAGAGCTGTGCTTTTTACCTGGCGCGTTACAGAGTTCCCTAATCAGTTCCCAGGCATGGATTGTGCAGTAAGGAAGAATCCGAATGTGGACTTCAGGATCAATAACTGAGCACTTAAAATGGCTCCAGCTCCCAGCCGCCCAGCACCTTGCAAATCATAAAATCACCACAAGATGGCGCGTTTGCTCTTTCTCCTTAATGTGATCGCTGTTCCCAGACTTCCTTTCCTTGATGTGCTAACCCATCCATAAGCTTAGTGGAGCATTAAGTATTGCTAGATAGATTTCCAATTTAAGATCTTACAGCATGTGGGTCATTTTTGGGGGGTGGTGGAGGATTGGGGTGACAAGACATGTGAATGGGACACAGTGGTATGGGGGAGGGGGGGGCGGGCAGAACAGGGATTTACACCCAGACTGTCGATTAAGACAAACACTAGTGTTTGCTTCTTCTTCCTTAGCCCAATTCCTCAGGAGAAGCGTTCTGTGAATTCACACATTGGGCCTTTGTGGCGTCCCTTCAGAAGCACTGGTGAAATCTCAAGCTAGACGGGTCTGGAGATCTCACGTTCCACTGGTTGGACTAAATACTCTGAAAGAAGACTTTGAGCATCACGACTCAACACCCTAGCTGAAAGCGGCTTCCTTTCTTGTCCCTCCTGGTCAAAAACCACCTACTCCATGTCCAAACACTCACCAGGAGCTGAGAATTCAAAGACAATACCAGTTCACCATTGTCAGAATCCCGTAGCCCATTTGGAGAGACAAAGCTCTTCTGGAAAATTCTACTTACTGTGGCAGTGCTGAAGGATGATGGTGGACTAGAGAAGCTCAGACGGGCCGTGGAAGCGCTGGAAGGTCTGTGTGTGACGTCGCTGTCCTTCTGCAAGTGATGGAACAAACCACCAGGTTCCCTTTTCTTGCTGCCCTCGTCTGTTTTCTGTTGGGGTAACAGAATGTCTGCTGCTGGGTGATGGCAAAAAGAGGTTGTTGTTGTTTGTTTTTGATGTTTAGCTCACAGTCCTGGAGGTTCAAGGGCACAGTGTCAGTGTATGCTGTGGTGAGGCACTTATGGTCAGCAGCATGAGATTTGTAGGCACCATAGAATTTAGAGGCAGAGGGGCTGGGAAGGTGGCTCAGTGGTAGAGTGCTTGCCTTGCATGCATGAGGCCCTGGGTTCGATTCCTCAGCACCACATAAGCAGAAAAACTGGAAGTGACGCTATGGCTCAAGTGGTAGAGCGCTCGCCTTGAGCTGAAGAGCTGAGGGACAGCGCCCAGGCCCCACGACCGACACACACACACACACACACACACACACACACACACGCATAATCGGAGGCACAATTAGTATAGTGTGTGAACTCCAAACACTTGTGGAGTGATAGACAAGAATGGGTGAAATTGAATTTGGGGTGGGGTGGGGACCAATGTAAGAGGATCGGGCTTAGGTAGAAAAGAACCAGTTGCCCAAGCGCAAGACTGGAGTAGGTGCGTCTGTGGCACTTGCGCGCTGAGGTCTTGAGCAGCATTTACATGCCTGCGTGGTAGGTGTGATCAGGTGTTAAGGACGTTGGCATAGATTGAAATGAGGGTAATACAAGGGCTATGTTCAGGACAGAGGCCGTGAGCTACAGCGAACCACAGGTGTCTAAGGAGGCGTCATGGGTGGTAAAGGGCATGGACGGGTTTGAGTAGACAGGTAGGTCAGCCTGCAGGTGGGCAGACATGTCAGGCATGGCCTCTGCCCCTCCAGTACCTCCAGGCTAGCCCTCGAGAGAGATACGATGCTACCTTGTGTAGGCCTCTGGAGGCATCTTTGGGTATCCTGATTTAAGGAAGCATTCTAGAACTTTTAGCATGGACCAGGATGCTTGCCAAGAGCTAAACACGGAACATGGTTGGGGGGGAGGAAATATCAGAGAACCCAAGGGCTTGGATGCTACCCCTGAGCTGCCCTGGCCCAGACAGTTCCATGCAGATCCGACCCCAGCAAGACCTCCCCCCCTCCGCCCCCGGCCAGGGCCTGTGCTTTGGGTCTTTCCTACACAACCCCTAGTTCCTTGTAGGCTCAGACCAGGTTAGAGCTGTCAGTCTGGGGTTACGATATGGGGAGAGGGCCGTACCTCCGCATCTCTGAGGTCTCGGGCTTCTCAACGGGCTTTCGGCCTAGGATGTCGAGGGCCTGAACCCCAACACCTCTACACAGAAGCATCTCAGCCCACGTGCAGCTCCTGCCAACCACCCCATCGAGGGACGTTTGCCCTCCATCTCTTCGAGCAACAGCGGCTTGACTTGTGTTCTGAAAGCAGAACTGGATTGTGGGTATCTCATGGGGACAGGCACAGGGAGAGGAAGCTGTGTGTCTGGCCTAGGCTGTTTTCTCAGCAGATAGGTCTCCAGAGCACCCCGTGCTTCCTAGTGAGTAATGCACCAGCATCAAATCCGGTCCTTATCTATTAGAGCAGAGCGTGGAGAGCCCACGGGATTTTGACAGTGTCCAGTCTCACACCCTATGTGCTTTACTGCTAGGTTGGTAAGAGTGCCACCATCTTGTATATGAAGCATGCTAGAGGATTGGAAGTGTAGCTCAATTTCTGAATGAAGGTGGCAGGTACTGAATTCGAGTTCCAGTCTCAGACCTAAGAAAAAGAAAAAAAGCCTACTGGGAGAGAATAATTCTTGTATGGTAATACTGGCAATTGCACTCAGAGCTAGCACTTGCCAGGCAAACACCTTACCACTTTAACTGCATTCCCAGCCCTTTTTGCATTACTTATTTTTTTCAGATAAACTCTTGCATTTTTGTCTTTCTTGTAGCTGGGATATGTGGGCATGTACCACCACACCCAGTCTGGGACCACTCTTAAATTGCATTGGGACAGATAGCATACACTGCCTCTATGTAACTAGCAGAACTGTAGAGATTCATAGTGGAGTTCGGTGAGAAAGTCACTGGTGGTTCCTGCTTTTTTTATTTTTTTTTTTTGTCGATCGTGGGGCTTGAACTCTGGGCCTGGGCACTGTCCCTGTGCTCATCAGCTCAAGGCAAGCGCTCTACCACTTGAGCTACAGCGCCACTTCCGGTTTTCTAGTGGTTTATTGGAGAGAAGAATCTCTGGGACTTTCCTGCCCGGGCTGGCTTTGAATGATGATCCTCCGATCTCAGCCTCCTGAGTAGCTAGGATGACAGGCGTGAGCCACCGGCACTTGGCATTCTGTTGTTTTTACTTCATTGTTGTTCCTGAGAGCATGGGGCATTTGCTATAGAGAAGTAGAAGGCCGTGTGTGCTCTTGGGGTTTGCTTGATTAAATCCTTTTGTGGCTGAACTAACGGAATCCTAATTCTAGACTGTTTTTGTTTTTTGTAGGCCATTGCAAGGGGAGAAGAACAAGTTTGGGATGCAGAACCGATTCTTGGAGAAGGCTGCCGTTGAAGAAATAATGGGTGCAAAGAGGCCTGTTGTTTTACCTTCCGGCGCTGGAAGAGAGCCTCATCTGCAGCTCATTAGACACGCCTCCCACTCATCCCAGAATATCCACTTGTCCTCTTGGTGAAATGGAGCTGATTATCATAAACCTGGCGTGGTGTTGATGTTTGAAACCAGCATTTCGATGGTGCCAACTTGCTCTTCGCTAAAATGTGGAGTTGAATCTGATGACCCGGTGATCGTTTTGCCTGTCCGATTTATTCGGTGTTGGGAGGAAAATCCTTAGCTTCATCTACCCAACAGCATGCTGGGTAGCAGTTTTGGTGTCACTGTTCTGGGCTTGCTGTGCTGGGCAGTAGGAGAAAACCTGGAGGAGTGTGGGCTGCTGTCTTCTGCTTTTTAGAAACAGCAGCAGGACAAACCTGGCCACTGCTGCCGCCGCTGGCCTGTGTGTCCCGGCCTAACTGGATGATTGATCCCCAGTCTATGAGAGGCGGTAAGCCCAGGACTTAGCCCTGTTAGCTGGAGCTTGCTATCAGTGAGGAGTATCCAGTGGCCCAAGGTGGACAGGAACAGCAAGACCATGCAGACTTCGGAGTAGAACACCTGCTTGGAGCCAGAAACACCCGAGTTTGAAATCTGCCTCTCTCACCTAGGAGCTGTGTGCAGGTAGGTGGCGGTCACCTGACAGAGGCTGAGCCTTCTCATTTGTGCAGTAGAGGTTCTGTAGAGCCATTGTGCAGCTGTTTCCAGGGTTCATGAGGTGAGGTGCGTGACCCGTGATAAGTCTGTCGCTGATGGCAAGCTGGCTGTCCAACTCAGAGCCTTTGGCTGGGGTGCAGAGCTCTCTGCTGCCCTCTGGTGGTAAGGCTTAGAATAGTTTCCCTGGAGGAAACTACTTGGGGACCTCCAAAAATCTCCACTCAGTTTTTCAGAGAGGTGAAGAGAGAGGTGCCCCTCCCCCCCCAGGATTCAAAAAAGCAGCCCAAGTTCTCCTCATGTGAGAGGGTGAACAGGAAAGGCCTGGGGTGGAGGGGGTCACTTCTTCGTGGAACAGCTAGTTGTGACTGCTGGAGGCTGGGCTGGTCCAGGATTTCTGGATGTTTATCTCGGGGATGACTGGTGTTCCTGATCTTCCTCTGAGCCTCCCAGCCTCCACCTTGCATTCAGCTTTCCTGACTGCAGGGCTCCCCGCTTTGGCTGGCCCGTCTTCTTCCATCTCACAGCCACGTCGTCGGAGCAGGGACAAAAGTGGCAACTTTGGGTTGCTTGTTAACAACTTGCAGTTTGCCACGAGCCTTTCCAGGACTGTTAGGCGTCTTGGTCAGGGCCATCCTCAGAGCTTGGAAGAGCTGTCATTTTGGGGATGCCCCCTGAGCTGTCCCTCTGGCATGGAACTTAGACCTACAGTTGCTTTGCCTCCATTGTGAGTTTCCAGAGGGATCTCGCCAGCATCTAGGAAAAAGTGGCTGGGAGTGAATGAATCTGACCGAGGACAGGGACCAGGCCTGGCCACGCCCCTGCTCCCCAAGTGCTCCATGAATGAGTGCAGAGAGCAAGCAGGTTGTCAGGGAGTATCTTCAAGCCTTCATAGGAATTAACCAGTTGGGTCTGAGTACAGTAGTCTTCCTTTATCCATGGTTTTACTTTCTGTGGTTTCAGATACTCACGGTTAACTATGGTTAGCCTCAAGTCTGAAAATACCAGCTGGAAAAATTCCAGTTTTAAATCGCAGGCCATCTCGAGTAGCAAGATGAAATCTTGATCCGCCCGCCTGGTCCTCTGTCCAGCGTATAGAGTACCCATGCTGTATCTTCCCTCTGTCCAGCGTATCCATGCATCTATGCTACCGCTTCATTAGCAGTAGCTATCTTGGTGATCAGATCTCCTGCCTTACGCACAGGGAACCCTTGCCTTTATTTCATAATGACAATATTTATTCTTACTGATATTCTATTTAGTAATGTGTAAGAGGTGTGATGCCAGCAATTTTGCATGCCGAAAAGAAGTCGGAAGGTGCTTCCTGTAAGTGGAAAGTTGAGTTATATATATATGTATATGTATATATATAATATATTATATATACATTATATGTATATATATATACATATTTGAGGATTTCTGGGGATCAAGTCCATGGCTTCATACATGTTAGGCATGTATTCTATTTGAGCTACTCACCAGGACTAGTTTTAGATTTAATAAGGAAAGAAACAAATGGTATGCTGTGGTCAGTAAGTCTATGGTAAGTAGTTGTTGGTCAATTATTGTAACTAGCTGTAAGTTAACCACTATCACAGGGAAAAACCCAGTATGATTAGGTTATGTGCCATCTAAGTTGTGGGAGGTTTTTACAAAGCAGCTTCAGACACAGTAGTTGCCTTTTAAGAACACACCATGTTAAACAGTCAAATGCAAATGAAACTGTTAAATTGTAGTACAAGTTAAGTAGCAATTCAAGGTTGAATGACTCATGCAGACAGGTACTTGATTTGATGCTGGAGACAGGCTGGCTTTGTGGGCTTGAACTGTCCCAGCTGCACCTATTGGCGGGGACAGGGTCCATGCTTGGTTTAATGCCCTGTTGTTGCTAGCTTGGAATTCCTGTTCTTTCTTTCTCTTCACTTGCTTTTTAAATTGACACCCAGTAATTGTACATATTCATGTGATGTAGTGTAGTATTTCAATCCATGTATACAATGTGGAATGATCAGGCCAGGGTGGTTAATGTATTCATCACAACAAATACTAACCATTCCTTCATGTTAGAAACATTCAGAATCTTTCCTTCTGGCTGTTTGAAATCTACAGTAAGTTTTATATATATATACATATATATATATACACACACATCTACATATATATATGTGTTATATGGGTATATATACACATGTATACACATATTTCTTGGAGATCAGGACTTGAACTTGGTATTGGAGGCTTGCTTTTTTTATTTCTGTCAGTTGTAGGACTTGAACTCTGAGCCTGGGCGCTGTCCCTGATTTCTTCAGCTCAAGGCTAGTGTTCTAACACTTGTGGTACTGAGGAATCGAACCCAGGGCTTCATGCGTGCGAGGCTAGCACTCTACCACTGAGCCACCTTCCCAGCCTGGAGGCTTGCTTTCTGCTCATTGGCTGGTGCTCTATGACTCAAGCCATACCTCCAGCCCCTATAGTAATTAATATTAACTGTAGACTTGCAGTGTTTGAATAGGGCCTTTGCCATCTTTCCTTTTGCTCCAGATATGTAGCCAGTCATGACCTGAGGTGCATGACCAGGAAAAGCTCTTGCTGGAGTGAGAACTAAGGGAGGTAAGGTCTGGGTGGAGATGGAGCCCTTGGCTGGGCTGAAGCTCAGACATGGCTGGACTGGTGTCAGGCCCAGCGGTTGAAGCGCCAGGTTCCTGCTCAGGGTGTTTTGGGAAGTTAGGTGCCACGGTGTATGGACCCCACTGGATCTTACCTGCCAGGAAAAAGTGACACCCCCCAGGGTAAGGCCGCACATGTGCAGAGACACACACGCCCCGTGCCAGAGGACCCTGGAGAACCATGGCGGCAAGACCCTGTTGGAAAGGCTGCCAGGCCTTGCTTGGCTGTGCTAGAATTACTCTTGTCTGTGGAATGTGCTGGGCGGATGCCTCTCAGGGATCCTGGGAAGCCTGCAGGAGAAAAACCACAGACATAGCTCTGCAACTCCAGAAAAGGGCGTTTTCCCCCGGAGCCTGGTGTGGTTATGGGTACTAGGTTGGGGGGGTCCTCATGTCACATTTGGTGAAGGTCTGCCACTCAGAGCCTACCGTTAGCGGTCTGGCAGCTGGAGGAAAGAATCCCAGCATCCCCGGGAAGCAAAGCCCAGGGCTCATGTCCCAGGGACACCGTCTATCTGAAAAGGACCTGCTTTGTGCTGGATTGGACTTCAGTTTCAGGCTTCCTGTCCTTCAGCTCAGCAGGTGGCTGAGGATGAAGTGCCACCCTCTCCTTTCCCCACAAGGAGAGGCAGAGAAGGGAGGGACATCCTGGGCCAGCAGGGCAGACATGACAACCCCGGGCTGGACAGGGGCGCGGAGCATGGGGGAGACGTGTGTGTGTTGTGTGTAGAGCAGGTGGAAGGGTGATGTCATGCAGCTAGAGCTCAGAAAAATGCAGAGGCCTACACCCCGGTAAAGGAAGGGGACTCTGCGCTAGGAAGGCTGTGCCAACCGCCGTGAGGCATGTTGGTGCTTCTCTGGGCCTAAGCAAGGGCTTCTGTTGAGAGGGACCTGGCAGCTGGGTGCCGGTGGTTCACGCCTGTCATCCTAGCTGCTCAGGAGGCTGAGATCTGAGGATCACGGTTCAAAGCCAGCCCGGGCAGGAAAGTCCATGAGACCCTTATCTCCAATGACCCACCAGAAAACCGGAAGTGGCGCTGTGGCTCAAGTGGTAGAGCGCTCACCTTGAGCTGTAGAGCTGAGGGACAGCGCCCAGGCCAGGAGTTCAAGCCCCATGACTGACAAAAACAAGAAAAGCCCTCTGGCTTCTGCTATGGCTTATTGGGGTCTGACAGCCTGGGCGCTGTCCTTCAGCTCTTCAGCTCAAGGCTAACGCTCTACCACTTGAGCCACAGCACCACTTCTGGTTTTCTGGTGGTTCATTGGAGATAAGAGTCTCAGGGACTTTCCTGCCCGGGCTGGCTTTGAACCGCGATCCTCAGATCTCAGCCTCCTGAGTAGCTAGGATGACAGGTGTGAGCCAGTGGCTCCTGGCTCTGCAGGGTTATTTGACTGGCTCAGGACACAGTGAGATACGGGGCTGGGGGTAGCGTGTGCTAAGTGCCCTGAACTTTGGGCTACTTTTTAAAAATATCTTTAAGTAGCTGTACAAAGAAGTTGCCTTTTAACAAAGCAGTTTAGGACTATAATGCATCTTGATCAGCGTCACCACTTTCAACATTCTCACCTCCTCTTCCCACCCCTTCCCTTACTTTTCTTTTGTTGTTGTTGTTGGTCATGGGGCTTGAACTCAGGGCCTGAACAATGTCCCTGAACTTTTTCACTCTGCCACTTTGAGCCACAGCTCTTCTTGGGATTTTCTGGAGTTAATTGGAGTCTCAGGGTCTTTCCTGCCCCTGGCTGGCTTGGAACCACGATCCTCAGATCTCAGCCTCCTGAGTAGCTAGGATGACATGTGTGAGCCACCGGCACCTGGCTTCCCTTACTTTTCTTAATTTTATAGCATGTACCTTGAATTCTTGACTGCCTCTTCAATCGTCTACCATTCTCCTTGGTCCTACTCCCCTTTTGCAAGTACTGGTTTCCTGCTGCTCATTTCGTTGGGCTTTGTCTTTGCCTTCCTAAGGATTTACCCTGAGTTCTCCTTCCAGTCTACCATATGTCAGTTACTGGCATACATTTGTAACCACCGGCTGGACTTTGGACTATTACCACGCCTCCCATCTACCAGGGACTCCTAGGCTCAGGGGCTCTTCTCAGTGCGGTACCTTTGCTGCCTCCTCAGTTCCAGAAGCACCATTGGGTGGCACCTACTGTCAAACACCCTCCACTTCCGGTCCCCTAGCTCCCAGGCCCCGGCCTCTCAGGTGGGCATTTCCATGGAGTCTTGGGGCCCTGGACGCTAGAACATCTTGTGACACAGCCCCGCCCCTCAGTCTGTATCCCTCACCTGCCCCTCTGACCCACCTGTAGCGCGTGTGGGAACCATCGCCGGCCAGGCCACTGTCCGCATTCTACACAGGCGAAGGCTTGACGGGTGTTTGAGAAACACCCACTTCCTTTCCCAATCTGTCCTGTTTATCCAGACTGTGGCAAACGGTTTATTGTCCTCCATGTTTACCACACGGGGGGGGGGGAAAGACTTTTTGGTACATTTCAAATATATTTTATTACTTTTTTTTTTTGTCTTAGAAAGAATACGAAACCTGCATGCAACGCTAACGGTTTCCGACATTTACAGAGCATATAACACAGCAGTACAATACGGCCTCTATGGGAGGGAAGCGTGACAGGTGGCTGGAAGAGGTTCTATACACAGGAGGGAACACTTAGCGCCCCAAAGAGGACCACAGGGAGTCACAGACGTATTGCATGGTCCGCTGTGGTGAGGGAGAGAAGCATGTGCTGAGGGCTTTCCCCTTGTGGGTCCCGTCCCGTGCAGGTCCTCGCCGTGTGTCGAGCACGTATGTGTGTGATGTGAAGTTTCCCCCCTAAGGCTTCTGCTGGGGGTTGGGAGCTTTGCTGCTGATGGGAAGTGGGGACAGTGAGCGGAAAGCAGCAGTGAACCCTTTTAAGAAACGCTCCGGTTCTTCTTTAAGAAGCTCTTGCCTGGCCATTCAACTAATCTTGGAAATGTGTCCTAGAGTAGAGGGAAAATGGACTGGAGGGGGAAGAGGGGACGAAGCATATTTGTCAGGCAACCAGACTAGTTCCTCTAAGCGCAGATGTGGAAAGACCTGTTCCCACTGGCAGTCACACGGAGGCTGGGAGCAGCCAGAAGCCCGGGAAAGTCTGTGGCGCTGTGCAGAGACGCCAGGCCCAAGTTAAGAACGGAGCAGGGCTGTAAGGAAATGTCCCACCAAGACCATTGTTCCTCCCAGACGCGTATAAAGCTCAGATGTGGTGTGACATATGAACAATACAAAAAAAAAAAAAAAGGAAAGGCGTGAGTTTCTCCCTTTTCAGCAAAAAGCCGCCTATCAGACACACACAAAAGTCTGCAGGAGAGCTGGGTCTCACATCTGGAAGCCTTTCGCCTCCAGCTATAAAAGGTAAAAACCGACCCTTGGTAAAAAGTGCTTGGTAACAATATATAATTTGTGTCTTATGCCTGTGAGAAAGAAAGGGTTGTGATTTTTTAAATCTGCAAAGTCCTTTGCTGAAGTCTCCCAACTGGTCTGGAGTTTTTTTCCTATCAGATTTGTTTTTTTCCACCTTATTCTTCATAGACCCTGGGAAGAGAGAAAGGGGGGAGGGGGGAAGCAGGTGTAAGTGGCTCAGGACCTGGTTCAGAGCATCTCTCAGCTGCTCTTCTCCCAGGAGTGAAAGGGACATCTCAGACGACCCGATTGTCCCAGACACAAAAACTCACACCAACCTGGCCTTTTCCTTTCTAATCAGCTTTGGCTGCTGTGGCCCATTCCATACCCCCCGTCCCCCATGGAGAAAACCTTTTGATGTGGAAACAAGAGACCCGAGAGACATGATATATATATACCTGATGAGTCTGGACTGTTGGAGGAGCGAGACCCTCTTTGGCTGGATGGGAAACTCCTGTGTCTCTGAGTTCCATTTCTCCCCTGAGCTCAGCCTCTTTCTTCTCTCAGAGAAAATGGGGGCTCCCCTCCCTTGACTTAACACTTGTCACCCAGGAAAACACCATTTCTGGGAGCCACTGCCTAACGCCTGGAAGGGGGTGACCAGGTCTGGGATCTGTGCCCCACGGTCGTTTCCTTTTGGCTCTGTTGCCCTGCCTCTCCCAGTGATCAGACATTCATGAGCTGCCCTGCCTTGCCCCTCACCTTCTACACTGACTCCATTGAGTTCCTCTAAGCCTTTCTGATTGGCTGCCTTAGGACCCCACTGCACGCCCAGCCTGACAACCTGCCGTGGCTGCTTCCTGTGGTAGCCAGAAGCTCTGGTCTCTTGAGGGGCTGAGTTCCTTGTCAGTCCCTACAGGCCTGATCCTGCCATGTACCCTTTCTTCTTTCTCCATCCTGGGTTCAGTACAGTCTGTCCGTCTGTCTGTCTGTCTGTCTGTCTCTCTCTCTCTGCAAAAAGGACTTTACACAGCTCCTTTATTGCCATTCTACACTCACTAAGACACTTTTCAACATTTCCTTTCCCAAGACAGCTCAGCATTCCAAGAAAGAGAGAGGAACTCAATACCGTGAACTCAGGCAAAGTGGTAACCGAGGGGCTGTTCTTGCTTTCATCATTGCAATTGACAGAAAAAAAAAAGCAGGGCTACCTTAGGCTCCCAGGTACCTCTTCTTTAAAGCTGAAGCCGAAGAGGATGGGGAGAGACCAGGTCGGCACAAGTTTTATCTTCCAGGAGCCCGAGCAAGGTCTTCTCAAACCCTACATGAACTGGCCCTAGGCTTAGCCTCACTCTACCTTTGATGACACAAGCAGGCCCTAGCTGTGTGAGCGAGAGAGAAAGTGGACGGGACAGGGCTTGCTTCTGTCATGTGCGCTTGTCTGACCCAACCTGAAAGAGGGCATCGTTCCCGTCAGATAGAGAAATAGTCTCTTACTCTCATCACTTTCTATGTCAAGTCACTGCAGATGAGGCAGTTTTGCAGGCAGCAAGAAAAGGCTTTCAGGTACAGGACCCAGCCCGAGTGTCTGTGGGAGAGATGGCCACAGAGCCGAGCCAGGAGCAGGAGGGGGGGGGGTGGCACAGGGTCAAGGGATGGGACAGGCAGCATGGATGCACATGTTAGAATAGGTGTGTGTATGTGTGTGTGTATATATATTCTAATATGTTGGAATGTATATGCATTCTAATGTATATTAGGATTGTTAGATATATTAGTATATGCATCTATGTGTGTTTTAGACTAGGTTGCACATTCTCTGAGGGGGCCTCTCTTCCTGCTCCGGCTTTTCCATGTGCTATCTAGGTAGTCATGTCCTCTCCCTACCTACCCTTGACTCCCCCTCTGCAGAACAAGATGCTGGCACGGGCTTCACATCTGAGGATGTGCGTGTGCTTCCTCGGCCGTGCTATCCAGGCAAAGATATAAGCAGGCTTCACATGCGTGAGGGGGCGGCCCATTCCAGGACAGACGGCCTTCATGTGGGACAAGGGAGCTGGAAAGCAGCCTCCCCTTCCAAGACCCCATCTCGAACGTCAGGGACCAGAACTTGGAAGTCTACTCGTGAAGGTGGGGAACGGGCTCAGGGAACGGGTCATCTCATGACTGACTGCTGATCCCTGGGAGAAAGGGGTAAACCCAAGGCCTCATACCCACATGGGAAGGAATTTATCAGCCGTCTGGACCCTGTGGGGCAGGGTCTGGAGAGACTAGCACAGGGGGATACCATGTCAGGTGCTCCTGACAGCTTATGTCAGCTACATAAAAGGAGTAATGAAGACGATATCGTGTGAAAGTTAGAGTACAGCCGACTTTGGTTCACAGAACTAAACCTGCAACGTGTATAGGGGCCAGAGCCTCCTTTGTGAAGTGGCGAGTTGGTTTTCCTTGGCGGTAGAGACCCCATGTCTCATCATCTGATTGTTGTAGTGTTGTGGCGGGGCTAGATGGCGTGGCACAGGGCTGGCGGCGAGGGGGGCGGGTGAGAGCCACAGCGGAGTGGCGGAAGGCAGGAAGGAGGGCAAGAAGAGGAGGAGGGCCTACCTGCGCTTCTCGTTCCAGGCATTGTACCACTTGATGAAGCGCTTGGTGCTCTGCAGCTTGGGGTGCAGGCAGTGCTCCTGGCCCCGGTATCTGGACATGCTCTTGGTGGTAATGCTGAAATGGAGTGGGAGGGGATGCAGGGTTGAGGGGGCTGTTGCGGGGTCTGGTCTGTCAGATTAGGGCATGGAGACACTTGGCCTCCTTGCTCCTTTGAAGCAGCTTTTCCTTCCTGGATGGATTTTGGAAGGTCGGGTGTCCCCTGAATCTCTGACCCCAAGTGGTGCTTTGCTTGGAGGTCTCATTGTTGGGGATAGCGTCTCCCACCTTATACCTCCAGCAGGGGCTCAGGTCTCTCTTGGGGGACTGTACCCAGGATCCAGAGGTGAAGAGAACCAATGCCAGCAGGTCAAAGTGCCAGTCGTGGAGTTAGGACACATCCTGCAGACGCTGTGGTCTCTGACCCTCAAGCCCACCACAGGTTGTATGTCAAGGATGGCCATTTGTTGACCCTGAAGCAAAACCTTGTTGGTCTTGAGCCCATTTTGATGATGAGGTCTCAGTATCCTCTTTGGGCAGAAAGGGAAGACCTGGCTTCTTCATAGCACAAAGATCCCAGGCCTCCGTCAGCCAGTGCTCTGGCATACCAGGAAAGCCTGGCTGTGCTAGGGAAGTAGGTGGGCTTGTACAAGCGCAAGCTATGGATTTGAACTCCCCCTTAATCGACATTACCTCCATCTGTAAGAAGGACACAGTAATAGGATGTACTCCAAGTTATCATGACAGTGAAAGACAATAATATACGTCAAGTGCCCAATGAGTACTATTATTGGTAATTATTCGTGGAAAAGAAGGCAATCAAACAAACAAAAAAAAAGACTGCTTTGTATGTGTGGGAGCTCTGGCCTGGAACGGGGGGGGTGGGGAGGAAGGGGGGACACACAAGCCTGCTGTCTGCCCTGCACTTGCATTCTCTCCTTGGCAGGGGAGGATGGCCAGATCAGGAGGAAGCTTCTGGTAGGAAAGGAAGGATGGTGTTCCAGAATGAAGGAAGGACAAGGAGAGACGTGAGGCCGACACTTCCCAAGGGGGGCTCAGAGAGAGGTTGTTGGGAGTCAGATGGGCTACCAAAGGTAGGGCTCGAGGGCCAAGTTCTGGAGGGGCAGGGTTGAGGTAAACACAGCATCCCCATCAATCGGGAGAGCAAACAAGATCTTGCCACCCCAATGGGGGGCCGAATGTTTCTGGGTAACCTGTTCTCCTCCCTGCTCTGTGCGGAGTTCCCAGGGAAGAGCCTTCTTTTAAGGCAGGTGACTGGGCCCTGCCGCCTCCATGAGACCAGCTCCTCTCAGGCTTTTAGCACGGGGCTAAAAGTAAAATCTAGCTTCCAAACCCCCAACCCCAACCTGGTAGCTAGTCGCCCTGCAGGAAATCAGCACATCCCCCATTCCACGCTTACGATGATGCCATCTTTGCACTCTGAATGTGAGGACGCGAGAAAGGTTGTCTTTTCAGGTCAGGGTGCTGGCTGAGCACCCCAACTCCTAAAGGTCAAAGAGCAGTTCAGCTCTCCTCCTACCAAGGTGCTCAGCACACGTGGTATTAATCACCTGATTAATACCAGTCGGCCAGGAAGCCAGGAGGATTCATGACCCCAACAACGATTCAAAATTCTGGATCCTGTGACTTTCACGCTGGCAGTTTGTGGGGTGCCAAAGGTCCTAAGGAGAGCTCGGTAGGCACGTGACACAAATGACCTTTCTACATGACTCTTTTGGACCCTTCAGATTGCAAGGACTCTGTACTTGCTAAGCAGACTTCTCTGCCGCCTCCCCCTCTCCCCTCCTCCCCTGCTAGAGATTTCTGGGTGACTTGGGGTGAACTGGAAAACTTGCTTTTGTTCAGCCTTTGTGCCTGGAAACCGGCTTTGCCAAAAAGTATTGGCCCCCCCTCGTCTGATGTTGAGAGGCTTAGCGGAGAGGAGCCTCCAACCCTTCCAGAGGGCTTGTGGGGGGCTTTGGAGGTGGGAGAGGAAGTTGAGGGGATAGGACGAGGTGCCTGCTTATTTTATGAAGTTCCAGCATGTTCTCAGAAGGCTAACGCGACACTTTCTCCTATGCTTGTCAGTTATAGCCAAGAAAAGAGCAAGCCTGCTAAGTGAAGATTCCATTCTTTTGGGGGGAAGCACTGTACCCCATGCTGAGACACAACGTGCACACCCCTTGACATTGTGACCACCCCTCCCCAGCTGGAACTGTTGAGGGCTACGGCTCTTCTTAAGCCATCAGGATGTTATTATTATTGTTGTTGTTATTGTTATTATTATTATTTCTGGATCGAGGCAAAGGGCAGCTTTGAGAGGCTGAGGGGGTGGGGTGCTCATTTAAAGGCCCGTGGAGAAAAGCATGGGAATCCTTTCAGGCCTGGTGTCTTTCTGAATTCTCCTCACTTCAGCCTGACTGTCTGGCCTGGGGCAGCCTGGGAGCATGCCCTTCCTTCTCAGACACCCCGTGAAGGGAGCAGCGGGGCCAGCGGGTGGAAGGCACTCGTCCAGGCTGAGAATAAAGTGTGTCCTGTTTCTGGGGGCGGGGTAGAGGGGCCGGTGGTGCATGGCAAATATTTGGGAGCTGCTTTGCCAAGGGCTGGGGCTCTGGCCAAGAGCAGTATTGGTGGGGAGAGACTGCGGGGCTGCAAGTGGTTAATTGGGAAGGCGGACAAGCCGGGAAACGCAGTGTTCTCTTGCTCTGCCCCACTTTTTTTTAAGACATCGCCCGCATGCCCACCACCAAGCAAGCCTCCTGTCTTGTGGCACCATCGATCCCCCCTTCCTCAAAGAGCTCCCCCCCCCCCAGGACAGCTCAGGCTGGAGGGGCCGTGGGGAGTCCGGCGGCTGGCATGGGCCAGCTCCCATCTCACAATCAAAACCCCCAGAAGCCGGAGGCTGGCCCTAGCAGTGGACAGACAGACAGACAGTCCCCTGACTGTCCTTTTCTAAAAGAAAAGCCAGAAGGAGAGATGCTGTTGGTGTGACTCCGATCTCCAGGGACAGCAGGCACACCGGACGTTGTGTGTGTGTGTGTGTGTGTGTGTGTGTGTGTGTGTGTGCGTGTGTGTGAAGTTGGCACACCAAGAGCCACGGATGGCTCAGTGAGCTGGCCCCGGGGCAAAGCCGCCTGCATCCTAGCGAGTGCGGCCCGGGTCCTCACCCCGACCCCAGGCTGTGCGCCCCCCCCCCCGGCCGAGCCCCGCACAACTCACATCACCATCTTCTCCTCGCAGTGCGGGGACTTTGGCTTCATCTCCAGCTTCTTCACGTCGCTGTAGCGGATCTTGGGCCCCTTGCGGGAGCATTTGCATTTGGACCCTGCGGGGCGGCGGCGGCGGGCGGGCGGCTCAGCGGTGCCACAGGTCTCCGTCTGCGCTACCGTGCGCCCCCCCCCCGTCCACCCAGAGTCCTCGGCATCCCGGGGTCCCAGTGTGGTGGTCGGGGTGTGGGGCTCCCCAGGACCTCCGACGGGACGGCTGGGGGCGGTGGGATGGGGGGCGGGGGGGACCCTCGGGGACCCTCCCGGCACTCACCGTCCGCGCGCAGGGCGCACAGCGCCAGGAGCAGCAGCAGCAGCGCGGCCGCCAGGAGCCTCATGCCGGCCGGAGGGGTCGGGAGCCG
>NW_012267245.1:4141111-4165978 GCF_000151885.1 Dipodomys ordii
CCCTCCGCCCCGGCCTCCCCCCACCCGGCCTCGTTTAAATGCGCTCCTGCCCTCGCAGCGAGCGAGCTCATTAATATGCAGAACCCGCGGTGACTCACTGAGATTTCTCAATGTGTTGGGGGGGCGGGGGGCACAGCCCAGCCCGGCCCAGCCAGGCCCAGCCAGGCCTGCAGCCCGCCCCGACCTGGTGGCCATCTCCATCTCATCACCATCTCCATCATCATCATCATCATCTCCTCCTCCTCCTCCCCTCCCCCTCCTCTTCCTCCTCCCCCCCCACATTCACACACACATCCACCACCCACTCGCTCCCACTTACACACTTCTTTGCAAGCCTGCCTGTGCGTGAGTGTGCGTGCACACACGCAGATTCCGTCCTCACACACTTAGCGCTGGGTGGCTATGGAGAGAACCAGCTCTGCTGATCTTGTGTGGATTCCTCTGCCCCCCGGCTGCTGGGAGACCCAGGCCCAGGGCCCAGGTGCTTGGGGTGGGGAAGCCCCTGGGCAGTATAGGTGCCAAGTATAAGCGCCAGCAGGCCTAACTTCTGGGGTGAGGACAAGGCCCCTTATAGGGCAAGCAGCTCGGGTGGCCAAGAGCATGAGGCCAGGTCTGGATAGGGACTTGGCATAGGTGGTACAACAGCAAAGCCAATCTCCGGTGATCCTTGGACTGACTCCATATAGGAGAGTTTGGGGCATGCCCCAGGAAAGCCACCTGTGGCCTGGTGGTGATGTGTGTAGCTGGGGGTCTGGGGACACTTTTTCTCAAAAAGCTATGACAGTGGTGACCCTCCAAACGGGGTGGGGGGGCCTTCCCAGGTTTAAACACCGAGCAGGGATTCCTGGGTGCGGTGTGGGAGCAGTGATCCCGGCAGACATTCTCCACGGCACCACTGTCTGATCAGTGGCTATACCACTCAAAGGCTTCTTCTCTGAGAAGTGTAGATCGTCATTGTGCTGGCCATCAGAGTGGCGATCGTACAGGCAAATGCTGTCTTAGAGGCCCATGCCTGTCATCCCAGTTACAGGCTACAATCCAGAGGATGGCAGCTGGAGTCCAGCCCAGAGGAAAAAAATCCACCAGACCCCATCTCAACAGAAGAGCTAGGAACACAGCGTTATGCACCCGCCCCATGTATATATGTATATATGCATACTTATGTAGGCACATATCATACATATAATTATGTATGTAATTATATGTATGTACAATTATTTGTATATATAATTATATAGAATTGTTTTATGATTCCCTTTCTAGGTTATTAGTTTTCTTTATTTGATGAATTGAAGGAAAAGGAAAAAAAAAGGATAAGCTTAGAAGAAACAATTTGCCCAAGGTCAAAGAATGCAGAAGTAGTTGATGGAGGGAAGAGATATCCTTGCATATGTTGCTGCAGAACTGGGCCCCCTGTTCCTGGATGATTCTGTGGCTTTGGGGCCTTCACTTCTGACAATGCACTTCATGCAGGCTTGGCTGCCAGAGCCATAGCTGGCCCAGAGCTGTGCTGCCAGTCAGGCAGCTCTCCTGGGATGTGGTGCCAGTGCCCAGTGAGCTTTCTGGCATAAGAGGGGGGCAGTTTGCCGAGAGGCAGGATGAGAAGAACCCATCCTGTCTCTTCCAGGGGGAAACTGAGCCCTGAAGAGCAAGCAGAGCTGAGGCCCGAGGTTGTGTTGGTCCTTAGAGCCAGGCTGGCAAGCTGGAACCTTTTTCTACAGCAGAAGTTGAGTTGCAAGGGATAATTTTTGGGGTGATTTGTGTTAATTTTTTTAAAGTTAAAATTAACTCTTCTTCCTGATAGGAAACAGCGTGGATTTGTTAAAGAAAAACAGGAAAACAACAGACAAGCACCCCACCTGCTCAGGTCTACCCCAGCATGCTAGCAGTGTGCCTTTCTAAACCACGTCCCTTAGTGTTGCCTGCATGTGCATAAGTAAGAGCTGGTTGCCTATTCTAGTTCTTAACCTGTTTTCCACCAATATATCATTGGCATCATTCCATGTGCTGATATTGCTTCTATAGTATTTCTTTTATGGGATCATTTGAAGCCAGGTAGGATAAGAGCTAAGAAGTTGATTTCCAGAGTCAGATTATGTGACATTGGGCAGAGGATTCTTCTAGATCTTGATTTTCTCATCTATGAGAGGAGGATACTAAGTCTCTGTTACCAGGAACTAAGTAGCATTGTGCATGTCAAGCTTTTGTTCTGGCCTGCAGCACAGAGCAAGTGCTAGAAGAGGCTGATTATTGTTCTGTCATTACTTTAGATGCAGAGTGCCCCATTGTCCAGATGTGCCCTAATTAACTGATTACTTCCTGCTCGATATTTGGGTTGTTTTCAACTGCTCTTTATAACTAGTGCTTTGTGACAAGTATTCCTGTAGCCTGGTTTTGTGATAGCTGTTCAGAAATAGGCTCAGGTTTAAGAAGGGCTTTTAATACAAGTTGCCAAATACCCTCCAGAAAATGTGTAATGTAACTAAACTTGGCAAAAAGAATTTCTTAATTACTTGGGACATGTGAAGTGCTATCTTTTATTAACAAAATTTCATTTCTAACGTGCTGACTTTAATATGTTGATTAATTAACAAGGGTCTAATAGCACCAGGGATCATGAGCACTGAGCATTTTTTGAAATTTAAAGTATTTTATTGTTATTATAAATGTGATGTAAAGAGGGGTTACGGTTATATAAGTCAGGTAAAGAGAACATTTCCTTTTGGACAATGCCACCTTTTCCCCGGCTTTCTCCTAGTTTTCCCCTTCCATCCCCACCCACAAGTTGTACAGTTCATTTTCCACATAGTGTCGAATGAGTCCCATTGCTGCATTTGTTCACCCTTTGCCCCTCTATTTCTGCCTCCCCTTCTACTCCCAAAGACATATAAACAAATAGGACAAAAAGAAAACAAAAACCCTCTTGATTCCATTTCCTGGAGTTCACGTCCGTAACTATTATTTTGTAGGATTAGATACACATAGGCATCGGCACTGAGCTTTTGTAGGCTCTGAAAGCATGAACCAAAGTCCCTCAGCTTTTGGGGCTGAAGCAGAGGTCAAATATGCAAGGCTTTTGTTCCCAGGGATATTTCTCAATGTACTAGGTATGCTGTGGCTTATAAAACGCAGCCATGGTGTCTTGGCACGTGGCTTCCTCCATCTGTGTGAGCTCTCCTGGCTCCAGGGATACAGAAAGGAAAGCATGGGATTCTCTGTTTCTAGGAGGACTGTGCGTTGTACTGTAAACTGAGCAAAGTCCAGCGCCTGACCCTTGACTGGTCTCATGGTACCGACTCTCTACTGAGCCTGAATGTGGTTGGCATTGGATAGCTGTGGCAGCAGGCTTAGGTGGGCATAGCAGAGACAGTTTCTTTGCACACTTGTCCTGCCTGCTTCGAGGAGGTCCCCTGAGCTCCATCGAGGGGCAGCACAGATCACCTGACTCCTGAAGGGCAGCCTGCTGTGTGTATTTACGTGCTGTTGTGTTATCTTTAGGGGGTGGGGTGAGAGCCTGCTGTGGCCAGGCGGTGTGCAAGGTAGATGGTTTCTGGCACAGTGGGCAGAGGCTCATGTGGCGATGATGGGTATCAGCCACAACTGCAGGGTTTTATGATCATGGCAGCGGTCAGAGGCATGAGGAGGCTGGTGCCCACGCATTGGGTGATCTGGACTGGCAGGGGTGGGGCCAAGCCACTCCCTTAGAGGAAGTGACTTCTGGGTTGGCTCTGCAGGATTGATGACCACCACGGGAAGGAGGCCACTTGTGTCGTCCTTGCTCACACAGAGATCTCCTGTGGGGCCTCCCTGCTCTGAGACCTCCTCTGCGGAATCCCAGGCCAGTCCCCAGCAGGGCCCACCCAGCCACGGTCTGATCCCTCAGACACACACAGTGTCTTCATTTCTGGATCTTTGTACTTGGGGTTCTTCCCCCCCCTCCCCGAGTGTTCTCTCCTCCCCTCTCTGAACCTCAGTGTCCACATCCTCTCTTCAGACGCAAGCTCTCTAGCAGCAGTGAAACCCAGTTACCCTCTATGCCTTGATCTACTTTGTGTTCTTAATATTACAACGAACGCAGACCACGCTGCCTTCTGGGGGGTGGGGGAGGAGGCTGGGTCTCTCTCTGTCCTCAGTGCCCGCAGCTATGCTCTGTCTAAATGTAGGAAGAACTCCTTCTGCATCTTTTGGTCAAAGTGTATCAGGCAAACAACCGGGGCTTTAGGAATGGTGTTAAATTGGCTGTGCACACTCCGGGTTCCTGTGTAAGAATACATGTGTGTGGATGCTGGTCATGGCAGGCCGCATTATCAGGGAAGCCAGCTTCTTCCCAGGGTGTTTGCTTCAGGACAGCAGTGGCTGGGAGGGGTTTGGATGGGGCCTGAACAGTGGTGGCTGCTTTCCTGCCCCAGGAGCTGGGAGATAAGCCAGTTCTTTTTCTCTCCCTCGCCTCCACCCAGTTATCTTCATAGCTGACCTTCTTCTCAGAAGTCATCCCTCAGATATCCCTGAAGGGATGGGAAGTCCTGAAGTCTGGTGTGTCCGAGGCCCCATCTAGCCTAGAATGGACAGGAGTCATACAGAGTCACCCATGTGTCTTGTCCCCAGATATTTAGGCTAGAATGAGATTCTGCACCTGTCTGGGCCTGTCACTACTCATGACATGGGGAAGGGGGCTGCAAAATACCTGGAGCAGACTAGTTGGGTCCTCTACCATAGACAATATTTTCCTTAAGTAGCAATATTCAAAGCTGATCACGGTCGAGTGCGGAAGCATCTCTGAAGCATGGGTCCATCAATTGGTATAAAACTTTGGGAAATCGTCACTCCACTTGTCACCTCAGAACTCTGTTTTAGGAATCTGACAACACGGACATGCAACACGCAGAGGTATTCCTTGTCGAAAATAAAGCACCTACAACCACGGGTATGAAGTAGACAGTGAAAGAGTTAAACCAAATCCTCTGGTCTGAAGACGTGATTGCAACAGAATAACATTTAGTAAGTGACACTGGGGCTTGACTGGCTTAGGATGTGCCAGGCAATACAACTTGAGCCACACCTTTTGTTTTAGATATGTTTTGAGTAGGGTCTCCTTGTTTTTGCCTGGTGCCAGCCTGGCCCCTAGTCCTCCTTACTGGGATTATAGGTGTGAGCGATCATACCTGACCCTCCTTTTTTCTTAAAATACGTATATGTTTAGAGTTTTTTTTAAAGTCTATTCATTTTACATTGCTTTTTTTTTTTAAAAAAAAAGTTGTACTTCAAGGGCTGAGGATCAAACCCAGGGTCTTGGGCACATTAGGCAATCAACCTGTCCAGGGTACCGGTCTTCATCCTCGAAAAGGCTCTGCAGAATCGTCTACATCTATCTAAGGTCAGGGGCTTCCTCTTGTCTTTCTGGTTTAAACCAGTACCCCAGCATGGACATGGGACCTGGTACTCCATGAGGGGAAATGGATGAATGAGAGTCCCATTCATGTGGCTCTGACTTTACTGCTATCTGGAGAGTTAGGGAGTCAGACGTCTTGATTTAAAAGCCGGGTCTACCACCCTACTTCTCACCGTGCCTCTGTGTCTTCATTGGTAAAGGCGGATAATAATTATTAATAATAATAGCAATAATAAATACTAAGAAGGCTGTGATGAGGATGAGTTGAACCTCCACCTACGGCAAGTATGTCGTGCCTTGTCTCACGGCAAGTGCCCCAGTGATGTTATTCCTGTTCCATTTTATTGTTTATTTTTACTTTTGTTTTTCTTACCCAGTCCTGGGGCTTGAACTCTGGGCCTGGGTGCTGTCCCTGAGCTTTTGTACTCAAGGCTAGCACTCTACCACTTGAGCCACAGCTCTGCTTCCAGCTTTTTGGTGCTTAATCAAAGATAAGCATCTCAGGGACTTTCCTGCCCAGGCTGGCTTTGAACCCTGATCCTCAGATATAAGCCTCCTGAGTAGTTAGGATTACTGGCGTGAGCCACCAGTGCTCTGCTTTCTGTTTTATTTTTATGAATATTAACTTTTCTAAACTCTGTCCTCATCTCAGAGTTTGCTTAGCTATGTGTCTACTTTTTCTTTACTTGTGTGTCAAGGACTTCTCTAAGTGCTAAGTACACATATTAGCTTAATACTCATAACAACCACACGAAGTAGGTTAGTCAGTCTCATTTTATAGATGGGGAAACTGAGGTAAGGGAAAGGTGAGTACGTCACCCCAGGTGTAGCGAGTTGCAGGGCTGAGATTGAAATATGAACGGCTTGGCCCTTCTCAAGAGGACAGGATAGCAGTGTGTGTGTATGTATTGGGGGGAGAGGGGAAAAGGAGAGGGGCAAGGAAACCTTAATCAGGAGATAGTGCTGCTTGGTCCCCCTCTTTTTGTCCCGGAACACTTGCCTTCGGAAAAAGGCAGAAGTGTTAAGACTTGGGTGTTCTGTGTCTACTGTCCTGTCAGTCTGTGGGGTCTCCCACAGCGAGAGCCAGCTGGAGAGAAGAAGTCACTGCTCCTGGCTGAGGAGGGATGGAGACTAATTTGCTTTGTAATCAGTGTCTCAAGCAACCCAGGTAGGAGAGCAGAGCCGTGTCAAAGGCATTGTTCAGTGGATTTACCCGCCAGGTGAGTGCTGCTAGCTTTGATGAATCCCAAACGAAGAAAACTTTCCAAGCAACCCGCCCGAGAGATGGTACAGCTTTCTGTCTCAGCAACTAGTCATTGCTTTTGAACATGACCAGGTTCTTAACGGCGAGCAATTGAAGGCCGTAAAAGAATTGTCATAAACAGTTCCCAGGATCCAAGTGTGCGGCCCAGATCTTAAGCACATAATGGAATCGTCTCAAAAGCAAGGAGGGGCAGCAGGAGCCATAAATCCTCAAAGTGCAGAATCTAGCCGTTGTGAAATTTGTGCCGAAGGGGAACCAGATGTGGATGCTGGAGAGAGTGTGGGCCAGAGGGAAGATGCCGAGAGGGCCTCCCTGTGCTGGTAGGTGCCTCCCGCTGTGTGTTGGTGGAGGTGGGATTCAAGAATTCTGGCTCTGAGGGGGGAAGCCAGGCAGACTGCCTCCAGTGTGGCAGGGCAGGAGGCGGAGGGGGGAAGAGAGGGCAAAGGCAGGGGCTGGGAGGCTCCGCATGTTCCTCGCTGCTGTTTCAGTGGCTCGAACAGGCATTCCACAAGGTTTCCCTGCATTTTTGTCCGTGATGACTCAATACGTGGAGCATAAATATACTTGAAGGATCACAAAGAGACTTAAATGCATTTACCCCGTAGAGGAATAGAGTAACGAACATGTGTAAAGATGGGGAGGAAAAGCAGGTGGGTCCAAGTTACCATTTTTGGCCTTGTGTAGAGAACGGATTTTATTTACAAAACCCTCTAAAAAATATGAAGCTGAGATGTGCCGGGCACCCACTGTATACCATACATCTGGCCAGGGCTGCAGAGTTGTAAGCCAGTAACCCGAGGCCTGAAATGCAGAGGGACCTCTGCTTAGCAATTGGGAAGGATGCATAGGGTCTGAGTTTCCCAGGGTGAGCACAGGGGCAGTAATGCTTAGGCAGGGCTCAAGAAAGCTTT
The DNA here is from genome assembly GCF_000151885.1 of Dipodomys ordii. NCBI lineage: Eukaryota > Metazoa > Chordata > Mammalia > Rodentia > Heteromyidae > Dipodomys > Dipodomys ordii. The sequence goes on from NW_012267245.1 coordinate 4,148,676, forward strand.
CTTAACAACATTTCCTTTTGTGGATCATGCTTTTTGACATTTGCGCAAATGGACTCTCTGCCTCGGGAAGGGAGAGAGAGTCCCGAGCAGCGGTTATAGGCCTTCTTTTCTTTTTGCTTATGTGGTGCTGAGGAATCGAACCCAGGGCCTCAGGCATGCAAGGCAAGTGCTCTGCCACTGAGCCAACTTCCCAGCCCCGTGGATCATGCTTTTTAAGCCGAGTAAGGACTCTTTTCCTAATCCTAGGTCCCCAAAATGATCTCTTATGTTTCTCACATTGTTATATATTAATAGTCTACATCAAATCCATGATCCATGTTAAGTAAATGTTGGTATGAAACTTGAGGCAGAATCTGGGCAGTGGTGGCTCACACCTGTCATCCTAGCTGCTTAGGAGACTAAGATCTGAGGATTGCAGTTCAAAACCAGCTGGAGTAGGAAACTCAGAAGACTCTTATCTCCAGTGAACCACCAGAAAACTAGAAGTGAGGCTGTGACTCAAAATGGTAGAGTGCTAGGCTTGAGCAGGCTCCAAGAGGTGGGAGGGTGGGGGTGGGGAAGAGGGCTTTCTTTCTTTCTTTTTTTTTTTGGTCGGTCCTGGGGCTTGAACTCTGGGCCTGGGCACTGTCCCTCAGCTCTTCAGCTCAAGACGAGCGCTCTACCACTTGAGTTACAGCGCCACTTCCGGTTTTCTAGTGGTTTATTGGAGATAGGACTCTCACGGTCTCTCCTGCCCGGGCTGGCTTTGAACCGCGATCCTCAGATCTCAGCTTCCTGAGTAGCTAGGATTACAGGCGTGAGCCACCAGCGCCCGGCAAGAGGGCTTTCTTAAGGCTCGTGGTTGACACAGACCTTGAGCTGGAGGTGAGAGGCGCTGTGCTGGGTAATGATAAGGTAGGATATGAGATGCCAGGAGCTTGTAACGGATGGTTCTAGAAAATGAAGTTGGTGCTAGCCTAGGCCTGCTTGAGGCCATCTCAACTCTCATTTCTTCAACCAACCAAGAAACAAACAAGCAAAAATAAGCACAACTCCATTCTGGAAACGGTAGCGGCGCTGAAGAGTGGCAGCCATCATGGAACCTTCTACCCCCGGACCCCAGAGAACCAGCCCAGGTTACACCCATGCTTGGGAGCTTCCACGCACACACACAGGACAAGGGGACACAATCTTGCTTAGGAACATTGTATGTATAACCACTGCCACCCCCACTTCAAGTGCTGAGGGAGGCTTCAAAGGACCCTGGAGTAAAATACGGGAACAAGACCTAGCTTAGTGGTTTTACATTGGAGGTTTGCAACAAGTCTCTCTTGTGCATACTTGCAGTGGTTTGGGAAGACTCCGAGGCCTACTTCTTTATTTTCCTGTGCCAGTCCTGGGGCTTGAACTCAGGGCCTGGTGACTGTCCCTGAGCTTTTGTGCTCAAGACTAGCCATCTACTACTTGAGCCACAGCTTCACTTCCATTTTCTTTTTGTGTGTGTGCGTGTGTTTTGTTTGTTTTGGTAGCTAATTAGAAGTAAGAGTCTCACAGACTTTCAAGCTTGGGTTGGCTTGGAACTGTGATCCTCAGATCTCAGCCTCCCGAGTAGCTAGGATAACAGACCTGAGCCACAGGGGACTGGCTTTGTCTTTGCCCGTTCCCCAGTGCTCTCAGAGCCTTGATCTGGGAGCCACATCACAGTCTGTCAATCCCTGGCAGGTGGCTGGGCTGATGCCAGTCATGAATTCAATCTTGTCAGCACCTCAAGTGTTCCCAGTGGTGACCAGGGCACTGAAGTATCAGCTTATCAAAACTTGGTTTCATGGAAGTGGCGCTGTGGCTCAAGTGGTAGAGCGCCAGCCTTGAGCACAAAGAGGCTCAGGGCCAGTGCCCAGGCCCTGAGTTCAAGCCCCAGGACTGGCCAAACAAAACAACAACAACAGAAACAGCAACTTGGTTTCTATAACTACTGGGAACAGTTAGAGGCCTCTTGGTCTTGCACACATCTATCTGATTTCACTTACTTAGAATTTTGTTTTATTTGTTTTTTGTTGGTCATGGAGCTTGAACTCTGGGCCTGGGCGCTGACCCTCAGCTCTTCAGCTCAAGGCGAGCGCTCTACCCCTTGAGCCACAGCCCCATTTCTGGTTTTCTGGTGGTTCATTGGAGATCAGAGTCTCATAGACTTTCCTGCCTGGGCTGGCTTTGCACTGTGATCCTCAGATCTCAGCCTCCTGAGTAGCTAGGATGACAGGCGTGAGCCACCAGCACCCGGCTTACTTAGAAGTTTGAATGTCCCATCTGTTGAAAATATGGACTATTTCATAATGTGTTTTTAATTTGCTCTATTATCTTTCCTGATGCTTTTAATTCTGAGGCTTGCCTCTTTTTTTTTTTTTTTAAAGAAGAGGAAGAAAAAGGAGCCCCCTTTCCTGGAGATGTCTGCAGAGCAGGGATTTGGGATGAGCTCCCTCAGGGCTTCCATATTCTTACCATGCCTCCAGCCCCTTCTCCCACTGGTTATTTTCAACGTAGGGTCTTGCCGTATGCCCCGGCTGGCCTGGACCCTTGTCCCTGTGCTTCTGGTGTTGCTGGGTAACTGCTCCCCACCACAGTGTGCCCTCTGTAGCCAGGATCATAGGCACGCGCCACCACCCATCCATTGAGATGGAGCCTCTCAAACCTTTGTTCCTGGGCTGGCCTCAGACTGTGTGTTCGTCCATCTCTACCTCCCAAGTCTCTGGGATTACAAACCCCAGCCACTGAGCCTGGCAACATAAAGCCCTTGGAAGGGAAGTCTGGCCTCTTAACAGGATGCTCCCCGGGTGCTGGGCCTCTGTCCTCCCCTTCATCTCTGGGCAAAGCATGACCCCCTGCAGTTGATCTGGGTTATGGCTGGAGAGGGGTGAAGTTCTTCTCCCTCCCTTCCCCCTGCCCTTGGGGCCTGGCACTGGCCACTGCGGGCCTGTGACTATAAAACTGCTCGGAGGCCCCAGGAACATGCCATACTTTGGTTGCAAAATGGCCCCGTGTGTGTGTGTGTGTGTGTGTGTGTGTGTGTGTGTGTGTGTGTGTGTGTGTGTGAGTGTGTGTGTGTGTGTGTGTGTTTATGTGTAGGCACCTGGTTCCCGTAAGCTTGGGACTCTCCGCAGGCTGAAGTCTGAGCGAGCGGAGAACAGAGACGTGCTGGGGGGGCTGTAAAGCTTTGAGTGTTTCCAGGGCTGCTGCTGCTGCTGGCTCCCCCCATCCCCAACATCTGGGCCCAGGCTGCGTGGCTCTTCTGAAGAGGAGGGAGACTTTGTAGGAAACAAAAAAAGCCTGACTATGGTGACTTCAGATTGGGATACCCCAGAGCCTTCCTGCTTCCGTTCACAGGGGGCCTGATCTGCCCCCAGAGAGCCCCCACTACATCACTCAGACACAGCCTGGAGATGGGGCAGGGCTAGGAGGGACTAATGTGTTCATCTCCCAGGCCAGAAAGCCAGGGGGGAATGCGCAGCCTTCCTTTAAAGAAGCAGCTCTGGGAGACTCCGGCATAAGCCTGCCTTTCATGGCTGCCCCTGTGGCTTTGATGACCGCCGTTCAGTATGGCCTTTCCTCTGTCTACCCTCTCCCTGCGTCCTCACTCCCCACTCATCAATGAGATCCTGGCTTCTTCACCTTGGGAGCTGCAGGGTTAAGCAGAAGCCGGCCCTCAGGGACCTGCTTGTTTGTTCCTGGAGAAGCTCACAGCTGGCTCTCTAGCTGTGACTCACAGTCTCAACCTCAGTCGTGCAAACCACATGCCCCTAAGCTTAGGACCCTAGAACAAGAAATAAAAGGGGCTTTGGTGTATCTGTGTTTGAATTACGCAGCATTTGAAATTGGTGAAGCAGTACCTGCAGTTTCCAGGACCGTAAACACAGGGCTTCCCAGGAGGTGAGGTACGTGTGCGTGCAGGACACACTGAAGGAAAGGGCTGGGTGATTAGCAGTGGCTCTTTTTGGAGGGAACTTGACTGACATCAGGGCTTTGAGTGAGTAGGCCTCACTCCACACACTTGATCTCTCCATCTGCTCTGGTATGCACATCTTGACTCTTGGAGATGTTGTCCATGTACCTACGAATTCTGATCCTAACTTTAGTTATTATAATGAACAAACCAAACAGTGGGCAAATGTTCTGAACACAGGAGGAGGAATAGTTAATGGGGTCCTTGGTTTTCTTTTGGGAATCGGGGTAGTAAGAAATGTTGATGTCAAGACTTTATAACTTCTGATAGAAGGGTGGCATCGGTCAAGATGCATTGCATTCATAAACTGACATGTTGAATTGAAATTCCTTTGTATTCTTAAGTATAATTTCTGTATATTTACATAAGTTTGTTTTAGATAAATTTATACATAATAAATTTATTCTATAAATATGTTTACTTAACATCTATTTATATTTATAATTTATATTCTTAAATATAATTTAAGAAAAAAGACTTTATAGCATCCTGGTCTCCCAACATTCAGTCCAGGACACCAAGCCCCAGCCTTCTCGGTCTGCAGAGCCATGGGCCCCATTTCCAAGCCCCTGGTGATGGCAGGTAAGACTCTGTTATCCTGGTAAGTCCCTCACTCAGCTCCACCCCATGCAGCATTTGCCACGTGCTTGATTTGTGTACAAGATTTTGTAGGCAGGGCAATGGCGTTACCTAACTCTAGAGAGCATTAGCTTTCCCGCAGAACTCCCCCTGAGTTCTAGCCTTGCCGACTCTACTCAAGCTCTTGGGCTTCCTGGAGATCAGAACTCTGAGAGTCCTACATTGGATGGCAAGCTTCCCGGTGGACATAACTGCTGGCCGGGGTATAGCGCTACCAATTAAACAGGCTCCAATCACCAGGGATGGAGAGAGAGCTTCCAATGGATGGACAACCATGGATTGGGGCCATTGGATCACGCATGTAGAGAGCTCCCAGTTGGTGAGTTAGCAAAGCTGTGATGTCTTCCACCTGGAAGACTTCAGAGTTTTGCTGGACAGACGTGATATTCCTTTTGTGGGACTGTTGTGTGGGGGCAGGAGAGGAGGATAGAGAGAGCAGATGCTTTACATTGAGATGGGCCTGGGTGTAAATCCTCCTCTATCTATCTATCTATCTACCTATCTATCTATCTATCTATCCTTAATTATTTGAACTTTCTGACCCTCTGTTTTGGCATCTATAGCTTGGACACGAATGATCCAATCCACCACACAGAGATAGTGTGAGGATTACATGAAGGAATACTTCTGGTGCATAGCATAGCGACATGGTGCATGGTATGTGCTCTACGCATGTTAATGCTCATTATCATCGCTCACTTTTTCATTCAGCATGAGCTGCATCTATTTGCACATGCATCAACACAGGGCTCTCAGGTGGCACAATCAGCACAGCCACTAACTGATCCTTTGCCTGAAGGGTCCTTTTTGCTTTTGGTCTTGGGGCTTGAACTGTCCCTCAGCTCTTGAGCTCAAGGCCCGCGCTCCACCACTTGAGCCACAGTTGCCACTTCCAGTTTTCTGATAATTTATTGGAGATAAGAGTCTCACAGACTTTCCTGCCTGGGCTGGTTTTGAACCTCGGTCCTCAGATCTCAACCTCCTGAGGAGCTAGAATGACAGGCGTGAGCCACCGGCTCTTGACTCTTGACTCTTGACACCAGTTCCGTCTCCTCTAGTCCCCCCAGAGTGAACTCAGAATATGTTTCCAGGACCCCACCCTCAGTCATTTCTGTACCTGCCTCACTTAGAAGAGCTTGCAGTAATTGGAGGGGAGGGCTGAAATGCAAGCCTGCACAACCCTAGACTGTTGTTATTTACAGCCCATAACCTGCCCAGTTTTACCTGTTTTTGCATGCAGAGACCTATCATGTAAAAATTTAAAAAAGGATCTATGAACATTCTATACATTTGATTTCCATGATTGGAGCCCTAGGGGTATTTTTTTTTTGGAGACTATTTCATGTGAAAGAGACAAATGATAACTGTGTATACTTGACTGGTAACCATAGAGATGAAATTCTACCAGATCAAAGTATGAAGGTAATTAACTCCCTGCAAATTACGGTTGTTGAACTCATGCACAAAGAGATATGACTTCACTCATGGGCTAAGCAGACAAAGGAAAAAAAATCTGTGGGGGAAAGAAACACATTAACAAGGGCCTAACAACAAAACTGTCCCTTGTCCCTGTCTCCAAGGGTCCTGGAAACTGAGGGACCTTGGGCTCTAAAACGCTCCAAGTCGGATATAGTTTGACTCCCTTCTTGTCACTTCCACTATCTGAATGGTCTCTTTGCTGACCCAGAGCTCATGGTGTAGACGCTGGAATGACCAGACATATCCAGTTGTCCACAGAATCATAGAGTGAGTGACTGTCAACCCTTTCTTACCCATGGTCTCGATTCACTACTGCTCCCTCCATTTCTAAACACAGACAAGGGGACTTTCCTTGTTATGTAAGACGCTAAGCAAGCAAAGCTCACGCTCCATGTCTCACAAGATCAACCCTTTCCGATTGTCCCTCCCCATTACATCACCTTGGCAGAGTGACGATGCCAGTGGATCCTTCCCTCCTGTTTGTGCAGTGTCTTCCTCTGCTTCTGGCTGCAGCGAGGAATTTCAGCCTTCAGATGCTCACAGGACCACCTCTGAGGAACGGTTTTCCTTTGACACAGTAATGATGTAGAATGGTGGCTGAAGTACACTTACTACTAGCTGTGTGACCTAAGGTGAATTGCTTCATACTTTTATGCCTCAGTTGGCTTGTTAAAAAAAAAAAAAAGCTAATAGTAGATCTGCTGTGAGAGAGGTCATGCCTGGAAAAGCCTTGGGCACAAGGCCTGGCACACTGGGGTAGACTGCTATTAACCTCACTTTGTCAGTGAGGAGATGAGCATGCTGAGAGTGAGGGATTTGCCCTGGGTCATACCTAACTTTATAAGGTTGATTGAGGATTAAAGGAGTTACTGTAATAAATAACTTGTTTTTGACAGGTCGGGAGGTAGAGAGATACTTGAGACAGTTGGGTCCTTTTGTTCTCTGATGAGTGAATAAGACCTGGATATGCTTAAGGGAGGGAGCAGAGGAAGGATGGAGAGTTGGAAGACTTGCAAGTTGTTTTGTTCCCTCTCTCCTTTCTTCTTTCCTTTCCCCCAGTTATCACCCTCACCCTCTCTCCTTCCTTCTCTTGTCTGTCTCATCCAGAAGATGTTTCTGGGTCCGACCTTTTGCCTGACCTGTGTTAAGGAGGTGGAATTCGGGGGCACAGCACTTTAGACGGGCTCGGGGTGGGGCAACCTCTTTGGCAGACTCTAGAACTTCAAGAAACTTTGGGGAAAACCAACCCTGGCCGTGACCTTGGGAACGCTTCCCATCTGTCCCTGCTATGACACATCTGAGGGGAAAAAATAATCCATTCGTATTTCTACATATTCCTCTTTCCCTCAGCCAAGCCCCTCAGGGTTCAATATTTCACTCACCTTCATGCTGTGTTCGAGTTGTCAAGGAGACCTCTGTTGGCTTCATGACAGCTTCTCGGCTGGAAATGATGTCTCCGGGTGTGGTTTTTGAGTGAGTTAAAAGTAGGTTAAGGTAGTAAGGTAGGCCAGCCATTTCCAGGGCCTTCATGGCTCTGATGTTGAGTTAGTGGTGGCCAGGATATTCCAAATGGGATAGCCTGCGGCACAGAAGAGTGATTCACTGCCCCCCGCCCCTCACGGGCCTGTCCTTGGATTCTTGGTTGTGCTCAGCTTGAACCCTGGACGGCAGGTGTGTGACTGTCTGCTGACCAGTTTCCAGGGGCTTTCTTTCCAACCTGGTCACCAAACAGTTGGGTGTTCAAAATGGTTTAGACATTTCAGCTCCCTCAAGCTTTTGAGTTACACTGTTTGGGATTTTATTTTGTTACTAAATAAAGGGTTTTTCTTTTTAATGAAGTTCATTCATTTATTCATTTTCAACTGGGCTTTTTTAGTGGGCATCAGACGCTTCTTCCATGCAGCCAGTATTCTGAGTGACAGCTCCCCACCAGGTGGATATAAGTCTGTGTATCTGTGGGTTAGTACATAAACTCAAACCCCAGTGGTCTGCCCACTCAGCCCTGGCAGTTGTGAGGCCATTGCTAACAGGAATCAAGGAGAAACGGAAATTGATGGGAACCTGCGTGCACTCCGTTCCTTTGGCCAGGGCTCTGCTCCTCAAGTCAGTCTCAAAAGAAAAAGGAAACAAGTCTCCCCCAGCCCCATTGCCAAGGCCTACCTCCTGGCTTGGGACTTAATGGTTGAGAAGTTCTTATGTGGGCCATGGATGTAGGGGGCTTCCTTCTGTCCCCCTAATCTCCTTGAGGTCTTGCTGAATCCCTCCTGGGAATTCTAGACACCAGCTCTCTAACCCTCCACCTGCACCCTCCCTCCTCTGTTGTTTTCTGGCTGTTCAGGGAGGTTGAAGGTGAATGACTTTGGGCAGATGATTCGCCTAATGAAGCTACATGCCTCCTACAATTACCACGCAGGCTTTGAGGAGTCCCATTTGTTCATTTCAGCCCCAGGGCTGAGTGGAAATCCTGATGGGCAGGACATTCTCCTAGCAGGCCTGGCCCTGTCTCCAGTCACAACACCCACACTGCCCCTCCCTGTGTCCCTGGGTGGGTGGCCCGAGGGCCTCTGCCACGCAGGGATTGGGAGCCATCTTCCGAAGCTGGCAGGCTCGGTGATGACAGCCAGCTTCACTTAAAAAACCTAAGAAGAATCCTCAGAGGAAATGTTGTCACAGCCCCCTAGACTTGCCTTCTGCAGGGAGAAAGAGATGCTAATCCAGGAAGGCCCTGACAGTGCCCAGGGCTCTCGCGTCATAGGCTGGGTTGTGATTGCCTTGCTTTCTCACCAGGTCAGTGGATGGGCAAGGACAGAGAGATGGACAAGGAGCAAGAAACAATGCACACAGCCACAACTTCCTGAGCCCCTGCCAAGTCCTCTGCTCGAACTGTCTCCTTGGGTGCGCACAGGAGCCCTGCATGCTGGGCTTTATTACTAGGCTCTTTGTAGACATGAAGGGACAGAGATTCCAAATTCCCAAAGACAAGCCTCGTTAGTCAGCCCCAGCCTGTCTGTCTCCAAAACCAGCCCCAGCCACCCTCCTGGAGAAGGCACAAGGGCGCATTCAACCGAATGAACAAGCAATCAAGAAACAGACAAAAAAGGAGCTTTGACGACTTCTCTTCTTCCCAGTCTTTCCGGAGCTTGCTTTTGGCCAGGTACTCAATGGACATCTCTGCTTCTGAACCCTCCCAACAGATGTAAGAGCCACCAGGTTAGCAGTGAGGAATGGCACTTCCACTCACTCAGTCTTGGCCCCAGTCATCAGCAGTCAACCAGGCATGGGGCCTAGACGTGGAGAGGCCTGGGGGTAAGAGCAGCGTGCGGCCCACAGCGCCGCCTTTGACTGTGGGTGTTTCCTGGGCAGCACTTGGCCACCGTTCTGTTTGCTGCGAAGAGCATGACCTAGTGTCGGCCACTGATGCTCGGAAAGCCACTTTGTCCTATGACGCATCAAAGAGCTGGTGGGATCTTGACCGGAAGGGATTTTTGAGATTCTTCAGGTGACATCGCTTCCGTCACAAGAGACCTAACTGGACTCTCTAGAACCTTGAGAATGGCATCTGGTGAGAGCTAAGTGGCGTGGGAGTGTTCACGAAATAGAAGCATGGAGCACCATCGAAAAAACGCTTTCAAGTGATTTTAGATGAGAGCCGTGGTGTGCAGAATTCTATACGTTATGCTTCTAGTTTTGTTTGTGTGTATGCATTTATCTACATGGGAATAATGATGATCTCTGGGCTTTAATTTTGGATGTTTTGATTTCTCCATTATTTCTAATATGCATGAAAGGCTTTATCATAAAAGAAACCATCTTGAGAAATCCTAAACAAAGACTACTCCTCTGTGACAGGCTTTAGCCTCACCCCCTGCTACAAGGTCAGTTCTACAGGATGGATGCCGTGTTTCTCTGAGAGGTCAGCTCTCACTTGGAGATGCCAAGGGTATTTGGACTGGCTGAGTGGGAAAGAGTTGGGTCCTGCGTGTTTGACTACCTTGTCGACCATCACCATGTACAGAGAGCATGGCTGGCCAGCCTGACTTCCCCAGGGTTTCATCTTGCCTGAGTGGGTTCCATCCCTAGCAGAAATACCAACAATACCTTTATCAACCCTGGCTGTGCTCAATCAAACTTACCTTGAGAAGTTGCTTTCCAGAAACATGCACATTTCACATCCTCTTCACCGTGGCTGCCTTTCCTGCTGAGACTCTGACCATTCTAAAATATACCCCTTTGAAAGCGCCAGTGAACTTGAAAATGGCCCATGTGAATCCCCGTTTGTGAAGTCTTTGGCTAGGTGAGACCCTTCCACATTGGCTCAGCTTGGTGGGAAGACACTGGTTTTACCTAACTCAGTGCTGAACAGAGAAATACCTGCATGGTCACAGAGAACGATTTTAGCACTAGAGGAAAAGCAACAACAACAACAACAACAAAAACACGTGGCCTTTTAGCCAGGGTCAAAAATCTTTAGACTGGCCGGGCGCCAGTGGCTCATATCTGTCATCCTAGCTACTCAGGAGGCTGAGATCTGAGGATCACAGTTCAAAGCCAGCCCAGGCAGGAGAGTCCGTGAGACTCTTGTTTCCAATGAACCACCAGAAAACTGGAAGTGGTGCTGTGGCTCAAGTGGTAGAACACTAGCCTTGAGCTGAAGAGCTGAGGGACAGCGCCCAGACCCAGAGCTCAAGCCCCACAACCAAAAAAGATTGGATTTGCACTAACCTGAAGCCAAGTCATGCCTAAGCTTGCTTCTGGACAGAGACTCAGATATTTGTGCTGGCTTGAATTCTTCCAGTCTTATGGTTTTCTTCCGTATGAAATGCCAGTATTTTCAGGCAGGTGGACTACTGAGTGATAGGTCAGTCTGATCGAGGCTGGGGGAGGTGTTCATTTGGGTTCAACTTACCATTAACTCCAGATCTCAGAAACAGTCCTTGTTTGCTAGCATCTGACGCCCCTTTCCCCCACTTTTTATTTTAAATATGTGAGAAGCATTTATTTTCCGACAGGATCCGTTTGGATCCTCTGACTCCACAGCACATCTGCAGAGCACTTTGAGGTCACGCACGTGGGCCCTGGGTGCTGGTTTCCAGGCTGTTTCCCTCTGTACCATTGCCCCCAGAGCCAGCCCCGTTGTCAAGTTTGTTTAACCTGTCAGAACTCCAGTCTCAAAGAAGTTAAGTGGTTTGGCTGAGGATCCTTGTCTAATGAATGGCAGACCCTGAAGTTGAGCGAAGCTCTTTTGTCTCCCCAACCCCCCCCCCCCCCGCCAGGATCCACCGTCTCCCCATCCACCCGGCCTTCGCATGAAACTAGCTGGGGCCTGTGGTCTGCCAAAGACAAGCAAGGGAGTTACTTGGAAAAACAGCATCATTACCTTTGGTGCCTTTGTGTTTGTGGGCTCTGAACAAACCTCCCTGAACCATAAAGAAGAGGTTTTCCAGGCCCAGAGAAGCTTGCCTTGACTGTGTATTTGGTTTGCTTTTATAGTTCCGAGGAACAATAAAACGGATGAAATTACCACTATGGCTTAGGAGAGAGTAAATTAGAATTCCTTGCTGGCGAAGAAGCCCATAATTCTCCTTTGTTCTCCATGCTCCTCTCACCTTGTTCTTCACCATGCGTCCTGCGTCCTGCGGTGACCCCTTCCTGGGCTTGGAACTCTCCTTTCTGGGCTTGGAGCTCAGACTCCCCCCTCCCGCCCCCCAGGAACTCTTCCTCAGAGGTTGTGGCCCAGAGCCTGCACCTCAAAGACTTGCCTCCCCCTTTCCCACACTCCAGATTGCCTTCCAGAGGTGCTGCTTCTCAGAAGCCCCCCCTTGCTGTTTTCATTCTATTTACTGGTTTCAGGTAGAATGTGCTCCAGTCCTTAGCCTTCCCTCCCTTATGTCTTGTACTCTTTTGGTGCCCTTGAATTATCAATGGGGGAAAACAGTGGCTGTTAAAGGCCAAACTTACCAAGGTCCACATGGACCTCCAAATGTAATTCCTCCCTAGTTGTTTATGGTTTAGATTGCCGGTGATCACAGAGGCTTGTATGCTAAAGGCTTGCTCAGCCATCTGTGGTGGAAAGTGGTAGAACCTTTAAGAGGTAGAGCTAATGGGAGGGCATTAGGTCAGGTCTATCAGAGCCCGGTCCCCCTTCTTGCTGTCCTTCCTGGCTGCTCTAAGTTGAGTAGCTTTCTCCATCTCCTGGAAGTTCCCACCATGATGTTTTACCTTGCCACCAGTCCAGTGAGATCATGGATTAAACAGAAATGATCCCTTCTTTTAAGTTGACTTTCCTGGGTATTTTCTCACGGTGGTGAAAGCTATGTAACGTAGCAAGGAGAACTCATTTCCATACCTGTGTGCCTCATACACCGTCTGTCAGTCATTTGCTCACAGACTTGGAGCACCTGCTCGTGCAAGGGGCTGTTTAATTTTTTTTAAGTATAATTGTTATTATTGGTCCAGAGGTATTACAATTCCATAAGGCAGGTAGTGAGTACAATTCTTTTTGGACAATGTCACCCCTTCCTTTGCTTTCCCCGTTTCCCGACGAAGACTGCTTCTTACCTCCAGGAGGAGAGACCTCCAAACTGCAGTCTCAAAGGAGACACGCGATCAAAGACGTGCAGGGTACACGTGCTGTTCCTGAGTACTTTTGGATAATGAGTATGCACACACCCCTGCAGGAATCTATTTTCCTACAAAACCACCTTAATGGTTTAACACACCAAAATGTGTTAGGGCAAAACAGTTCTTTAGCCAGGCATTTCTTATTCAGTAGTGATTCCTCAATTCCTAGGAAGTTCATCTTGGAGACTTCAAAATGGGCCTGCTTTTGCTTTTATAGTTATGCAAGTTAGCACAGCAGTGGAAGGGGGAGGAAGAATGGTTTCCTGAAGGGACTGAAGTCAGGAGCTTCGAGTTCTTTTCCTCTTGCCACTGTGAGGTCTTGAGCAGATACCTTACTTGTCTCTCTGTATCTTTTCTTTTTTTGCCAGTCTTGAGGTTGAAGTTCCGGATCACACAGCCTGGGCTAGCGCTGTACCATTTGAACCATAGCTCTGTGTCTGAGTTTTTGGTGATTAATTGGAGATAAGAATCTAATGGACTTTCTTGCCTGGGCTGGCTTTGAACTGTGATCCTCAGATCTCAGCCTCCTGAGTAGACAGCCGTGAACCACTGGTACCCTGCTCATGTTTTCATTGTTAAAGTGGGATTATACTTGCTTTTGTCGTTCACAGGAATATTATATAGGTGTGAAAGTGCATGGGAATTTGTTGTTGTTGTTTTTCTGGTCCTGGGACTTAAACTCAGGTCCCATGGCCTGGATGCTGTCTCTAAGCATTTTTGCTCAAGGCTAGCTCTCTACCACTTGAGCCACAGCTCTGCTTCAGCTTTTTGGTAGTTAATTAGAGGTAACAGTCTTACAGACTTTCCTGCCAAGGCTGGCTTTGAACTGCTATCCTCAGATCTCAGCCTCCGGAGTAGTTAGAGTTACAGGCGTGAGCCACCGGCGCCTGGTGGGAATTTTTTTTTCTTAAATAGAAATGAATACATGTAAGACACTGGAAGTGAGTCTTGGGGCAAATGATTTAAGCGTGGAGATGTGTTCTGGGTCTTTAGGATCAGCCCGTTTGTTGCCTTAGGTGGCATCTCTGGTTTGTTTAGACAGTCTCAATTCATGGTTGATTTAAGTATTAAGAATACTCTTTTTTTTATTATCAAAACGGTGTTAGGAATAGACTTGGTGGTTATGTTCATGGTTCACCAAATGGTCGACAGAGTGGGATAGGCATCTGGCTAAGTACAGAAGCCCAAGTCAGGCAGATGAGTGCTGTCTAGGGCTTCTTCTCTTCCCAGGTGAGCAAGGGTTCTGCAGTTGTCCTGGTGGGCTAGCCCACGAGATGGATCCACGTGAAGAGGAGAAAGATTCCACACGGGGCCGTGGCTGTGCGGTTACAGGGAGCATGCTGGAGCACACGGGGCAGCAAGGCCCAGAGGGGCTGTCCTAGGGCGGGATTGCTCCTTTGCAACCAGCACTGACCGATGCAAGTGGGCAGGCAGGGTGGGAAGTGGGTGCCATCCCCACAGCAAAAGGAGAAGGCCAGATTCTCCCTGGTGCTCAAGACCCTTGACAGCAGTCAAACGTGAAGAGGATCTCGTGTGTGTGTGTGTGTGTGTGTGTGTGTGTGTGTGTGTGTGCATGTGTGCGTGCGCGTGTGTGCGTGTGCGCGTACAGACTTGCTGCTTCCCGGGATGGCCTGCGACACGTTCTCAATCTTCATTGAAGGAAGAGGTTGTGGCCTCTTTGGGACTTTTTGTCACTAATTTCGGGCTCCTATTGGAAAGCCAGGGCTGGCATGTTGGGTGCTGGGATTCGCTGGACACACGTGGCATTTGCCGGCGGCGAAAGGAGCCCGTGTCTTAGGATCACATTGCCTGAGCTTCATCACTGACTTACTACGTGAGCATGGGCCAGTTACGCTTCCTCCCAAGCCTGCTTTTCCTTCTACAAATTGGGATTCATTTTTACCCCCGTGATCTCATTCCACCTCACCTATTGCTTTCTCAGGATGCTAGGGAGCTTCGTAACCACGGCCTTATTGTTGACGCCAGGCGAGTACCAGGAATACAACAGAGAAAGAGACAATATTACAGAGCCACTGTTGGGGGAGAGGATGCGAATGGTGGACCAGTAGTAAGTGGGTAAATAGATGCGCTAGACCCCACGCTATAGGATAGGGAGAAAACCCAGAGGATGCTGAGAGAGAGAGAAGAAGGCACTTGGGTGAGAGGCTTGTACTCCTTACACTAATGTGATCAGGGAAGACTTGGCTCCGAGTATGACTGACAGGCTGAGCAGTGCGCATGTGGAGACAAAAGTGCATTTTCCCGGCCGAGGTAACAGTGAGTCCTGTTATCACCTGATCACGTGACTTATAAACCATCCTTATAAACAAGGATGGAAGCAGGGTGGAGTGGCGGGGGGGATAGTCTGAACTCATTCAGTCTGTCCAAAATAGATAATAGAGGAAAGAGGTCGGCACAGACAAAAAGTGGTAGTTAACTCTTGTCTGTGTAAAGAGGGGGGATGAGTATGTATTCATATATCTGAGTATCTCTAGCAGGATAAACCAGAAACTGATACTGAGAAGCCTGGGTAGAGGCCTACGGGAGAGAGAGGTTCACCTTCAACTGTGTGTCTACTTTTATGGTTTTTTTTTTAAACTGCGTGCATCTATCACTTTACTATGAACAATCCCGTTTCAAGAGACAGTTCTAAATGTATACGTCTTTAAGATAATTGTCTGTCGGCCATTTGGAACCAAAGCAAGACGAGGGGTAAGTGGAATCTCCCAGGTGCCAGGAAAACAAGCCCAGTCTGGAAGCCAGAACAGGCCTGGGCCAGCTCTGGCTGGCGATCCCGGGAAGTGGGAGCAGTGACCCCAGGCACGTATCACACAGGTACAGACACATTTCCATAGCCTTTCTTCTCTCTGCACACGAAGAGGGCACTCATTTTTCCCTTTCTGACAATCCTACCCGACTGGGGCCTGAAAGAAGAAAGTCACAACTCCAAACCTTCACTCCCGGGCTGGGTTTTATCATCGTGACATCCATGCACGCTTGATTCTCTCACCCGGCTGCACAGCTGCAGAGCTCCTAGCACAGAGCCTCATGCTGAGCATACAGTATCAGTACTTCAGGAAAGGGGGTTATTCATAGTGAAGCGACTTCCTTGTGCTGATGGATTCTCTGTCACTTCTCTTCCACACCCCTTTCCAAGGGAGCCAGAATACGGATAACAATACCTTTCGTTATATATTTGGTTGGAAACTTCTAATAAGGTTATAAAAAGCCTATTAAGGGGTTGAGGATGTGGCTGACTGGTAGAGCACTTGCCCAGAGCACATGAGGGGCATCAGGGTTTGGTCCCAATCACTGTAAAAAAAAAAAAAAATAGAATTGTGCCGGGCTCTGGTGGCTCACACCTGTCATCCTAGCTACTCAGGAGGCTGAGATCTGAGGATCACAGTTCAAAGCCAGCCCGGGCAGGAAAGTCCGTGAGACTCTATCTCCAGTGAACCACCAGAAAACTGGAAGTGGCGCTGTGGTTCAAGTGGTAGAGCGCTCGCCTTGAGCTGAAGAGCTGAGGGACAGCGCCCAGGCCCAGACTTCAAGCCCATGACCACCACCACCACCAACAACAAAAGGATTGAAATTATGTTTCTGTTTTTTTCTTGGGGGCGAAGGGGTCTGGTCGTGGGGCCTGAACTCTGGGCCTGGGCGCTGTCCCTCAACTCTTCAGCTCAAGGCCAGCGCTCTACCACTTGAGCCACAGCGCCACTTCCAGCTTTTTTTCTTTTTTGCTTATGTGGTGCTGAGGAATCAAACCCAGGGCCTCAGGCATGCAAGGCAAGCGCTCTACCACTGAGCCACCTTCCCAGCCCCACATTTCTGTTTTACTGTATGATTTCTCCTATGGTTTTATTGAAGTTCTTAAAACATTTTTATATTTACTGTTGAATACTTCACCTACCTGGAATCTTTTCCTTTCCAGATCAGAGCTGACAACCACTGAATGAGAGGTGTTTATTGAATGGTCCAATTGTATAACAGCATTTTCATTATTAACCATGTAAAAATTACCATTAGAAAGCTTATTCTTACTTTGTGCATAACTTTTATAAGCAGAGTTTCTTCATACCTTGATATATAATTAGAAGGGGTAAAGAGAAATAGGTAAAAACAGATACTTTCATGACAGCAAGGAATGCAACCTCATAGTCCAGAAAAGAGGTCAGAAAAACAGAGACTTTCCACGTGTTGGTGGCCCACGTCTATAATCTTAGTTATTCTCAGGAGGCTGAGACTTGAGAGTCATAGTTCAAAGCTAGCCTGGACAGGAAAGTCTGTGAGACTCTCATCTCCATGTAGCCACCAAAGAGCCAGAATTAGAACTGTGGGTTCGGTGGCAGAGTGCCAGCCTTGAGTGAAAAAAAGCTAAAAGACAGCACAGAGGTCCAGAGTTTGAGTTCAGACAGGAGCAACAACCAAAAGCAGAGACTTGGTTTCCATGGATACAGTTTTGGAGAGTGAATTAATATGAGGGCACAAGAGGTCCATATGTTTTGTTTTGTAAACAAATTATGTTATAACTGTGTTTAAAGAAGATGAAACAAAAAGAAAAAAGCTGGAAGTAGCGCTGTGGCTCAAGTGG
>NW_012267245.1:4166028-4170284 GCF_000151885.1 Dipodomys ordii
CGCTGTGGCTCAAGTGGTAGAGCACTAGCCTTGAGCTGAAGAGCTGAGGGACAGCGCCCAGGCCCAGAGTTCAGGCCCCATGACCGGACCCAAAAAAAAAAAAAAAAGAAGTTGAAACAAAACAGCTTTAGAATAATTTTTATTAGAAGTCATTAACATTTAAATTGCTGCGATGCAGGGATGGATATTTCCTTAAGACATGCTAAAGAATATTACCTTAGTGAACAATTGACAGTGTAGAAATTAGGAAAACAGTAGAGATGTTTCCATTTATACCAGTATTATGGTAAGAGTACCTTTCTTCCTCTACTACTGAATACGACTCCAAGTCAAGAAACATGGAACTAGGGAGAAAAAAAAAGATACAGCTTCTGAAAAAAAGAAGAAAAATCCTTCAAGTTGTTCAGTTGCCTTCCAAGAAAACTTAAGAGCATGAGTAGAAGTATTATCACTAATAAGAGAATTTAACCATGTTGCCAGGCAACAAACACACTTTATAGGCACTGGTTTTCATGTGTCTTATTAACAGCAACTTGAAAAAAAATGCTTAATGATAATTCCTCATTTTAATTACCTACCATTATTAAATATGTAGGAATGAATTGAATAAGAACCAGGGTGAATACTTACTATAAAATGTTCAGAATAGTTCTAAAATTGAGCACAAGTGATTCGAATCAATAGAAAAACATTATATTCATGAATCGGAAGATGATGTATTTTGAAGTATGTGAGACTTTACACACTCAGGCAAAAAAAGAACACAATTGTTAAAATTACTATATTCTCAGACTAGAAGCATGACTTAGCAAGCTCATGCTCTTAGTCTGAAAATCTGAAAAAAAAAAAAAAAAGCTGGATCCAAGTCCCAGCTTTAAGTGTATGATCTTGGTCAAGTTACAAAATAACTCAGGGCCTCAATTTTCCCATCTATAAAGTGGAGCTGATAATAATACTTAACCCCATATAATTACTGTGATTTAATATTTGTAAGATGCTCAGAGAAATGCCTGCCACAGAAATGGCTTGATGTTAGTTATCATTTTTATACTAGAATCTTTAAGTTTTTAACTCATGGAAATACCAAGAAAAACTAAAAAGGACTTTTGGGGATAAAATTTACAAAGTCTATCTACTCAAGAATTGTCAAGAAAACCTTGAAAAATGGGTTGTGGGGGATCTCTCTCTCTCTGTTTCTCTCTCTCCACATACACACACACACACACACACACACACATATATATATATATATTTATGTATGTATTAATGTATATTCTAGGGTCTTGATTACAAATCACAAACTGATGGCCCTGATATAAGAATGGAAAACAAATCAACAAAAGAGAATAAAGCTTAAGAATAGATCCCAGTGGATATAGGAATGTGGTTTAATAGCATTTCACCACAATTAGGAAGAGAATTGTCCAATAAATAATCTGGAGCAATTCATTCATTACAAAAATTAGGTTCGTTCTCGTCAGCGTTTATTAAAATGTGTCCGTAGACATTGGAGTACCTTGGGTACTTCCACTGAAGGGTGCGGGGCGGAAGGGGACCTAATTCCCACCGAAGCGTGGGAACTACTGCCATTTACCATCCATCCAAATACATTCCAGATGAACCAAAGGGATCAATGTCACAATTACCACCCTACAGGCAGAAGACAGGATGAGCACACAGCGGATATTATATTATGGTCTGTACTTACTTCATAGTTCACGAAGAAAAATGCAAGCACACACTATCGCAGGACAAAGGGCATTAATAACCAAACCCTGAAAGGATGATCCGCCTATGGGAAAATGCCAGGCTTCACGAACCTTCAAAAATGCCCATTAAAACAATGTATCATGTTTTATACTTCACGAGGGAAAGTACCTTAACCATTACAAGATCCGGTGATGCTGAGGATGTATTGAAATGGCCACGTTGATGTTCAGGGGAGGAGAAGGACACTGAACTCATTTTCTCAATTTTTTTTTTTTTATGGACAGTCTGAAAACATAGCCATCTGGAGAGGCCAAGGCATTCAACTTCTGTGAACTCCGGAGGAAGAGGCAGAGATTCACATGCTGTAGGCATGCAGGTATTTGTTGCAGTGTCATCTGAATGGGAAAGATTGGAAACAGCTGAAATGTGCGGCAATATGGTAACAGTTAACAAAATCATGGCCCATTCAGATGATGAATACTCAGTGGTCATTAGGAATCATGCTTTTGAAGAATCCTGTCATTAAATGACATGAGAAAATACTCACAGTGTACTAAATGAAAACACTAGAATACAAGCTATGTATAAGTATGGGTCTTTTTTTTTTCCTATTAGAAATAATCAGAAACAGGAAAAGATGGAAAGAAAGACGAGATCATGGCATATTAATAGAACTTTATGTTTAAGTGGTCGGTTTTGAGCAAGTTTTATATTCTTCTTTATACTCTTTAGATTTTCCACTTTTGTGCAATAGCTATATGTTCATAATGAGGAAAATATTAGTGAAAAGGTAATATTGGCTAAGAGAATCTGACATGAGTTATTCTAAACAAAAAATGGTATAATGAAAAGGGCCATAGGCCCGGATTTGACAGGACAATCAGTGAAGCAGAAATAGCTACATCGGGGCTAAGAAGGTGGCTCAGTGGTAGAGAGCTTGCCTTGCATGCCCTGGGTTGGATTCCTCAGCACCACATAAGCAGAAGAAGCCGGAAGTGGCGCTGTGGGTCAAGCTTAGGGTGCTGACCTTGAGCTGAAGAGCTGAGGGACAGCGCCCAGGCCCAGAGTTCAAGCCCCACGACCGACAAAAAAAGGAAGAAAGAAAGAACGAACTACATCAGGATCAGGTTGTTCAGAGGAACAGGGGCATGAAGACAGGCAGGCAGGCTGGGGGCAGAGTGTGGGGTCCCGCAGGGCATCAGAGCTTCTCAGGGAGGCTGAACCCCTTTGAGTCACCCCTCACTGCCGACTACCAGGTAGCTCAAAGGACACCCGCAGCCCAGGAACCCGGGGCTTCATAGCCCGTTAGCAGCAGCCTGCCAACAACGCAGGTATAGGCACGCGGACAGCTCTGCTTTGCTCCATTGTGTTGAAAAGGAAAAGCCTTTGGCATCGACATAGCTCTCGGGAGACCCGCAGGTTATTGATAGTGATCCCTGGCTGACATTTTCCCTCCTATTCCTTCCAGTCTCAGAACTCAGCCTCCTGCCCAGCAACGTGGCTGCTCGCTTACCCAGAACCGTTGGTGGGGAATTCTGAAGCCAGATACATCCCATCTCTTTCGTCCATCCCCAACGGACAAGAGCGTCTGAGTGAGGACACCAGCATGGCTGGAGGAGATTGGTCTCAGGGCGTTGGAGCCATATGACTGGGTAAGTAGGACTCCTCGTGCTGTTCCGTCAGGCCACGTGACCTGGTCTGTGTCTCTTTCCACCTCGGAGCCTCAGGCCCTCTGTTCGTAAGCAAGTTTACTTTTTGGTACAGAAGTACTTGAAAGGGAGCACTGGGGGACTGAGTGAATATACGCAAAGTGCTCTTCCCAACTGGCCCCAGGGAGATGCCCAGGAAACCGCAGTTCTAATCAGCCCAGCCCTGCAGAAGCTTAGCCGTTGCTCAGTACTGGGTGCTGTACTAAATGTGCCTGGCACCGTGCCACGGGCCGTCCCCATACAACAGTTGTTATGATGGCCACTGCTGCCGTGGTAGCCGTTGCTATGGTGTCTGCCTCAGATCCCCCGTGAGGAGGTGGCAGACGGGCTCTCCTTCGATCAACCCACCTTCATCAGAGCCCGCAGCTCTTCAGGCGTGTGTAGGAAAGGATTCCATGTACAGATCCTCTCGCCTTCAGGAGCGCCCTGAGCCAGTGGGCGGGAGGGTGGGGTGGGTGGAATGGAGCACAGAGCCTGGCTTTGACTTCCTGCCCTCTGCTTGCCAGCATTTGCACATTTCTGCTCACCGGAAGCTCCTCGGGGTCTGGGCGCCGTCCCCCAGCTCTTGAGCTCAAGGCGAGCGCTCTACCATGTGAGCCACGGCGCCACTTCCGGTTTTCTGGTGGTTCACAGGGGCTGCTGGGCAGGGGCTCATGAGTCATCCTGAGTCCAGGAGCCAGGTGCTGTGACCAACTCCACCCGTCCCTGATCCAAGGGAGCAGGTCGCTGACATTCCAGTCCCTGGGGTCGAGAGGTTGGCAGAATGAACTGGGGCTCCCCCCAGTAGTATGGGGTCGAGAGGTTGGCAGAATGAACTGGGGCTCCCCCCAGTAGTAT
>NW_012267245.1:4170664-4194717 GCF_000151885.1 Dipodomys ordii
CCCCCCCCCCCCGCTGAGGTTTCTTAAGTGAGTAATGAAAAGGTTAAGGATCTTTTCCATCGGTTCAACCCCGGAGAGGGCTTTATCGAAATTGTCCCAACTTGGTGCTTGTTCAAAGCTTGCTTAAGTGCGTACACACACGGAAAAGATGGTCTCCATTGTGGCGGGCCCAACACTTTCTTGGCTCTAGCACACAATGGCAGAGACATCTTCCCCTTCGTGACTGGGGCCAGCAGGTCACGTGTAGCAGCAGAAGCCTTGGTACTGCATCAAGTGATGAGGTGAGTCTTCCTGTGAACTGAGTTGTGAAACGTAGGTAAGTGTACTTGGCCCTGGCCTGGGAACACATCCTGATCCTTGTTCTAGGTGGGTGAGGGGGCTTATCTGTCCTTGGGGAACACAGCCATGTGCTCAGGGGTCCTTCCTTTATTCACGAGAAGGACCACGGTGCCCATGGAGACAGGAGAAGGAGAGGGCATGAGCCAAGGAGATGAGGGTTCTCCACGGAGAGGCGGACCTGTTTCTAGGACTCTCGACCGTCAGTGTCTGTTGTGAGCCACCTCCCACCATTGCTGCTCTGCGGCCTCAGTGGGTTGTTCCCTCCTGGCAGAGCAGGAAGTTACTGAGGTGTAGGATGTAGAGTGACGGAGCCCTGTTCCCCACATCTGCAGCCCCAGCTGGGAGCTTTGCTGTTGGGTTCAAGGTTTACTTAGTCTAACCCTATCGATGTCAGGATGACCCCAAGATGCCTGGCTCAGGCATGATGGAAATGATGGTGTAGGGTGTTTAAAAAGCTCTCGCCGGACACCAGTGGCTCACGCCTGTCATCCCAGCTACTCAGGGAGGCTGAGATCTGAGGATCACGGCTCAAAGGCAGCCCGGGCAAGAAAGTCCGTGAGACTTTTTTTTGGGGGGGGTCCAGTCGTGGGGCCTGAACTCTGGGCCTGGGCGCTGTCCCTCAGCTCTTCAGCTCAAGGCTAGCGCTCTACCACTTGAGCCACGGCGCCACTTCTGGCTTTTTTCTTTATGTGGTGTTGAGGAATCGAACCCAGGGCCTCAGGCATGCAAGGCAAGCGCTCTACCACTGAGCCACCTTCCCAGCCCCAAGACTCTTATCCCCAATAAACCACTAGAAAACTGCAAGTGGCACTGTGGCTCAAGCAGTAGAGCGCTCGCCTTGAGCTGAAGAGTGCAGGGACGTGCCCAGGCCCAGAGTTCAAGCCCCACGGCAGACCAAAAAAAAAAAAAAAAGCTCTCTTGATGTCTCCAGGTAGAAGAGGGCTAAGAAAGTCACTCTCCCCAGAGCCTCTAAAGTCACATGGGGCCAGGAGGGGCCAACTCTGGGCCCACACAGGTGATGCCCTTTGTCATTAAGAGGCTGGCTGTCCTCAGACCTCAAGGAGACCTGCTAGTCTCCTGTGGTTCTGGACCCCCACTGGAGTGTCTCTCCACAGGCCAATGGCTGACTCCAAACTAGGGCTTGGCCCTAGATGCAGAAAACCTTCCCATAGTAAAGGGGAGGAAGCATACTAAATCGAGGTGGTAAAGGTGAGGCAGGAAGGGCCAGGGGTTGAGCCACGAGTCCCATCATTCCTCCTCATTTTCCTCTTGGTAGTGAGGGGAATGGTGGGTGGCAATGAGTATATTTCACAGGTCAGATTCCTGAGGCAGATGCTCAAGTGTAAACGGAGCCTTTCAACATCCAGCTGGAAAGTGGGATTTCTTCCACGTCATCCAGTAAACATCCACGGGCGCATGAGCTTTGCTAAAATGTCAGCGTTGGTTGGTGGTTCCCAGCGTTACTGGCCACTGGCTTCCAAATGTTGATGTGAATTTCTGGTGAGCAGTGGCATTTTTAATCTTAGAGCACTGACACTCAAACCAAAGCCTTGGCTTAATCGAGGGGGGAAAGGGATCAGGTTTAAGAACCTGGGGAAATGTCCAGATAAAATGTGCATGAGTCATATTTTCTCTCTCTCTCTCTCTCTGTCCTTCTGTGTCTCTGTCTCTGTCTCTCTCCTCTGTGGCTATCTCTCTCTCTCTTTCTCTCTTTCTCTCTTTCTCTCTCTCTCTCATGTGTTTGTGTGCGATTCTGCAGAGCAGGCCTCATGACTTAACTTGTAGACCAAATTATATTAGCACCCTCAGATCTGCGCATGAGGGCTATACATTGTAATAAGCTCTAAGAGGTCATCTGACCTTTGGAGTAGACTTCATGGGTCATTAGGATGTGTGGGCTAGGATGAGGGAGCGCGGTATTTCTGAGCTCTCCTGCGCCTGCTACCAAGTATGGTCCCTTTGGTTACACTGTTCTCGATCCCAGACTAGACTTGACAACCCAGGGCTTCTCGATCAGGGACCGATCATCTCACATCTAGCAGCTACCCACCCTGGTCTTGGCTGGTGTTAGAACGGACTCACAGAAGTAGCTGTCACTTCATAGCCTGTCTTAGCATAGGGATGGGAGGAAGGAGATGGACTGTGAATACGGGGGGGGGGGCAGGGGCTCTTGTAAGAGAAATAAAGAAGATTCTCCATCCTGGGCCTCTTGTTCTCAGGTCCAAGTCTTCCTCTTCTGTGTCTGCCTTGGGGGGGCGTGGCAGACTACTAAAACTATGTCTTTGAAGGCCCCTTGTCTTGTGGCTTCTGGCTAGGTCTGGCTAGCAGGGGCAGTTGTTGGAGAGTGGAGGGCAGAGGAAGGAAGAGGCAGGCTGCTTCTCCTCTCTTGTGAGGGGGGTGTCTGGGACAGTGGTCTCCTCTCCAGCATGGGTCAGTTTCATCAAACAGCCTTTCTGCGGCCCAACTCCTCACTCGTACCCTGGCTCTGATGCTGGTCAGACCACCTCTTTCCCTCTACCTCCTAGCCTGCTGGTGGTAGATTCAGAGCTGCCGATTCAGAGCTCTAGACTGCTTTATTTCCTCCATTGGACCTCTTTCTTCTTCCGTTTTCTCAGTAGCTCATTCCTTGTAGTAAATTAACCCTTTTACTCTGTCATTTTTTTTGGGGGGGGACGGGGGATGGGACACTGCCTGATACAAGAACTCTCCCTTTGTCTTCCCTCTCAAAACTTTTTTCTCCCCTTTGCTAAAGAATCATCAGGAGGCAGAAGACTTTATTTATTTTCTAATTTTTTGTCGGTCGTGGGGTTTGAACTGCGGGCCTGGGCACTGTCCTTCAGCTCTTCAACTCAAGGCCAGTGCTCTACTACCTGAGCCACAGCGCCCCTTCTGGTTTTCTGGAGATAAGAGTCTCATGGACTTTCCTGCCTGGGCTGGCTCTGAACCACAATCCTTAAAGCTCAGCCTCTTGAGTAGCTAGGAGGACCTGCATGAGCCCCCATCACTCGGCTAGAAGAGTTTATTCTTTAGCTACTCTCTTCCTTTGATGTCTATCAAGTACCTCCTCTCAGCAAGAAGACTTCGTTGATACGGGGAGCCGGGCCTGGGACCAGAGGTGAAGGGTCTCTGCTCTGTCTGCCGTGACCCACAGCACTGGGAGGAGGCTGGAACAGACACACAAGAGCAAGTGGGCTGAGGTCCTACTCAAGGAGACCCAGAGAATTGTGGGAGGTGGAAAGCTACCTTCTGGCACAGGCAGCTTGGGACGGTGTTTGGGAGAAGGTAGTCTTGAAGTATGGAGGTCTGGCCGGCGCCATATTGGCCACCTGGTGGATAGTAGGGTCTGCCATCTTGTCTTCATGCTTGGGGAGGAAACCCCCTGCCTATCACCTGCCTCCCAGGGGATGGGCGTGCCTGGACCCCTGGAGGCAGGGGCGGGCACTTGGCTGATAGGTTCCTGAATCTGTCAGTCCAGTGTCTGGCACCGGGAATTTCCTGAGGATCTGCCCACTGTGCCAACCCTATTAGGCCCAGACCAGCCCAGCCGCCAGACTCCAGGCCACGTGTGTCTCTGGGATCGTGTCCTGCGTCCTGGCTCCTGGCTTGTCTCCAGTCATCCTGGCGTCCCAATCCAGCTCTCCATTGGAGCTGAATTGGCTTGTTGGTATTGTTCTTGTTATTTCTTTCCTCTTTAGCATGTTTCCTAGCTGTGTGAGGTGTATTTGTGTGCTGTCAGCCTTTGTGATAACTGGCGGCCTGCAGCTTGTTAACTGTATAATAAAGACTCCAGTATTCTATATTTTAAAATGTGGCTTCTGGGACGGTTCACCTGACAACAGTCTTTGGCTAGGCATTGAAAGACATGTAGGATTTGGTGGTAATCGCGGTGGGGTGAATCACGAAAGATATTACTAGTGGAGGCTGAGATTTGTATTTGCTCAGAATTACTGCCAGTTCTCCAGTTGCTCACACATGCCTTGGCTAAGACTCTCAAAGTCCTTCTGTAAAGGTTTTGTTACTTCAAAAGAAGGTCAGTGCACACCCCTCAAAGAGCCTGGCGAAAATCCCTAAGGGGTGTTAAGTGCAGAATATCTCCACAGTCCCTGTCGGGGGATGGGCTGTTGGGATCCAGGCTGCTTCCCACACTTCGGTTGTTGAAAGGGAGAAGCCTGAAAGAGGAGTGAGATTAGCTTGTGTGTGCCCGTGACCTCCCTGAGGAGGTCAGCTCAGCCGTAGCTCCAGACAGTGGGAGGACTCTGGAACCAGGGAGGAGGAGTGAGCTGGGTGGGTGACAGTCCCTTGGATAGTCCTCCTGAGGCTGGGGGACTCATCTCCAAGGAGGAAAACTCTTCACTGTTCCAGGAATATGGCCGAAAGGAGTGTGACAAATATTAAGGAACCCTTTCTTCCTCTTTCATGCCGATGCCGCCGCCTCCTCCTCCTCCTCCTCCTCCTCCTCCTTCTCCTCGTCGTCGTCGTCGTCGTCGTCCTCCTCCTCCTCCTCCTCCTCCTCATCTCCTCTTCCTCTAATTCTTCCTCCTCCTCTATCTCCTCCTCCTCCATCTCCTCTTCGCCCCCCTCCCCCCCAGAGAAGCAAAGCATCATGATCAAGACGGAGGGCAGGCTTTTAAACAGATCAAGGATTTAATAATGGAGATTTGTGGGATTTCATCTCGCATGTCTCAGCCCCCCGAGGCCAGCCCATGTCCAGATGAACATATGTGTGAAGGCGAGGATATACGTCCACAACGCTGGGCCAGGAGCTGCAGCTGGTGCTGAGTTAATTTCCAAGATTAGGCCGTTGGTCTCTCCTTTCACAAAGTCCCCGACAATTAGAACAGACACGACAACTGTAACCTCTTAAGGTGGTGGTGGGGAGTTCATTATGTTTCTAATTCTGTCTCGGACTTACACCCTGGAGTATGGCCCAGAAATTCAAGGCTGAACCGGAGACCGGATGGGGCATTGAGTGTCAGAATCCAAGTTATCAGAGCCTTAAAAAAAAAAAAAATGGCCCAGCTTGAAGAAAGAAAAGATTGAGATATAGAGCCAAACACCTGGGTTGGAATGTGAAGCATAGGCCAGGTGTGGAATGCCAAGAATGCAACACCTGTGGAGAAGTTCTTGCCTCAGAGGCCAGTACTGAAGACCACTTCCCTATCCACCTCTGAGAGAGGTAGGCTAGGGACAGAGGTGCCGGGGCATCATCACCAGCCTGGTATTGCGGGAAGCCTCTGTAGATACAGACCTGGCTTCTAATCCCAAGAGAGAGCAGAATGGGGCTGAGAACGTGAGGGAGGGGAAGGAAGCCATGTACAGTATGTTATTCAGCCGGGTCACGCCGTGGACAGCTGAGTTGCATCCAGCTTGAGAACGCTGGGAGACCAGGAGACAATGCGCTTGAAGAGATGGCAGTCACGGGTGATTGGAAGTTCATTCTTCAGCTCCACAACCATGATGGTGGAGGGTTTTTCCTTTTCTTTCTTTCTATGGCACTTCTGGCCTCGTCTGTGCCCGGGTGGAGCAGGCCCCATCCATCGGTTCAAGAAAACAAAGTCAAAGACTGTTAGGAGCTTGTGGTTGGAAGCCATCGGGTCGGCATGGAAATGGTCAAGGGGAGAGCAGGCAGGACACCATCAGTCACCATGACAGGTCCCCAGACCACAGGAACTCCAGATCTGCTCAGTTCACTCCACGAGCTTCTCTTCACCTGCACCAGGAAAATGTTGACCTTACCCTGGATGCGGGAAAAGACCCTTGACCCCAAGGAATGAATGACGGGTAGAATGTGGCAGGTAGCCAAGAGCTGGGGAGAGACAGACCGCAGGGACCTTTTCTGCACGTCATCTTCCAATTGCTATCATCCTGAGTGGCTTTCTTGAAAGATTGCTTCTGCTGCTCTTTCTAATGAACAAAACCTCTTCCTCCACATTGAGAAGCTGTGCTCCTTCTCACGGAGTTGAAGCTGACAGAGTGGGAGAAGTTCAGCATTTCTCTTCTTTCTGGGACTGGAGGTAGAAGAATAAGAGGTAAGAGGAAGGACTGCCAGGCTGAGCACCATTCTAAGCCTACCTCCCAAGAATCCCGCACCCACAACCCGGCTGAATAACACCCTCTCACAGTCTACCCACAATGGACTGGCCAGGATGGATGTACCAGTGCTGTGTGTCTTTTTTCCCTCCCAGTGTTGACCCTGAACTTCCTGCATGAAACCTTTTGGAAACGTGGACAGTGTATCGCTGGTTGTATGATTGCCTGCTGTGTCAAGCATGGGGATCTCTGGTGGCTTTGGAGGCGAGAATGTAGAGTGAAGGGGGAAATGGCCTAAGTCATTCGCCGGCTCTCCTTTCCTCGTGGTGGAGTCTCTTATGAGGAAGGGAGCCAGGACTGTGCCCTTACGCTCTGACTTTATCTCCAAGATGGGAAGGTGCAGCTACGCTTGTGCCTTCCCATTTTGGCAACCTTGATCTTCACACAGCTGCCATCTGCTTGGCAGCTCCAGAATGACTTCCGTGCAGTAGCAAGATTTCAGGCCTGCTTAGTGCTCCCGGAGACCCAATTCAAAGCCGAATGCTCCGGGGTGACCCAGCCAATGAGTAATTTTCCAGAACTAATCTGTCCTGCTCAGCTTGTCCGCTTTCCTCTTCTCCGATCAGCATAACTGTCAAGAGTGGTTCTCATGTGTGCTGAGTGACAACTGTGGTTACTGATGAAGGGAACGGGGTTACTCCCGAGAGAAGACCGTCTTGAGAATGAGTCACTTAAAACACAGTGCTGGGAGGTGCTGGGAGGTTGCTTTCCATTTCTATCTGAAGGGCAGCTATATAAGTTAAAGAGTTGCTCAGTCTGATGAATTGAAGCAGGCCTAATTTCTCCTGTAGGGTATTTTTGTTCTTTATCTAAGACTGTCAGGCAAAGGGATTCCTTTGAAGTTGAATCCTGAGGATAGAGTGGATGTTAAGATATGTCAGTCCTGTCTTTGCTGAGATTCAGATACCTCCTGCCTAGAACTAGGGCTTGCATGCTGTGCGTGCATGCATGTGTGCACATGTGCATGTGCGCGCACACACACGGCTCCATGGAAGGTACCATTAGTGTAAAGATGACCAGGTCATAGGAGACCCGGCCTGTCATACTGCAATCTGCAGCCTCAAAGTTAAGGGGCTTGGTGAAGCTAAAAGGCCTCACACCAAAAAGTTGCTTGGTGCCTTAGAACCAGGGCCCAGGGCTCTGGGTGAAGATTGGGTTACAGAAGAGAACCTGCAGGCAGGAGACCTATGTGGAGACAGGTGTGTTTACCCAGATAAGAAGAAGGGGCGGGCCAGGCACTGCTGGCTCACGCCTGTCATCCTAGCTACTCAGGAGGCTGAGATCTGAGAATCACGGTTCAACACCAGCCTGGGCAGGAAAGCCAGTGAGACTCTGATCTCCAATGAAGCCAGGAAACCGGAAGTGGTGCTGTGGCTCTAGTGTAGTGCCTCACCTTGAGCTGAAGAGCTGAGGGACAGCGCCCAGGCCCAGAGTTCAGGCCCCACCACTAACCAAAAAAATAAAAAAGAAGGAGGGGTGGAGAGGGGGGCAGAGCTGGAGAGTGGAGTGTTGAGGAAATATCTAGGAGGTAAACTTCAGAGACCTCACGCGTTGACCTGGAAGTACAGAGGAGAGGCAGAGTCTCTGGCTGGAACCCCGAGTGACCCCGAGTGTTCTTGGGAGCATGCCACTAAACAGAGACAATCTCCAAACCACCAGGACAGGAGCATGGTGAAAGACAGAGAAGAGCCCCAGCAGAGAAGTGAGGAGAGAATTCCAACCAATGTTTGAAACTCTCTTTTTTTTTTCTTTTTTCTTCAAACCAGCATTTCCCAGATAATGTCATTATACTAATTTGAAAGGGAGTGATCCAATTCCTTTTCTATTTGTGGTTGCCAGCCCCATGAATACTTCATGGTTTTGGATTACAGAGCTTTGCAGCCGTGGTTCTCAAGTAGTCAAGAGGATTGGAGGGTGAGGAGAGGCCATTGTGGAGGCATTCATGGGCTGGGTATCTCCTCATGTGTCTCCTGCTTCAATAGCATCTATTTTGAGCCAAGGGTTGGTTTGTTTTTTTTTTTTATCCTGAAGCTTGAGCAGCATGAGGAAAATGAGCATTCTTCCCGCTTACAGGGCCGCCTGTCAGAGTTCAAGAAATGATCTGTTGTGACAAATGGCGGTGGCTTCAGGTTATGTGGGAGGACTGAGGTCTCAGATGGGAAATCGCCCCCGTGGTTTAACGGGGGGTTTGCGGAGGAGAGGGGCGCCGATCTGAGCAATGGGAAGATGACAGGATGTCATGTGATGGAGAGTCCTTGCTTTTTTTTTTTTTTTTTTTGGAAATTGAGTTTCACAGACCTCCTACCAGGAGAAAGATGACCACACTAGAAGAACTTGTGGCCTACTGAAGTCCATCCCAGATATCTCTGAATTGTGACCCCCCCCCACCCCCTGACCAAATGAATATATTTCAGTCCTAATCTCTAATGCGTCTGTATTTCAGGAAGTACTTTGAGGAAGTACTTAAGGTTAAAGGAGGTTATGTGGCTGGAGCCCATATAAAAAGAGGCAGATTTGGTCTCTCTCCCCATATCTCTGTCTCCCTCCTTCCCCCTTCGATGTGCACACACTGAGGGTAAGTCACGTGAGCAGTCAGAAGGTGGTCATTTCTGAGCCATGAAGAACCTTTGTCCGGAACCATGCTGGCTTTCTGATCTTGGCCTTCCAGTCCCTGTAACTGTGAGAAAACAATGATCTATTTCTTAGCCACCTAATCCGTGGGGATCTGTGATGGCCATCAAAGCTGTCAAGACCCATATGCAGATCCGAAGAAGACCTGACTTCTCACTCAGAGAACAAGTCAGCCCCCACAGAGCTGCTTTGGGGATTGACAATGAACACTCGTCCTTCTGGATTTCCATTTTTAATCTTAGGAGATTAAAAAAGTCAAGAGCTGTCTTCTTTTTTCTTGCAACACGGGAGTGGCAGATAGCTTGTTTGTTTTATTTTAGAATCTGCATAAACATGATGAGTTCTAAAAGGAATTAAAAACTCAATTTGTAATCTGAAATTGGCAAGTGCCTTATATCTTCTCCATGTGACTTTCAAACTTTGAGTAGCAGGTAGTATACACATTCCTTCCAGATACGGAGCCATTTTCTGAGACCAAGTTAGATGTCTGGGAAGCCAAGTGCTGGTTGCTGTTTGGTGGGCCACTTTGTCTTGACTCTTATCTTTCCCAGTATAATTTGCCATTCAAGCACAAGGTAAGAGGGAGAGCCGATTCCAGTCGGCCCTTTTGTGTTTGTGTTGGGCCTATGGACCGAGCCTCCTTTTCATCAGGGATATGGCTGCCACTTGTGTCAATCTTAGGGAAGATGCTGCTGGCATAAGATCTCTTTTGCAGCTGGCACACCCTGTCCCTGAAGAACAAGGCACCCTTTCCTGAGATCACATCTGATGTAATTCAGGAGGGAGGGACAAAAATCTGTTCTAGAGTTGAGCTGTAACCCAGTGCATGGAGGTCCTGACAGAGGTCTAACCATCATGGAATCCACGGGGCCTAGATGACACGGCTCATTTAGGGACCTTGAGCTAAACATCAGGGAAGTGATTTTGGAGCTGGTGGTGTCCTGGGTTGATGATCTGTTTGACACTTGGAGTTGGGAAGGTCTTCTTGGGGGAGATGGGTTGGTCTGGGGGTCTCTAAGGGGTTTGAAAGATGAGAGGGGCAATGCTTTCTTTGTGTGTTTGCCTATTCAGCCAATGCTGCTTGAATGTCTTTGGAATGTCAGGCCTGAGCTGTGCTTCACAGGGGGGAGAAGGTAAGTAGGCAGAGCTCTGTGGGGGTGTGGGAGAGAACCATTCCTCCATACTTTTTGGGTCACTGAAGACGGGACAAGCTGGAGCCAGATGAGTTCTTTATTCTTGGAAGGAAGCCAGGGGTTCCCTAGACAGTGGGTGCTGCTGTCCTCGTAGTTCTGTTGCTCATTGCCTGCACCTGTGTCTCCTCTGACTCCAGTATGCATCCCTTCCTCCCCGTGGGCCCCCACACCTCTAATCCATGTGGCAACCGCAGCCTTGGGGCTGGCCTTGGGAGGTGCCAGCAGGCGTGGTAAGCTGAAGCTTGAGGCCCTGTCTCGGGGTAGGATAAGGAATACTTTAGGACATTGGCACCGGAAGGGGGTCTTAGGAGCCATCTTGTCAACAGGTGTTTCAATTGTAGCTCCTCATGGACAAATTTCCTCCATACCTGTCACTTAACCTGGTATTTTGTGTTTAACAAATGACTCTCTGCCCCAGAAAAGGTAAAACTCCCACATTTCCACCCCCCCAATTTCTATGGTATAAATATTTCTTCCATGACCGATATCAAGCCATGTCCATCTCTGAATGCAGTTGGGAAGAGATCAGCTGGATCTCAGGAAAAAAAATTAAGAACAAGATCTTGCACATTATGGCCTCTCATGGGATGCCTTTCTGTAGCCCATGCCATTAATCCTTTCTGTCTTGGACCTGTTAGATTTCTTCATTCTTTTTTTTTGGTCGGTCTCGGGGCTTGAGCTCTGGGCCTGGGCGCTGTTCCTCAGCTCTTCAGCTCAAGACTAGTGCTCTACCACTTGAGCCACAGCACTACTTCCAGTTTTCTGGTGGCTTATTGGAGATAAAGAGTCTCACGGACTTTCCTGCCTGGGCTGACTTTGAACCTCAGATATCAGCTTCCTGAGTAGCTAGGATGACAGGCAGGAGCCACTGGGTGCCCGGCTTTAGATTTCCTCATCTTTGAAGACCCAAACAAATACTTTCCCAAGCAAATCATATCACACTCGAATCAGTTGTTCTTTCATCTTATCTGGCATAATCCGCACCCCCCCCCACTCCCATTTGTTGTCTCAAGTTAAGGAATGGAAGATCTTTAGGATTCGAGGCAAATAATTCTTGTAGAAGAGTAACTATTGGTGACCAGACTTGGATAGTGATTTTCATTGACCTCTAGACTGGCCATTTCTCTATCACTTTATCAGCCCATTCTGTTGTTGATAACCTTCCACAGACACAAGACAATACGCAGGTCAAGAAGAATAATGAATGAGCTCTTCGGTGGCCTGTTGTTTAATGAATGAGAAAGACAGCTGGCCAATGCTCTCATTGTCCTATGAGAAAGGGGTCACTTCTGACCCTGTGGTTGAAGATGACAAGACATTTTAAGCCTCCCTGGCAGTCATCTGTAAACTGTTGCAGTGTGTGTACTTTGCTTTTCCTGGGCTACAGGAAGGCACCCGTCAGCCATGGCTGACTTCTTGGAAGCGAGTCTGTGTTCCCCACGCAGTTCTGAGGGGCAGCGTCGTCCCACGCCTGTCCGCAGAAGTCTGCCTGTGTCTCAGTGTCAGGCCGGAGATTTAGCAGCACTGTTGGGAATCGGATCAACAGCCTGGCATTTGGAATGGAACAAGCCCACGGTCCTTGAACCAGAAACAGCCTCTGTAGCAGTTGCGTGCACGGTAGCCAAGGTTTCAGATGTTGCCAGTTTTCAACATCCGTTACCCCCGAGATTGAGCAATACCAATGTTTATACGCCGAGAAACATGTGGGTTGGTGCTCGCCCAGCCAGGCAGACACCAGGGACAGATTGGCTGGAGTGTGGTTGTTTCCACAGGACTCCCGTGCTACATGGCTTTTCTACAGAGGGTAGAGAGGGGAATGGGGATCTACTAAGGAGCGAGAGTGGTAACGACGTCCTTCAACAGTCACGTCTGCTCACACGTGCGGTTACTCGTGGGACTGTGTTGACTGGCATTTGTTTTTTTGGAGTTGACACAGGGTGAGTTCAATGAGTCCCATTGGTAACACACAGATTTGGCCATCTCTCATCGATGTGGTCAGCCTGGATAAGCAGTGAGTAACGTTCCTAGGGGTGATTCTTTCTGAGTGCTGAGTGGAGAGGAAGGACTTACAGGACTTGGGTTATGGTGTAGATTCAGGGGAAAGCAGCATTCCCCGGGCACCCTCATTTGGTACGCTCTCTAGAGGTGTTGCAACTCTTTTTAATTAAAAAATAGTTTATTGATCTACTTTACCTCTTTATGAGGCGCAATCTGATGCTTTGATTCATGAATATAGTGATCAACTTGAGGTAATGACCATATCCATCACTTTCCATATATTTTTTTTTTTTTGGTCGGTTGTGGGGCTTGAACTCTGGGCCTGGGCGCTGTCCTTGCGCTGTTCAGCTCAAGGCAAGCACTCTACCGCTTGAGCCACAGCGTCACTTCCGGTTTTCTAGTGGTTTATTGGAGATAAGAGTCTCACGGACTTTCCTGTCCGGGCTGGCTTTGAACCGTGATCCTCAGATCTCAGCTTTGTGAGTAGCTAGGATGACAGGCGTGAGCCACCAATGCCCAGCTTTCCGTATTTTTTTTTTTAAACCACCAAAGAAAATGGGAAAATCTGATGGGAAAATCTACAAATGATCACCTGAAAATACAGCTTATTCAAATGTGAAACAAGGTCAATTCCTCACAGAGTTTTCTAGACTATACGCTTTCAGATGAGCTTGAGAGTCTTACAGTAACATTGAAATATATGCTTCACTTTATTTTCTGTGATTTAGACACTTTTAAGCAGTTATTATCGTTAAGCGGCTGTACAAGAGAGGTATCATTTAACAAATCAGTCCATCTGTGTCACCCCCTTCAACCATCTTATTTGAGTAATATTGAGCCCTCATTTGAGTATCAGTAGTAGGCTCTCTGGGAACTCTTTGGCTGCTGGTAGATTCTCCTTAAGACTGACCATTCCATTATTCGTTAGTAATGACTTGGTGGGATACCATAGGACAGCTCAGAGACTTGTGCCCATTGATTGCCAAGTCCGAAACATTTCTGTTGGAAAACCCCTGAGCTGGTTCTTCCTTGTGGTTTTTATGCCTTGGATCCTCGCCCAGTCCGTGTGTGATGATACCTGTTGGCCTCTGTGGTTCTTTGGGGGCAGGAATGCTGCCATCCCATCCATCACCGCCATCAACGTGCTGCGGGCTCTTGTGTTGATGTTTTGTGTCTGTTCCGCTGCCATCCTTGGAAGATGAAAACTCCAGGCATTTCACATGGCCGCAGGCTACTGACAACTACTGTAAAATATGGAGCCAGATGGATATGTGTTCCTTCCCCCCCCCTCCCCACCCCAAGACAAAACATAACTTGTCTTGGCTAAGATCTTATCTATTTAATGAGCAGAGGTTGTATAATTAAAGTCTTTCTCCAGTGCCAGATCTGCTGGAAAGTTTGCTTGAGGTTCATAAATCAAATTGGTTTGGACTTTTCACGCAGCCGGGGCCCCATTCTGACATCCACGAATGGAGGCGGCCACAGTGCCATTGGGCTTTGCCCTTCTCTTGGGGGAAATGGTGGTTGGTTTACAGAGAAGCTTCTTGGATGGTGCTGCTGACGGTGGCCTGGTGGCTGATGGGAAGGCAAAGATAGAGCGTGAGCTGGAGAGAGAGAGGGAGAGAGAGAGATGTGGGAGGTAGCGGGGGCTCTGGTGGTCAGTACCCTTCTGTCCTGGGAAAACAGCACTGTCCTGTGTGAGCAGGCCCTGGCCAGCGAAGCTCCCCGCAACTGCTTTGGCAACTTTATTTATTTATTCATTCATTCATTCATTTATTCACATATTTATTTTGGCTCTGCTGTCCTTAAGCGGTCTTCAGTATGACTCTCCCGAGAGCCTGGTGGAATTAAACATATTTGCAATTTGCATCCTAAAAGGCTGTTTGGAATAAATATGCTGGCTCTATTGTTTCCTTGGCTCTCACTCATGGGTAATAATGTGTTATTTTTGGGGGGTGGGAGGGGAGGGATAGTTCTTTCTCTGTGGGCCTAGAAGAAGAATTCCGGGGGAAAGAGGTTTGGATTCTGTGCTCATCTTGCGAAACAACCCGTGAGCAGGAGCAGTTTGGTCCAGCAAGGCCGAGATCGCAGAGCCACAGCCAGTAGAACCTGACCAGCGTGGGACCGAGGATTCTCGGGATACTCACCGAATCAGGATCTGATGCAAATGCGACTTCCGACGGAAGAGGAACGAGTGGAATGGAGGGTTCAGATGGCACCCGTGGGCCTGACCAGACACCCCACGAAACATAGTCAGGGGCCAGGCAGAGCACCAACAGTGTTAGAAAGCTGGGGTATGCTGCCCGATTCCCCGCCCCCCACCCCCCTTTGCATTAGCTCCCCTGTCAGGAGGACACAGTTCTTGCTGGACACGATGTATCATTCTGAAGAGGGTTCTTTTTTTTTTTTTTTAACCGCCACAGCTGCTCAATTATGTTTGCGAGTTGTTTCCTGACGAGAGTGGGGAAAAGCCCAGAACAGCTGCTGCAGTCTCCTAGAGAACAAGGCCCAGGGCCTTGTGTGTTTGTGGCTCTTCCGCTCTGGGGCTGGACACGGAG
Source organism: Dipodomys ordii (assembly GCF_000151885.1). Classification (NCBI taxonomy): domain Eukaryota; kingdom Metazoa; phylum Chordata; class Mammalia; order Rodentia; family Heteromyidae; genus Dipodomys; species Dipodomys ordii. The sequence continues at coordinate 4,185,474 of NW_012267245.1, forward strand.
GCCCCGTGAAGAGGCCGTACAGCTGCGACCTAGGCTCTTTCTCCCACGGTGACCCCTCGGCGTATCGCTCAGTTGCGGGGCGGAACGAGAACCAGTCAGTCCTTCCTGCGGCAGGCAGAGGGTGAGCGCGGATGGGCCCTGAGCGCTGTGGTGCGGCCCTCCCTCTTCCCGTTATAGCCTCAAGCTCTTCCTGTGTCACCGAAGGGGGACTTGTCCTCTACCCCCCACTCCGCACAGCTCAGGGAAGTCAGAGCAGACCCTATTCTGTCCTCAGAGGACTCCAGGGCAAGCCCAGTCCTCCTGGTCAGCACTGACCGAGCGTTTGGTCATGCCAAGATCCCTGTTCTTTCTGCCGGGGGACGATCTCCGGGTCTTGTCCTTCGGAGCTAGCAGGCCAGCAATGCCACTAAGTCTCACGAGTGCTTACAGCAGTGATCAGTGCTTTTTTACTGGCCTCAAATAGGCAGACCCTTCAATTTGCATAACCACAGTCATCTCCCCACCGCCATTGGTTTGGCATTAAGATTTTCAATCCATTTTTCAGAAGAGGACTAAGGTAGACTAAAGGGAGTCAGGGAACTTGACCAAGGCCTAAATCTAAGAAGGGAAAGGAAGGGCCACGGCCAGAAGATCAATCTTAGAGGAAAAAGACATTCTAATCGGTGATAGCCAATTGCTATCATCCTGGCACTCTACGGAGGCCAAGATGTTACTCTGATAAAGTGATCAAGGACGGCCTTTGTAGAAGAGGAGACAAGCAGAATTTGAACACGTTGCAGATGGAGGAGAAGACAGCCTTAGTAGATGTATAGAAAAGCAGCAAGGCCTATCCGGACAGGTCCGGTCAGGAAGTCCGAATGGGGACGTGCGATCTATGGGAGGTGGCGGCACAAGGTGACCCAGGACAGCTGAAATCCTAGACTCCGACTTTGTGCCACTGCTGGGTGGGGGGGAAAGGCTCTGCCCTGGGAAGTCTTCAGAGGGGAAATGAGGGAGGTCTACTCGTATTCAAGGCAGTGGGGAGACGCTTTTCCATCCCTTCTTTCTCCTGTCTCCATTCAGTAGTCGCCTGTGTACTTACTGCTCAGGTGCACGCCAGTTTGGGGTGAGGCCAGCTCTTCGCTAATTACAGGGCAGATGGGAGCATTGACACAATTCTGGGAGTCAGGGCTAGCCAACCTTTACTCTTTGGTTTATTCGCTTCTTTCAAGGTATGTTTGGCTTTTACAGATGTGAAGCCACAGCTGGGTTCTACCTCTCGGCCAGGGCCCTTTGGTAGCCAGTCAATTGAGTTTTCAACTGTTAGTTTTCACAGGTCTAATAACTGTTGGCAACCACTTTGCGTTATTTCGTTCACGTAATTATTCACCGAGCATGAAATACCCTGGAGCAACCCATCTGCCTCTCAGCTGCGGCCTTGTTCGCAGAAGTCACCGTGAGGAAGTGGTTCAAGCATTGAGGATGAAATGGGATTTTTTTTCTTCCCCAATGAGGTAGATGCAGCCATCGAGGGCAAAGCTTGACATGTGCCCTGAGATCCGGGTCTCCCCGAGTTGCCAGACATGTACCCAGATCAGGGTCAGAACTCTTCTTAAATGAAGAGTTTTAGGGACAGACAGGCCAGCCTGACTTCCTGTGCTCTCACTTGACACGCAGGGCAGAGGCCACCGAGCTGCTCATGGGAACTTCCTTCCTTCCTGCCGCACGTTTGTCTGGTCTATGGCCAGGGTTGCCAACAATCCCTCATTCTAGCACCAGATAGAGCTGAGCTTCTAGGAAGAGAAAACTCAAACACCAAAAACCATAGGCTGCTCTGACCATGTGGGTGAGCGAGCTGGTGGAGAGAAGGATTCTCGAGCTTTCTTTTCCTCTCAGATGTAGACAGGATCCTGGAAAGCCTGGGGAAGAATACAGATGCTCTATTGGGCCATTAGAATGGCCCACCATCAGCCCCCCCCCCCCAGCCTTATGGAGGACATGCACAGAAGAATCTACTGGCCTTCAGGGAACAGGGACTGGGGAGAAGCCTTGAAGTCTGCATTGTGCAGATTTCCGTGACCAGGAAGGAGGCACTTGGCTCCCAGAGGCTCCTGAGCCCGCCTTTGGCCCTCCTGCCATCCTAGGACAATGAAGAGAAATGATGCACGCTGTAGAACAGGCCCTGGGAGGCGGCAGGAAGCTCAGGGTCCCTAGGATTCCTTGGAACACAGGCTGTGGGGATCGCGCCTTGGGGAAGCACTTGTGTGGAGGTTTAGGAAGAGTTTTCTGCCCGGACCTGTGGCGGTAGAGGTAGAGGAGGGTGTCTTAGAAGGCTCAGGGACTGCATCATTTTGCTTGACACCAGAACTTCCTGTCTGGGCTCAGGCCTGTGGTGCCTTCTGAGGTCTCTGAGAGTCTTACCAGCCTGAAGCATCTCGGTTCCTGTCCACTGAGACATCCCCTTCCCTCAGAGCAGATCCTGGTAGAGAGTTGGACCTAAAGCCCAATGCTCTGCACGTTTACATGCAGCTACGCTGCTGCCTACGTGTTTGCCCTATGCAGCAAACGCTCCTCAGACACCAAATCCCAGGCGGGCCCATTGCCAGGTCCTAACTGAGCATGGTAAGGGTTTAAAATCTGAAACCAGTTTGTTCCTCTAAAAAGCAGAGCCACATGCCTGCCGAGCCTTGCCGATGTTCTGTGGAAATCGCAGGCAGCATTGCAGACTTGCTAGGCCGCTAAGCTCCAAGTGGCCCTGGGCTTCCTGGCCTTCCCAAGATTCCATGGCTCTGGCTATAAAAGAAGGTGCCGGAGCAGAAGACCTTCAGCTCGGCGGGTTTATGATCCTGGTGAGGATGGAGACTCTGAAGTTCACTGGTTTATAGGGAAGTTTATTTGAAATCCACAAGGGCCTATGATTGCTTATAAATGTTGTGTGTGTGTTTTTTTTAATGTGGCTCAACACAGGCAAAAAAAAAAATGGCAAGAATGTAAACAGTGTTTAGAAAAACCCTGTCTGTGCCGGAATCTGGCTAGAGCTTTGCTGAAAGCACCAAGGAGGCTGGAAAAGGGTGGGGCCCTGAGAAATGCAGAGTTGGGGACCCGTTTGCCAGACATGGTTGATGGGGACAGTCCTTTTGTTCTTTTCCAGAACAAGGGCCCCAGGCCTTCAGCCCTGACTATAGAAGACCCTGCAGACTCCTTGTTGCCAACTCAGAGTCTTGTTGGCATGAGATTCAGCTAGACAGTCTAAGGGGCAAACCCAGACCTGGCCCACACCAGCGGACATTCTTAGCTCGATATATGCCCCGAGGAGTCAGCGGGTGCTGGGTCTTCCCACTTCTGGACTAAGAGTGCTGCCAGGTGGGAGCGAACCAGCCAAGATGGTTTTGGTAATCGGTGGAGCTTCCACTGCCTGAGGACCTGCGCAAGAGGAACAGGAGCCAACAGGACCTTTTTATTCCTCCCTTCATTAAGCACGGAGCTCAGCCTGACATCCAGGCAGCGGACTGCCACACACTTGTGTAAGGAAGCTGAAAACCATGACTCACTCAAGGCCAGAGGGGGTGAACGGATGGGGTTCTTTCTACCTCCACCCTCTTCCCTGCCAGGCCTGCTCAGATGCCGCTCTCAACGTTTGCGCTTTTCTCTTGATGATTCATCTCTCCCCTAAAAAAAAAAATGCTGCTTATTTTCCTACAGGCTCTTTGTTTTAATAGGCCAGTAGTGGGTTTGAAGAGTGGGCAGGAGCTCTTCCTCAGAATGTTGTTCCTCCTTGTGACAGAATGACCCCCGGCTCAGGGTTCAGGGAACCGCAGGGTGGAGGAGGGTGTGGGAGGGTCCGGGACGGGGCGGGGGGCTGTGTTGGTGCTATTGGGGGACCCTGCACAAACCTCTCACCCTCCAAACCTCTGGGTCTTTTTAAGACCCAGCTCTTGGGCTAGCAGTTCTGGAAAGCTCCATCCAGCCTCCCAAGTCCGGCAGAGGCCCGTGCCCTCTGGACTTTGTTCCTCATGTCAACTTGGTGTTCTGAGCCGCTCACTGCAGACCCTAGTCCTGTGTGCTGACTCGGGGTTTGGTAGATGTGGCGTGGTTTGGCGTGGTCTGGTGTTGGATATTTTTGAGCCTTCCTAAGACTTGGGGATCAGAAGAGTCCCAAGGTGACTATTATGTAACTCGTGGTTTGAGAAATAGAATCCTCGAGCTTGCTTGACTGCTATCCTGGTTACCCCGACTTCTCCAGTGGGGTGCAGCTCCTCCACACCCCAGGCAGAATAGCGAGAGCCTTGGGTAGAGCTCCACAGCCCCCAGCAACCCCCATGAGGAACAGGGATTCTCTAGACACGGCCTTGGGATGTTTGGTTTGACTTATTTGGAGGAGGCACAAAAACAAGAGCATTTTTAAGTGGGTTATCTGAGGTCTCATGAGTCTCATGTGGGCTTTCTTGGAATGTTGCTCATCCAAGACCATTTTCACTTTGTGATGCAATCAAAGCCACAACTTGGAGACGTTTCAAGACCGAGAGAGCGCAGGGATCGGATGTGACCCGTGTTTGCCTTGACCGCAAATACCATAGAACTGAGTAGCTGTTCTATCTCCCTTTCTCTTTTGTAAAAGTCTTGCTTACCGGGCTGGGAAGGTGGCTCAGTGGTGGTGTGCTTGCCTCACATGCATGAGGCCCTGGGTTCGATTCCTCAGCACCACATAAGCAGAAAAAGCCAGAAGTGGCGCTGTGGCTCAAGTAGTAGAGCACTAGCCTTGAGCTGAAGAGTTGAGGGGCAGTGCCCAGGCCCAGAGTTCAGGCCCCATGACCGGCAAAAAGGAAAACTCCTTTCTTATCAAGAACCAATGCCAGAGAGACCCCAATTCTGAGCTAGCACCAAGCGATGGCAAGAACCACGTTCCCCCTTTCTACCATCACCAGGACATGCGAAGCTCATTTGGTCCAGGGACTGGAAGGGCGTGGCTGACATCCAAGAGGCCCGAGCTGCAGTTGGGGCCTGGAGGACAACGCTTGATTCACCTAGGGTAGAGCACCTCCAGCCCCAGTGAGTTCTCAGGAACCCGCCGTGTCACAGGGACAGTGTTCTCAGGACAAGTAGCGAGAGATCCAGGGAATCGAGCACACTCACATTCTAAGGGAGGAAGCTGAAAGTCTGGACTAACTGGCTGACTGTGATTAAGCACCTACTGTGAGCCTAGCCCTGGCCAGGCTCTGAGCAAATGAAGGAAGGCGCTATGTCCAGTGCCAGCCCCGTGGCTGAGCACTGGAAGGGTTATTTGCTTAGGACCAAATGGAGCTGAGAACTTTCCGCCTCTACTGTTGGCTTGGGCATGTCATTTTATGGGGGAGATGGGGTGGGGTGGGGCTGGAAAGTTAATTTCCTGCCTCTCTCCCACAAATAACCACTCCTCATTATGTTATCCTCGACTCTTGATCAGGAGCTTTATTTTCTGGGTTCGTTTGTAGAATAATGTACCGTACGTACCACATTTGCTTGCTTCCCGACTTATTCTCTGATCCTACCTCCTGGCATTCTCCACCCACCAGTCATCCATTTATTGTAGTTCGGCACCAAAGTCTACCCTTCTTTGCTTGTTCTATGATCATGGAAGGTAGGCTTTGTAAATATCTCTCCTTTTCCACCTGGCACACAGAAGCCTTGGTGATGGAGCACATTGGAGAGAGGCTGCAGAAGAGAGGGTTGATGTCCTGTGAGTCTGGTCTGTCAGGCTACTTCCTCCAGGGTCCTGACCTGAGGGCAAGAGGATTGTCATATTAGTGACGAAAAGACCAGCAAAGAGGCACATGGGCCGGGCACTGGTGGCTCACGCCTGTCATCCTAGCTACTCAGGAGGCTGAGATCTGAGGATCGCAGTTCAAAGCCAGCCCTGGCAGGCAAGTCCAGGAGACTTATCTCCAATAAACCACCAGAAAACCGGAAATGGCGCTGTAGCTCAAGGGGTAGAGCGCTAGCCTTGAGCTGAAGAGCTGAGGGACAACACTCAGGCCCAGAGTTCAAGCCCCACAACGGACCAACAGCCAACGGGCTGTGTTCACTATAGATCTGGTTAACAGTGAGAGGACAAAACCACATAGTATCCCTCAGTTAGCAGCCACAGGGCTCAGTACGGAATCAGACGTGAATTCTAGGTGTAATTAACCTACAGCCAATAAGCTTTAAGAAAATAGGACCCTTTATGATGTAGGTGGAGCTCCTCTAACCTATGGAGGCTTTATAAACCAATAGTGAGCTTTCCTGGAGAAGAGATTCATCAACTCTTGCCCGAGAGTTTCCAGGTCTCCTACACAGACGGCAGGAACTCAGCCTGCTCCACTCCTGTGTGTATTGCTTAGCAGCACAAAGCACAGGGCTTGGCCCAGCGTGGATGCTCAATAAATATTTCCTGTATCGAAATGACATCCATCTGTCAGAGTCGGTGTGAACAGAGCTCTGCCTTGGGGCAGAGGCCGAAGCTGAGGGGCCTTGGAAGGCCTGTTCCTGTGCTTAGATCCTGTGACAGTTAGTGGGAAGCGCTCCAGATCGGAATAGATTTTTGTGAGGCAAAATGGGAGGGAATTCTGGGATCTATAAAGGCGAAATCGAATGTTTAGGGGGGGGGGGGGGGAGAGAAGCAGAAAGCCGTGGGACTTCACGGGAAGATCTCGCCACTTAGCTGTGGTGGGGTGCTGCGGGAGAGGGGCTTCTCTTACCATTGGTTCTTCTGATGGCTTCGGCACTTTCTAAACACATCCTATGGATGAACCCACTTTACCCCCCACGACACCCCACAAAGATAAGCGCCATTATGGTCTCCATCTCACAGATGGGAAAGGAGGCGGGGTGTGGAAACAAAGAGATGAAGTAGCTAGGAAAGGATCCATTTCTCCCCTGGGAGCTTCTTTGCTGGCAGGTCTCCTAGGACAAAAGCAAGGGGGGCCTTCTGTCCATCCAGTCCCAATTGCTCGCCACTGCTTCCTATTTATGTATGTGTGTGCCAGGTAGGTCCTGTGGATCTGAATGAGTTTCTAGGACCCACCATAAGCTCTGGTGGTCTCCTGCCCAGGGACAGATTTCTATGCAAATCCTTTCGCTCGGTGCCGGCGAGCTGCCTCTGTGACCACATGTGCAATTCATAAAGTTTCCATTCTCCCCAGGACTTGGTTTCCAGACTATTTTTGGCCCGAGTGCTACAAGCTTTCAAGAATCTCAGGGTAGAAATGCTGTCCACAGATTGCTCAGCTACATATGTTCTCCGAACGGCTGTGAAGTTTGGCACGGGCTGTTCTGTTCTTGTGCTGCGATCAGATTTTTGCAGTTTTATTTTATTAATATTCTTTCCTGTGGGGATTTGCCGCGGGGGCTGGTTCTGGCCAACCCAGGTTTATCATTATTCCTGGCTGACATCCACACCTTAGCCTCCTTTGTCTTTTTGGTTGTGGGGCTTGAACTCTGGGCCTGGGCGCTGTCCCTCAGCTCTTCAGCTCAAGGCGAGCGCTCTACCACTTGAGCCACAGTGCCACTTCTGGTTTTCTAGTGGTTTATTGGAGATCAGAGTCTCACAGACTTTCCTGCCAAGGCTGGCTTTGAACCACGATCCTCAGATCTCAGCCTCCTGAGTAGCTAGGATGGCGTGTGTGAGCCACCAGTGCCTGGCCCTCTTTCTGTCTTGTCTTTCTTTCTTCTCTTTTTCTTCTTCTTTTTTCTTTTTTAATTTCTCTTTGGTGGCACTGGGGTTTGAACTCAAGGCTTCTGCTTGCTCTGCTTGTTCACTCACAGCTGCTATTCTACCACAAAACCACATCTCCAGCCTGGCTTTGTGCTGGCTAATTGGAAATGGTGTCCTGTGGACTTTTCTGCCCAGCTTGGCTTTGAACAGTTCTCTTCTGGATCTCATTCTCCTCCCGTAGCTAATATTACAGATGTGAATCACTGCCTCAGACAAAACCCTCCCACCTTCACCTTCTGCGTAGCTGGCGTAGGATGCTACACCTGACTTTATTTACTTACTGAGATAAGGTCTTGCAAACTTTTGACTAAGCTGGCTAGGAACTGCAATTCTACCCATGTCTCCTGTTTAGCTAGGACCACAGCTTGGAGCTTCCGTACTTAGCTTGTTGACTGAGAGGCAGATCTCACTAACTTTTGTCTGAGTTGGCTGATGTTGGCCAAGATCCACCTCCGTCTCCTGAATAGCTAGGGTTACAGGTATGGCTCACCTAGCTATGGTCTTGGCCTTAGCAGGAAGAAATTGGGATGCAAACTTCACTGGGTGAGGGCAAGTGATTCAGTACCAGGTCTGGCACTGGTGGCTACCATGGAGAAGCTGGGTTCCCTGTGAAGGCTGGCTCTACTGGAAGCATACTGACCAGTGCAGGATCTGGGGTTAAGGTGATGTAAAGGAAGGAAAGGTATTAGGTGGAAAGAGAAGGGGTAAGCAGACAGGCTAATGCTGGCTGTTGGCTTCCATTCCCTGAAGACCACAGTCCCTTGCGGGGTGGCAGAGCAGGTCTTTGTACTGAGAGTTCCAGGAACGACCACTATGGTCACTAAGGTTTGGCTTTTCAGATGCTTCCCTAGATATTCCTACCATGGCAACCCAGGGCCTTTCAGGGACAGATCACAGATCAGCAAAGCGATGGGGAGGGGAGGTCCCAAGGGGGCTTTCTCCTCATTCTGTGGCTCCCCCCCCATACATACCTGTTAAGGAGCTTCGGGGTCCATGTGGAGCATGGGGTGTTTAGGCAGTCACTGGGCACTGCTGGGTCTACGCTTAGCTATCAACCCTGTGGCCCTGCCCAAGACATTCAGAGGAGAGTGGGACTCTGGTTTGACTCTGCTCTTCAAAGCCGACTCCAGACAAAACGATGTTCTCTGCTTCTTGCCAAAAGCTGGGAACATTTCCCCTCTTGGAGGCTTCATATTTTGTTCTTTTCTATCAGTGTTGCTTATAAGATCTCCTTCCCTTCCCTTTTACTTTTCCCTTTCCCTTTCTCATTCCCTTTCCTTTTCTTGTGCTGGTAGTAAGGCTTGAACTTAGATCCTCATGCTTGGCGTTTGAGCCCAAGGATGTCACTCTACTACTTGAGCCACACCTCTCCTTCCTGCTTTTTGCTAGTGAATGGGACGTAAGAGTCACTCAGATTTGTCTGTCTGGGCCGGCTTTGAACCAGGATCCTTAGATCTTAGCTTCCTGAGTAGCTAGGATTGGAGGTGTCAGCCACCAGCACCTGGCTAGAGGTTATTTTCTTTTAAAGGGCTC
>NW_012267245.1:4197162-4219304 GCF_000151885.1 Dipodomys ordii
CTTCTTCTTCTTCTTCTTCTTCTTCTTCTTCTTCTTCTTCTTCTTCTTCTTCTTCTCTTCCTCCTCCTCCTTCTCTTTTTCTCCTTGTCCTCCTCCTCCTCCTCCTCTTCCTCCTTCTTCTCTTTCTCCTTCCTTCTCCACCTCCCCCTCTTTCCCCTCTCCCTCTTCCTCCTCCTCCTTCTTCCTTGTTGGTCCTGGGGCTTGAACTCTGGGCCTGGGCGCTGTCCCTCAGCTCTTCAGCTCAAGGCCAGCGCTCTACCACTTGAACCACAGCACCACTTCCGGTTTTCTGGTGTTTCATTGGAGATAAGAGTCTCTTGGACTTTCCTGCATGAGCTGGGTTTGAACCACGCTTCTTAGATCTCAGCCTCCTGAGTAGCTAGGATGACAGGTGTGAGCCACCGGCACCCAGCTGTGGGTTACTCTTAAAAACGTGGCCAATTTTGGCCAAACCCAACTACCTTGGCCCGTCCATTCTCACTACAACAGAGTGTGAGCTCTTGCCTTCCTTCAAGGTCCTGCGCTTTTTCTTCTCTTGGGACCTGGCCTAGGTCTACTCCAGAATGTAGCTGTTTGGGCACTTTCCTCTTCCCTCCAGTGGGCAGACTCTCCTTGACGACACCGGGTGCCCTCACCACCACGGGTACCAGCTCTGCTTTGCGAAACTCCAGCGGTGTGGTTTGACTTCTAGGCGATGACGTTCATCCGGTGCTGAGAACTCCTGCCAGCCATGAAACTGATGCAATACAAGGTCTTTCCACACACAACAGCCTGCTGCCTCCCGGGGTGACTGAATCCTTCTCCTGGGACTGGCCAGCTCGCCTAGTCTGTCCCTCTCAGTCCCATCCATAGCATACCGGAAGCAGTCTTCACCCGATGACTGGGGATCTGGACTGACTTTATACTTCGGTGCAACAAGCCACGGAAAGGAAAACGTCTCGGTTTATCGGAGGGATGGTTTCAGGAATATGTGCTTTTTTTTTTTTTTAGACCAGAAAACAGCGATGTGGTTTTTCAGTAAAACACCCCAATGATCTCCTGTTTCCAGAAACGTTGCGCATGAAAAGCTTGCGTTCAGGACTGCAGGAAAGATTCAAGCAGGCCGGAGTGAGGATTGCAACGCAACTGCAATCACTCTTGTGTCTGCAGGAGCTTCTAGGAGCAGGCACCAACCTACAGCCAGGGCTCAAAACCAGGACCATCACTCTGAGACATGAGATTTGTGGGAAGAATTTTTTTTGGTGGGGAAGGGGGAGAGATTTGATTTCTAATGGGAACCAACTGCTCAGAACATCCGAGAAAGTTCAAGGGCAGTAAAATGCTCTACCAGAGCCCAGCTGAGGATTCTGAGGCACCTGGAGATTGTAGCTGCTGCTCTTCTACAACACTGAAGCGGTTTCCCACCCTCACCTTGCTCACGTTGGAGAACGGAAGGTGCAGAAGATCGCCACCCAGGAAAGGGAGGAAGGCGATTGGCTGGGAGGAGAGAGCCGAACCTCGTGCATCTGGAATTATGGGAATGAGGGTTCCCCTGAGCGGGTTTCCGACTATATACAACGTTAGGAGCAGATTTTGGAAAAGCCTAATCACTTGGAAAGCAAATCTTTGGGATGGGTGTTGCACCTCATCCGGCTGGTTCAATGTAGCGCATGGAGTGGAGGTCGCCTCTTCATGTTTCAGCTCTGTGTGCCCTCCCTTGTATCCTGAGCTCTGCCAGGATAGTCCATGTTCTGAAAAAAAAAGCCCTGTGCCCTCTGGATCGCGGAGATTTGGGGGCCCTGTCCCCACGTGTCTGCACCCTCTGCTTCTTCAGCTCTTTATCTCCTGAAGGCATTCTCTGCTCAGGATCCGTCCCACAGAAGATGTCAAACAGATATCTCTGAATGGATGGGAAACAGGGTCATAAATCCACCGCCTTCCAAAAATCCTGTCCAGTTGGCAAAGCAGGTCACATTGTGCAGAACGGTGCTGCTTTCAGTGATATCCACGGGTGGTTTTCCTCAGCCCGCAAGCGTTTCTTCCCACACGCCATGCTAGCCATCGGAGGCACAAGAGTGAGTCCCACTGGCATCTTTTCCTTAAAGAGCACGTGATCTAAACTTACCAAGAATCCAGTGGACACAATTCAGTAAGACAAGTGCTTTGCTAGGTGTGTTCCACATGCCACAGACCTCAGGAAAGGGGGTGGCTGTTTTATACTCATCGGTCCAATACAAAGGTATTTTAAAAGTTCTCTCTGGCTTCCATATATTCCCTTTTCTGCCTGTTTTCTTCCCCCTTGTGGTGCTGGGTGTTAGACTCAGATTTGTGTATGCCAGGCCAATACTGTTACTGCTGAGCTGCCCCTCAGTACTTTGCGGTCACTTTCTGATTTCCCTTGAGCATCTACTTCTCTTCATTCTGCCTTCTCTTCTCATCTTCTTGCGTTCAGTCTGCCAGTATCTGGGAAATCAGACGGTTGAACTTGTAGGATCTGTATCCTTGCTTTCTAGTAGTGAGTTTTAATCCCGGCTGACTCCATAGACATCTGGGAAATTCTTTTCCTTACCATCCTCAGAAATTCCACGATCATTACTCAGGGTAGGACTTTGGATTCCTCATCGAAGCTACCTGCAGCCAGGGTTTGGAACTGACTGTCCAAAGAGCTGTTTTAAATCCATACATGGAAATAAGGCCTGGGGATAACCCTCCTGTCACCCTGGGGAGCTAAATATATGACCTCAAACACAAAATGGCTGTTTAAATTTTTGGAGTGTAGCGGTGTAGTCCTGGCCTTTCTACAAATTGTAGCAGCCAATGCAAGAGTCAGTCTGATGATAGAGCTGCCCAGGGCCAATAATGGCCCCGTCCACACTCCAGGAAGTCTTAATCCTTCTCAGGCAGTCAGGAATGGTGGCTGAGTTCATTGTTAATCGGTGTTTAAACCGTCAGCTAATAAATATTGGTGTTAACAAGGGGCCAGAGATTTCATCAGAACAGCTGAATGATCAGCTCAGGATCTCATAAGCCGAAAAGCTTTTAAGAACTGTGGTTTGAAAATTGGAGTATAAGCTATTTATAGACACACACACAGCAAAGGTGCATGTACCCTACCATCCTTGAGCTTTACCTAGGTGGACAAAGTTAAAATGTACTGACCACCTGCCGCCTTCCAACTTCTGAAATGTGTTCTCTCAGTAGTCCGCCTAGTCTGGTTCTGGCTATAAAGAACTGCAGTTTGACACACTCACGTCAGAGACTTCTACCAGCAGGCATCCGTTTATTGAACATCGATTATGGTGGCCTGGCAAGGAGGAACCTGGATGTTGCACGCCGATGTCGCAGATGCATTTACTGTTCAGGGTTCAGACGTGACTACGGGAAAAGCCATCTCAGAACTCAGGACCCCAAACAAAGCACAGTTGCTTCCTGCAGCGTCTGGGTCAGCGTGGAGCCGCAGACCAGGACTGAGGCGTGGAAGATCAGAGGAGCTGCAAGGGCTCTGGTCCTGTCCAGGCCACACTTGATTTCAGGCTAGTAGATCCGGACTAAGTGAGACTTAAGTCTTGTGTGCAGGCCTGGCGCGGGGTGTGTGGCATACAGCAAGGACTGAGTCTTCGTCAGCCTCCTGGTATTCCCACTTGGGGCTGATCCCACTCTTGGAGAACAGGAAGGGAGTGCTGGGCACCCTGGGAGCCTTCCAGAAGTCCTGACATCATGGAAGCAGACGCTCCCTGCCTGCCCGTCGCTTTCTATGTAATTGTCCAGCCTTTGTTCTCTTCTACAATTAGACAGATCAGGTTCAAAAGAGACTTTTGTCTCCTACTAATGAATAGATTCATAGCCTCCCCACCCCCCCCCAGAAGCGGAGCCACAGGGTCCTAAATAATTCATTCGTGGTGTACCTGAGTTCCCCCCACCCCCCACGCTCTGGGCTGAGAAGTGGCCTGGGCTGGCCTGAGGGTCAGTCAGGGGACATGTGCTGGTAGCCATGGGGACTTGGCAGGGGAAAGATGAGACTTGGAGTGAGGCCCAAGGAGCTCGAAAGGAAGAAGTGGGCTCCCACTTGCTTGGAATTCGAAAGTGTGTCCGGGCAAGTCACGGGCAGGTAAAGAAGGCTGGACCGGCCCAGGCCGGGAGTTGGACTTAGGAGGTTGCTGGCACCGGTGAGAGGAGGGAGCTGCCCTAGCCTGGGCTGGAGGCTGTCTGGAAAGCCAGCCCAGGTGTCAGTGGTGACACCTAGCTGAGCAGGCGTGGGTCTCCGGATGAACCATTAGCAGTTTCATTCCTTTTTTGGTTTTGGTCTTTATGTTTCCTTAAAGCCTTTACTTTGAGACATGATGGAAAATACCTTATAGGCACTGATGGAAAAAGACAAGACGTGATCACAGATGAACAAAGACCAGCTAATCAAAATAATCTTGGAGCTGGAAGTTCTAGGCATATGACATTCTGTAGGGTCAGAGCCAAAAGATATGGATGAATAGTATTCTTCTTCCTCCTCCTCTTTCCCCTTGGCATTTGGTGACACCTGACCCTTTCTCATTTTCCCTGCAGGAAGTCAGCAGCCTAGGGAGGAAGCAAAACTTATTTAGGGGAAAGATTGTTTTTTTTATTTTGATCCTTTAAGGGAAAAATATCAGTCTTTTAACAAATACTAGTGAGTTACATAGTTATTCTTTTGCTATCATAATAGAATCCGATCGACTCTGACATTAGCTATTTTTAAATTAAGCGATTAGCTCATATAGCAGAGCGAAGTAAAGTTTCTTCTCCCCGAATTAGCCTTTCAACTTTAGGAGCAGACTAAAAGAAGAACTTGGGGTGTGGGGTAGGGGCAATGCCATGTACCTAGCGCTTCAGGAGAAGCCCAACACCCCTGGCCTTCCCAGAGAGACTGGAAGGCTGAGCAGAGCCAACCCCTACCTTCCAAATTGATTTTCAACCCAAAATTGGAACGGCGCTCCAATGCTCCCAGGATTTGAACAACGAGAAGGAAAAAGTGAGTGTGCAAGGAGTGATTTACGAGTGGAAGGAAGCTGCAAGCTCCGAAAGTCCTCTGGAGAGGTGCCAGGGACGAGATGGAGAATGGAAGGGGAGAGGCTTTTGGAGAGATGCGGAAGCGTGCGTGGAGGAGGCGGCGCGGCTCCGAGGCCTGCGGTGAGCAGGCAGAGGACCACAGCAGGTTTCTCTACAGCTGTCATCGGCACCGGAGACACCCCACTAGCCTGGCCTTTTATTTATTTCTTGCCATTACTCCGTCCACCGAGCAGGTTAAACGGCAGGAAGAGAGTCTCCCCTACCAGACTGCAAGGCCGTGGCCACCGCTGCTCGTGGCCACAGCCTCCTCTCAGGTGTCAGATTCTGGAGTGTGAAAGTCATAGCTCCAGCTGCGAACCCGTGAGGCTGGCTGGGGCCGGGTTAGCACGGAGGTAGGCTGCAGGAAAGTGAGAGGGTGACAGTCAGATCCTGACCAGAGGATTCTGGGAACGGACACCCGACCTCTCCCTCTTGTGTCTTACTTTGTTTTCCCCATAGTTTGTAGAAATTGTTTATTATTATAGCTTGCCGTTTTATTGGAATATAATGGGTGTACAGTAGATTGTGCATATTTAAAAGCATGCAGTTGGATGAGCTTGGATTCTTGCTTAAACCAACGAAACCACAATGATAATTAAGGTAAAGCATATACCCATCGTTCTCAAAAGTTCCCCGAGGCCCTTATAAATCTGTCCTTCCCTTCTTCAGTATCTCTAGGCAGGTGATCATCTGGTTTCTGTCAGCAGAGATTAATTTTTGGTTTCTGGAATTTTTTAATAGACGCAATCATTCAGTCTATATCTTCGTTGGTCTGGCTCCTTTCAGCATAATTATTTTGTTACTCATGCGTGCTTTTGCATAGACCCATGGCTATTCGTTTTTGAGTCATGTTCTGTTGGATGAGCATCCCATAATAGGTTTATTCATCACCTGTTGATGAGCATTTGGGTTATTTCCAACTTGTGGCCTTTACAAATAAAACTGCAATGAGCATTCATACATAGGTCTTTATGTAGCAATGTACTTTCATTTCTCTTTGGGTAAATGCCTAACCTAAGTTGTCTGATAGGTATATGTTTAACTTTGTAAGAAACTGCCAAACTGTTTTCCAAAGTGACCACCACCGGGTCTTTTTACTTGTTTTATGTGCGCACAACAACTTGTGATAGACACAAATACTAGCCATTCTGGAAGAAGTAGGTTGCTGTCCCCTTGTGATTTTAATTTGTATTTCTCTAGTGACTAATATCTGCTTAAATTTGTCTTCTCAATTTTTTTTTTGGGGGGGGTCCGGTCGTGGAGCCTGAACTCTGAGCCTGGGCGCTGTCCCTCAGCTCTTCAGCTCAAGGCGAGCGCTCTACCACTTGAGCCACAGTGCCACTTCCGGCTTTTTCTTTTTGCTTATGTGGTGCTGAGGAATCGAACCCAGGGCCTCATGCAGGCAAGGCAAGCACTCTACCACTGAGCCACCTTCCCAGCCCCTTGTCTTCTCATTTTTAAGGCTAGGTTTGCTTGGCTTTCTAATGAATGAATTGTAAGACTTCTTTGTATTTTCTGTACACGAGTCCTTTACTTTAGGTGTCTTGAGTCTGCAGCTCACCTCTTTTTTTTCATCAGAATATTGACTAGTGACCATGTCTTTAAAAATCAGTGGTCATTTTTTTTCATTTTAAAAATAGTTTGTAGTTTTCGCATTATATTTAAGAAGTCCTTGGCAAGTCCAGAGTCATTTAGATTTTTCTTTGAGGCTTTTTTTCCTTAGGTTTCGTAGTTTTTCCTCGTTTTGCCAGCCTTTAAGATTATTACCTTTAGGAATAATTCTTTTATAAGGTTTTATTGATTACTTTGTTTTTTGAAATGTGACTTAATTATTTTTATTTAATTTGTGACAGGGCATTTTATTTTTATTCACTGAATTACTTTGTTAACATTCCATCCATTCTACATCTAGGCTTTCTTTTATATTTCAGTTTTCTGCATCTGATTTTTCTCTCTCACTTCATTTTTCTATGTCTCTGTGTAACTACAACATTGTCTTCATTGCTGTAACTTATAATACATCTTTAAAATCGGTTAGCATAAGTCCTCTAATATTGTTACTTTTCAAACTTGTTTTGTCTGAACAAGCCCTTTGCATGCACATGGAACTCAACAATTTCTACTTCAAAAATTCCATTGAGATTTTGTTTGGGATTAAAAGGAAGTTATGGGTGAACATGCCACATAGTTTGGAAAGTTTTAAGCCGTTATTTTTCAAAGTTCTTTTCTGTTCTGGAATAAGCCTTACATGTATAGTAGGCTGTTGGGCATTGTTCCGTAGCTCACTGCCTCCTTGCTTTTCTCCATCTTTTCTTCTCTGTGTCACTTTCAGTTGTTTCTATTACCATGTCTTCAGGTGCACTAAACTTTTTTTCTCTGATGTGTCTATTTTTATTTACTTATTTTTCAGTGTTTGGGAACAAAACACTTCATGCATGCCAGGCAAGTGTTCTACCATTGGCTTATTTCTTCAGGCTGACGGTGTCTAATTTTCTGTTCACCATATCCAGTATCTTTTTTTTTTTTTTGGCAGTCATGGGTCTTGAACTCAGGGCCTGGGTGCTGACCCTCAGCTCTTCAGCTCAAGGCGAGCACTCTACCACTTGAGCCACAGCACCACTTCCAGTTTTCTGGTGGTTCATTGGAGATCAGAGTCTCACAGACTTTCCTGCCCGGGCTGGCTTTGAACTGTGATCCTCAGATCTCACCCTCCTGAGTAGATGGGATGACAGGTGTGAGCCACTGGTGCCCAGCTGCCAATAACTTTTACATTGCAGATATTTTGCTTTTTATATCTAGAAGTTTAGTTTGGATCATTAAAAAAAATCATACATGATTCTCCTTAATATTCCATACTTTCCTCCAGCTTCTAAAACTCAGAGAAATAGTTCTAAACCTGTAAGTGCTCTTGTTTTCTAAGTCTGGGACCTGTATCATTGCTGGGTGTTTCTTTTGACTGAATTTTCTCTGACTTCTTTGCAGAGTAGATTTTTTTTTTCTTTCTGCCAGTCCTGGTCCTTGATCTCAGGGCCTTAGCTCTGTCCCTGAGCCTCTCTGTGCTCAAGGCTAGAGCTCTACCACTTCTGGCTTTTTCTGAGTAGTTTATTGGAGATAAGAGTCTCACAGACTTTCCTGCCCGGGCTAGCTTTGAACTGTGATCCTCAGAGTTAGCCTCCTGAATAGCTAGGATGACAGATGTGAATCACTGGCCCCTGGCAGGATATATATATATATATATATTTTTTTTAAAGTAGATGCCAGGCATTGTGAATGTTACCTTGTGTGCAGATAGTTATGTTCCTTTAAGTGTTCTTGAGCTTTGCCTTGGAATCTATTTAAGTTACTTCGAGGCAGCTTGATCCTTTCAGGCTCCATTACCAGAGGCCAGAGAAGTCTTAGTCTGGGGATAATTTTCCACACCACAGAGTCAACACCCCTCCAAAGGTGCTACCTGATGCGTAATGTATAACATAATGAGACGTTTCCGCCCCTGGCCGGTGAGAACATGAACTTCTTCTGGCTGCGTGTGGTCGCCGGTGACAGTTCCTTTTGGTGCATTCTTGCTGCCCTCAGGTAGTTTCTTAAGCAGGAGTGACGAAATCCAGCAGATCTCTGGCATTGGCTGGGTAATTCTGTGGTATCTCTCCGCAGCTCTCTGCTCTCTGGCGCTCTGCCCTGGGAATTATGGCAGCCGTGGCCTGTTCAGATTGTCCCTCTGCTGTCTCCTGAACTCTGCCAAAAGTACTTGTCTGGGTACCGAGTATGAATCACCTTATTCACTTCCTTTTTCTTCAGGGATCACGAACCTGTGCTGCTCATAATTCAGTGTTTGAAAACCGTTGTTCCGTGTATGCTTTGTTGTTGTTGCTGTTGGGGTGGAAAGATAAGCCCAAATCCAATTATTCTATCATTCCTAGCCTCACTCAAAGCCATTTCTTCACACTTCTCAACCTGGCCAGGATGTGAGAGTGTATGTGTGTGTATCTGCATGCAAGTGCATGTGTGAGAGGAATGTACATATGTGCCACGGAGGCATACGGAGGCTCAGCCAATCTGTAGGGTGCTGTGTACTGCGCAGGGCCTTCTTGCAGAGGGTTTAGAGATCACGTTCCTCAATGTGCCAAACTAAGGGAGTTCAAAAGGCTGTTGGGAAGGTCTTCCATGTATCCATCCTGGAGAGACAAAAGGTAGATCCAGTTGAAAACTATAAACCAGGTCCCCTAAAGATCTCTTTCTAAAGGTGAACAGCAGTCACAATAAAATCTGGGGTACAGGGCTGGGAAGGTGGCTCAGTGGTAGAGTGCTTGCCTAGCATGCATGAGGACCTGGGTTTGATTCCTCAGCACCACATGAGCAGAAAAAAGGCCAGAAGTGGCGCTGTGGCTCAAGTGGTAGAGCGCTCGCCTTGAACTGAAGAGCTGAGGGACAGCGCCCAGGCCAGAGTTCAGGCCCCATGACTGACCAAAAAAAAAATCTGGGGAGTACAGGTCAGTGGGGGAGGGAGCGGTATCAGAACAATACCATACACTGGCACCGTCTTATATGACACCTGTAATAATTCTCTGTACGATCTCCACTGGGAGGTGCAACAGGTCTATTGTCAGCATGACGATTAGAGTCTCTGTTTTGTGACTGAGAGAAGGCAGAGGCTTCACTGGACAGCTGTGGCTGAAACACCACTGGAGAAGCCCACGGGGCGAGGATCTGGAGCACTCTCCACTGCTAGACTTGCCCCCACTAGCAGCCTCAGCCTTCATCCTCAACCGGCCACCCCGACAATGCAATATTCAGATTGGACATGGAGAAAGCATATGTGCTTAATCAGCATGGGTGAGGATCGGTGGAGGAGGAAGAGGAGGAGGAGGAGGGTGGCAGGGCATTGAGGTCTGGGAATGGGGAGAGAGCTAGTAAGTTCGAAAAGAGACAGACCTCATAAAGGCATTTTATGGAGTGACCAGGACCAGAATTGTTGGCATCCTGGTAATTACTAGCCCCCCAGGATCTGCAGGAGCCGGGAAGTGTCTCCACCCCACCTCTCACCTTTGGCCAACTGGCATTCTTGTTGACTGAGAAGTATTTCCCCTCTTGGAACATTTCGGTTCTCTATTCACAATGAGGGTGAGGAAGAAATGTCTGAAAGCAAAGGCTTGGCAGGTTGTGAAGGCAGCTCTCGGGGCTGGAGAGCGCGCCTGGAAAAGCCACCCTGCTCCCCGCCGCCAAGTATGTGCTGAAGAGCTGGGTGGTCAGGAACGCCACGGCGGGGCGAGGCCAGGCTTCCCAGAAACCGGCCCGATGGGAAGGAAGGTCAGCCCGGCAGCATCAGACTGCCCGCGACCCAGACTACCTCACATCCGGGCTCTTCCGGGATGGGAGGTGTCCCGCGCAATGCTCAGACTTCGCAGGGAAGCCTGGAGGAAGCCGTTCTCATTCGCAGCCTGGCTGGAGTCCAGAATGGCCCCGTAGACTTGGGAGATAGCCGGGAAGCAACACCCTCCTTACGTGGTCCAGCCAGGAGGTGACCACGAACTCTGGTTTCAGTGTCATGACCATGCTGAGGTGGTGTCTAACGGCTGGAAGAGACATCTGAGGTTTTCCTAAACACCTTCCGCTTCACTTTGTAAAGCTACGGCTGCTCTCTTTCCTTGTATCAATAAGGAATATATAACTCACGAGACACAAAAAGGTAAAGCCGTGAGTTTTTTCTTCTTCTCCTGACCCTCAACTACCTAGTTTTCTTTCCAGTTAACCAGTATTCCAGATGTTTGCATCCTAGAGGTGTGCGTGTGTCTGTCTGTCTATCTGTATATTTATTTTTTGCACAACTGCACAGGTTTATACATGTGCAATCCATTAATTGATTGATTGATTGGTTGATTCATTGATTACCAATCCTGGGGCTTGAACCCAGGGCCTGGGCACTGTCCCTGAGCTTCTTTTACTCAAGGCAAAAGCTCTACTCCTTGAGCCACAGCGCCACTTCCAACTTTTCCTGAGCAGTTTCTTTTGGAGATAAGAGTCTCACAGACTTTGCTGCCCAGGCTGGCTTTGAACTTCCCGAGTAGCTAGGATTGCAGGTGTGAGCCACCAGCCCCCCCCACCTATCTTTTATTTTTACTCCTCGTCTTTCCCCCTGCCCCCCACAAATGGGAGAGCAGATAGGCTCTAGGGCAGGACATGTCCTGAAAAGGCCTTGAAGAATTACCTATAAAGGAGAGATAGATACAGGGAAGAGCACAAAGGGAGGAATTAACCAAACTGTGATCCCAAGCCAGGCCCCACTGGAGCTAGAATGGCTCTTCAGAGCTGTCCCAGAAGAGGGTGTGGTGAGCAGACCTTCTGCTAGCCATTGGCTGCAGACATAATTTGGGGAGGCTGCTGTCTTCAGTGAGGGGTGACCCCTGGCCTGGGTTGTCAGCCTGTAGCCCCTAGTTGTGCTGGGGGCTCTGGGAGGGGCTGGCCAGCCCAGCATGCACTCCGGCACATAGGAGGCCCACATTTCTACACAGAGCCTTTTTACATGACAGTAGAACTTGAAGGTTGCTTTGCATGAGCGTGTAAGTTTCCTTGTTCCATTTTTTCCTAATGCTGCAGAGAGTTTTGCTGTGTGGATACAGCATGCTTCATCTATTCTTTATTGGTAGACACTGAATTCATTGTTGGTCTTTGGTGGTTACACCCAATTTTGCCTGAAAAGTTGTGCCTTCACGTCTGGACAAATAGTCAAGTACAAGGGTCAAAGATTAGGTGCACTTTTATTTATGGATCTACTTTTGTGTGTGTGTGTGTGTGTGTGTGTGCCAGTCCTGGGCTTGAACTCAGGACCTAGGTGCTATCCCTGGGCGCTTCTTTTGCTCAAGGCTAGGACTCTCCCACTTGAGCCACAGCACCTCTTCTGGCTTTTTTTTCTGTGTATGTGGTACTGAGGAATTTAACCCAGGGTTTCATGCATGCTATACAAGCACCGTACCACTGAGCCACCTTCCCAGCACTTCCCAGGTGCACTGTTAATGATTGAAGATATTATCCAGTGCGGTGCATTATTGAGACTTTATCAGCTTGCACACCCGTTCTTGGAGAACCGCCTTTGTCCACATATCCCACGTGGTGTATTCAGTGACGAGTGTCGCTGTTGGCTGTGCCCGGGACCGCTGGTGGGTTTGTCGTGCTGGGAGTTTGTGAACCTAACTGACCAGCAGATCACAGGTCTGCCTTTGGCAGTGAGGGGTGGGCTCCGAGCCTCTTTGACCTGCCCACAGTTCGCTGCGGCTCCAAGGCAGGCTCTGTCCACGCCTTGGGAGGGAATCCACGGGCGCTGTCTTCACCAGACTCCCCCAAACTTCGGCAGCTCTTGCGACTTCCCAATACCACGGACTCTCTCGCTCTCTGCTGCTCTTGCTGGTGGGGACAGAAATCATATAGTCCACTGAGGCCTGGGCTCGACAGTTCCAGTCCCTGGGGACAAGGGCGCATGCTTTAGCGAATAAGTCTCAAGTAAAAGAAAGGGCTTGATGGAAGTATAAACTCTACATCACCGCCCTCCAGTAACAGAGCCTGGTCCGCATGAGGGGGAGAAGAAGGACAGGTCATTCTTGCTAGAAACCCACAGGTTCTAAAACTTCACCGTGCATCGCTTTCCCTTGTTGATGAGCGGACAGAAGGAAGGTATGCCCAGAAGCGCCCGCTGTCTCCGATGCTAGAATATGCCAGATTTTTCCTTTCCCATCCAAGAGCAGCCCAGCTATGTCCTTAAAGGGAAAAGGATCTTCCTACCGTGAATGTGAAGATGAATTTTATTCCTGTTCTATATTCCGGCCAGGTGCTAGCCCCAGGAGACTGCATCCTCTCTGGAGGGAGGGAGGGGTATGGGGCTGGGAAGAGGGGCGAGAGAGGAACAAGGAGTTTGGGGCGTGGGCAGTGCTCTCTACTACCTACCGAGGCAGGATGAGAGTTGGTAGGAGAGAATTACACGTGGTGTAATCAGAGAGCAGGGGAGCAGGGGCTCGTGGTGCAGGAAGGCTTCAAGACACACTTGGAACACAAGCCACCCCTCAGAGGACAAAGCCGGCAGGAGATGAAGGCTGCCCGGGGACCAGTGTGCTGTAGAGAGGCCCTGGACAGTCAGACAGACTCGGTCTGGGTTTGTGCAAAGGGATTGCTTTAGAACAAAGCTTCTTCGCTACCTTAAACCCCGGTGCTATGCAGTGTTTACTTACTGCTCAGCCGTGATTTTTCCACTCCCTCCGATCCCCCCCCCCATCTGTCCCCTGTTTTCCCATTGATGCTGTGCCACAGACCGGAGCCCTCAAAACACCTGCTCATTAACTGGCCACCTGCCCCTCCCCAGGAGAGGTGTCTGGTGAGCCAGGATTAGGGAAGCTTAAGCTCAGAGAGGTTAAGTGACTTGCCAAGAATCACCCAGCAGATCAATTTTGGATCCGGAAACAGGAACCAGATGTCTGCACCTTGCTCTGTGCTTGCTTTGGAAGGTGAAGCGTGGGGCCCAGGAGGCTGGGTTCCTCTGGGGGAGGGGGAACGAATTCCAAGCCATCCTGTGATCCTAACCATGTCTTAGGGGAAGACCCTTTTTTTTAAAAAATAAAAATTCGGCCTCGAAGACACCCTCTGAGGTGGAAGTTTCACCCCGGGTGCGAATTTCTCTCGTGTAGGAAAAGATGCCCCAGTGAGCGGAATGGATAGATGAAGTCTTTGGCGCAGGCTGTATCAAGTATCAAGTAATAAGCTTTCCGTCTCCAGTCACACATTCAGCGCTTCTCCGTTCCACCAGAATTGGCAAGAGTTGCACTAGTTATTAAAACAAAACCTGGGGAAGGCAATTAAGTGCTCCCAGGGTTAGAAGGTGGAATCCCGTGGAAACGCGACTCATAAATTTTGCTCACAGATATCCCCGTTGATCAGGGGCTGCGCTGTAGCAGACACACACAGGGAAGAGAGCACCTCACCCCGGCCTGGGTCTTGCTGGCTTGCCAGGATCTTTGGGGGGGCGCTCAGTGTGGCTCCAGTTACTCCTCCAGAGGTTCAGAACCAGGCTTGGGGCATCTGTATGCACTTAGAAGCAGACTAAGCTTCTGTGCCCAGAACAAGATGGTGTCTTGGGATGGCCGACTTCCAGCTGATAAAACCAGGAAAGTCTCAGGATACGTTGGGCCCTCTCTGAATGACTCTGGTCTTGTTTTGCAAGAATTCTTATTTCCTGCCCGGGAATTCCACCCTGTGCACGTTCTTAAACCAAGAGGGTGGCGTCTAGACTTCAGGCTCTGCATTCACAGCTGTGCAATGGCCATCTCCGTCTTCCGAGCATCCCCCAGCCTTGTGGGGATTGTGGGGGACTGAGCGGGCTGGTACTTGGTACGGCTGGTCAGGGACTCCTCTGCTCCACCCCGCAGGGCCGCCTTAGGAAGCAGCTCAGAGCACCCCTGCAGTCTAGACAGATTCTGCTATTCGAGCTAAGAAGTCTTTGGAAAGGAGGTGGAAGGTGCTAATTCTTCATCCTGCAGATTCTATTTTGAATAGTCTACAGCATGCGAGCAGAAACAACAACAAAAGACAATTCAGATCGGTTATCGATTTGCTAAGGAGACTTCTCCCATCTTTATTAGAAAGTGCCCCCAGACAGAGGGGGCACTGTGGGAAAGACAGGAAGCTCCCTTTCGGGGTTTAGATTTCTTTGGGAAAAAGAAATTCCATCACACACATCAGTATGCCATCTGCTTATCCCCAGAGATGCAGAGCCTCTAGCAATCAAAATGGAATGCGGCTGCTGATTAAGCCTGCCACTCATCGGAAGGATGCTCCTTCCTTTTCCAATGGAGCTAGACCTGCCCCTGCCTGTCTCTCACCTAGAGCTGAGGCTGATGACCAGCCTTCCTCCCAGTACCTTGGGGTTTGCCCACTATTGCAAATGGACCCGAGTTAAGAGCAAGTCAGACACTCAAGCCAAACCATGGCGAATGTCAAAAGTGGCTGTGGTTATTAGGGTGCTTTTCCATTGGCTTCAACCTACTTTTATCCTTGTTTGACTTTCGTACGGTGAAAGGTTGGTGGATTTCATTTCACATTTTAAACTTCGTTGAAACTTTACGTTTAATTAAAAGATCTTCCATGTATCTTCGTATAAAAATAGCAGGGCTGTGAAGACTGTATAATAGTCTAGTGTGGAGAGAAAGCCTGCTCAAAATGATTCTAGCTTTGAAATCTGTTTTAGTTGGAAATTTTGTGTCAAATCAAGTTGCCCGTCGGGGATTTTTGCATCAAATCAATTTGCCCACCAGGACTGAATAGTGCTGGGTAATTCTCTTTGGAGGAACTGTCCTGTGACCCCAACACTGAGATGATCTGAGCTAACTGGAACTTAGAGGCTGGTTTTTTTCTAGTGGTCCTCAGCAGCCCCTTATTAGACCCAGCCCTATACCAGGCCTCTTTCTGATGTCCCCACATTCGCCAGCCTCCGATAGAGTAGTCGGATGAATGATTCTGCTTCTCCCTGTGCCCCGGGCAGACATCACCAATCCATCACTCTCTTTTTCCTCCTGAGTCCCAGGCAGACATCACTCATCCATCGCTTCCCTCTCGAGTCCCGATGGCAATCTGCCTTGGTAACACCCCCCCCCAAGTAGTTGTGCTGTGAATTAAATGGAATAGAGACCCAAATAAAGAGCAGGTGACATCCTGGCTTCCTGGCAGCCTTCTGAGCGCTTGCCAAGAGAGAGAGGAGAAGCTCTGAGTGGAAAGGAGAAAGAAGAAGGGTGTCTGGAAGTGCCTGGGGCCTGCAGCGTCCCCCTCAACTCACAGCCGGTGTGTGGCGGGGTGGGGGGAGAGGGAGGGGCAGATCAGCCCCCCCTCCCAACCCTCTCTCAACTTCCCAGAAAAGCCAGAAGCCTTGTGGCCCCTTTGTCCTTCTGGCTTCCTGGGTCATGCGGTCAGAACATTCCAGAGAAAGACCAAATGGTTGGGGAGACACTGGAAAGGCTGTTTAAGAAGAGGGCGTGGCTGATGAGCTCCCGGCTGGAAGCTAGGCCGAGGGTGTCTGTCCCTAGAAGCAGAGTCTCCGGAAGCCAGACAGCCGAAAGCAGAGGGCAGGAACAGCCCAGGCCGGCACGCGGGCAGGAGAGACTTTAAAGAGGACTTTTGGCTGCTGGATGAAACGCCACCGGGAGCCTCCTGGGATCCTGGTGTGCTGTAGGAAGGCTTTTGATGGCAGGACCGAGCGCACAGATGTGTCCCTCCCACACAGGCGGCCAGAGGCCGGGTCGAGCCTAAAGCCACTGGGACCAGTCTTCCTTCAACCCTCCCCCCCAGCTCTGCAAAGACAAAACCTGCTCGTGTGCTCGGCTACCGCTACTTGCGTGTTCAGACGGCTCCAGGAAATGGCAGGGACGAATCATATGAGAGCAAAGTCAGCTCTCCTGGCCTGGCTTGAACCTTTGTCCTTGGAAACGTATTATCTCTCTGGCAGCCAGAGCCGATGCTGTTGGATTTAACTGGTCACAAGGTCACAAGTTCCCCACCCCCCAAAGCCGTTCAGTGTCAAATCCCAGCTCCCGGCTGAGACAGGGTGCTAGACTGACCCTCTAGCCCATCACCCCTCTTCACCCCCTCTTCCCCATACCCAGCCTTGCAGCTAGCGGCATCCTGCCCGGCCCTGCCTGACAGAACCTCTATGTCTGTCCCTCTGCCTGGATTCTTGGAAGCAAGTTGCTTCTTGTCATTCACTGGTTAACTCCAAGGTCACTGTACCCTGAGCGGCCACTCACTGCCCTGTCTTCTTCATAGCTGTCTAAAATTACTGCTGGTTACTTTTTGGGGTTCCTCTTTGTTCTCCTTACAAGAACGGAAGGTCTCTGAGAGCAAGGCCTGGTGGCCAGCATAGTGTATGTTCTCAATAAGTTGGGCTACAAAGGGGCCTTTGCTCTTGGGACTACAGGATCATTTTCTTTGTGTGTGTGTGTGTGTGTGTGTGGCTGGGGTGGGGGGAGTCGTGGGGCTTGACCTCTGGGCCTGGGTGCTGTCCCGGAGCTCTTCAGCTCCACAGCACCACTTCCAGTTTTCTGGTGGTTCACTGGAGATAAGAGTCTCACGGACTTTCCTGCCCTGGCTGGCTTTGAACCGCGATCCTCAGATCTCAGCCTCCCTGAAGTAGCTAGGAGGACAGGCATGAGCCACCAGCGCCCGGCTCCAGGATCATTTTCTTTCCCTGTGTTTCCCCAGCCAGCATGGTGGGCAGAGGGCGAGCAGGGGCACCGTCTGACCACCCCCAGCTGGATCCCAGCCCGCACCAGTCCGGGCTTCTCCCTTCAGCCTCTGCTCCGTGAAGAGGGAGCGGCCTCCCACCCACCAGGCAGGCCTCTCTCTCTCTTCCCCCTTCCCCGGGCCGGCCCCCCATCTCGGGCAGCTGTGCTGGCACCCTCCTCCTCCTGCTGCCTGGGCTGGAGGCGGCAGTTTCCGCTGGGAGCCCAGCTGCGGGACAGCCTCTCCTCTGATGCTGGCCACATGTTGTGGCTCCTGCTCCAGCCGCCCCACCAGGAGATGGGGTGTTGGGGTGGGGGGGAGCGAAGTAAACACATTCCCAGCCACTGGGGAGGGGGTGTGGGGGGAGGAGAAGGGCGGAGGGCTCTTCATCACTCGGCAAGAGATGATGCATGCAGAGGTCTCACCAAGAGCAGGATCTTACCCACCCGTTCGTCACCCAGGGCACCCAGGGCGACAGGCTCCAGCCTGTGCCAGGATAGCACAGCACAGGGCAGGGTTAGGATGGGTCGGACACACTGCAGGTGTGAAGGAGGACACACACACACACACACACACACACACACACACACCTCTGCAGGTGAATCAGAAGCAATACCCATGCCCAGTGAAGGTGACAGGGGTATGAACTGAGGGGTCAGGGGCGTGGCCCGGGGCAGGGGGCATGGCCCCAGGGGCAGGGGCGTGGCCTCAGGGGGCAGGGGGCGTGGCCCCAGGCAATTAGCACAATTAGCATCAAGCCTCCCAGTGTTTACCTCCAGGAGGAAGAGAGGGAACAGAAGCATAATTAGAATCCCTCTTCGGGCTTTTTTGTTGGGAGAAACTGCCTAAGTGCTTAAAAAGCTCCATTTACATGTTCTGTCTGTACGTCTGTACTCTAACCTATAATTATGTTGGTGGGGGGGGGAGGGAGGGAGAAAGAGGATAATTATGAAAATTTCTAGGCTCATTAAAGGCACACAATTGACATCCCAAATTATTTGAGCTGGAAATGTTGCTGGGATGAAATCTCTTTTGAGAGACCCAGGGGAAAGAAACTTTGCTTTTTTAAAAAGGTGTGTGTGTGTGTGTGTGTGTGTGTGTGTGTGTGTAAATGAAGCCAGCGTTGTCCTAGGTCACCTCAGGTAAACTCCTCAGGAGCTTGGTGAAGCTGAGCTGCCCCTTCCCCGGCTGCTTGGCTTAGACTTGGCTTGACTTCCTGCCCCCCCCCCAAAAACAAGGAAGTCACCAGCTAACTGTGTTTCGCCCACGAAGCTTCTTCTGTCCAAACTTCTCTGGAGGCCGGCACCACTGAGCTGCCTGCTCTGCAGGGATATCGCCTGTCTCAGGATCCCGTGGCCCAGACCTGATTTCCGGTGTCACTCTTCCCCCGGCTGGCGTGACCTCCGCCCACAGGACTGGCCCTCCGGGGTGAGCCTGGCCATTGTGTCGTCTGTGAGTCGTACGCAATTCCAGTGCCACAGTCACAATTCCAGCACCAGGTCCTTCCTGAATGCACAGGTGTGGGCATGCCCACAGGGTACAGGCAGGGGCTCCCACAGAGACAGAGCACCCCAGGACCAGGATGGCCTTCCCTCTGAGGGATGGGGATTCTGCATGGTGGCCCTGAGATTTTGCCTCCCACAGACTCACGAGGTACCCATGCCATGCTCTCCCAGCCTTTTAGTTCACTTTGGCCCCCGGGACCTGCTGCCGCTGCGGCTGGTCCATAGGCCGTGCCAGGGCCTCTGACACCTGCTGCCCACAGGCCGTCAGACCTGCCTGGGCTCAGCCAGGAGGATTGTTCCTGGATTACACCATCTTCCCAGTGGTTGGGGAGGGGAGGGCCTCAGCGCCAGGGGCGGGGCTTCAAGGGGTGGGGCTCATCCTGTCTTCCCGGAGTGGCTCTAAGGCCAGGGCTGGACCTGCGAGGTCACCCTGTGGTGGTCAGAGCTAGTGGTGCCCTGGTCCCCTGGCCCAGCCCTGTCCTCAGCTGGTGGTTCCGAAGCCAGCCCTCTGCGGCCTGCGGTCAGTCAGCGTGAAGACTGCGCATGAGTGGAACCAGAAAGCCCTTTCTCAGAACTGAAATGATGTCTTCAGCCAGGTTGAGGTCAGGTCTGGTCCTGCAAAGAACCCGAGTGTTTCCCTGGTGTTCTTGGCTCTCGACAACTGCCACGATTTAAAATAATAACAATGTATAAAACCTAGACTCTCACACCTTCTAGAAGAAAAAAAAATTCTCGGAAAATAGCTTACCAGGCTTGGGCTAAGTAAGCCAGGACTTCTCAGACCACATGCAACAGGCATTACCAAAAGATAGTGTTAAGAAAACGAATTCCTTAAGCCACAGATGGGAAAGTAGTTGATATCTGATTAGTACACCTAGGACAAATAATTTTTTTTAACAAAGGGCTTTCCCAGCTGGAGGTTGTATAGATAGTTAAGTATTGAAAAGATGTTTACCTTCAGTCACTACTTAGTGCTAGGCAAATCAAAACTCCAAAGAAATAGTGTTACAGACCCCAGAGAATGGCTAAAATAAGAAGGACAATAGTACCAAGCTCTCATTACTGGTGAGAATGGAAAAATGGCTGAACTGCTTTGAAAAGTTTGGCAACTTCCTATCAATAATAGGAACAATAGCAATAATAGATGCACTGATCCCATTTCTACTTATTTGCCCAAGAGAAGTGAAAATGTGCCCATACAGAAATTCATTTGTGTTTCTAGTGAGCATAATTATAGTATATTTATAATAGATTATACAAGTGCCCATCAATAGTATAGATTAATAAAAAAAAGATATATTCACACAAGAGAATATTATACATCCACAAAAAAAGCACAAATTACTGCTACAGTGGGGGATGAACCTCCAGAAACATTAGGCAGAGCCAAACACCATTCAGGAAAATGGGGTCAGAGGATACGGTCTGTGATTCCATTTGTGTGTGTGTGTGTGTGTGTGTGTGTGTGTCTGTGTGTGTATGTACAGTTCTAGAATGGTCCAGTTCATCTCAAACCAACTGCCTCTGAGAATCAAGAGGCAGAGCATAAGTGATTTCCAATCACTTTCCAAAGTGATTGGAAATTGCTTACTAACTCTGGCTTGGGGTGACGGTTCTGCTTGTCTATATAATCGTCAGCCTGTAGGATCTTTTCATGTTGGGTTATGTAAAATCTCACGTGGTTTATTCTTAAAGAAGCAGCACCTGTGGCCAACAGTGATGGAAAACTTCTCGTACCTGAGCTCCGGGGCAGACGGGCTCGGGGCCCTGGGGCCAGGCCCGCCCCCCCATTCCTGTTTCTAAAGGTAGATTTGGTGCAGGCAGAGGTCTCATGAGCCCCATAAATCATGGGGGGGCTTTGCTTCTTGCCATGGAAGCAGAGACAGCTCTGCTGGGCCTGTCTGATGAAGACAGAGCCTCCTCTGTTCTCTGCGTGGTCATCTGGGGACCTGTGGCTCCCGGGGTCCAGTGGGGGGGGGGTAGAGCGGATCCCTGCTCTCCCTCCCTTCCTGCCTCTTCCTCCTTTCTCTACCTCAGCAGCATTGGAGTTTTGAACTCAGGGCCTCATGCCTGCCAGGCAGGCCCTTGTATCATGCGGGCCCACTCTGTCAGTCCCTTTGGGCCTGATTTTCCCCAAGAGGGTCCCATTCCCCGCTCCCTCCCCTAATCTCCCTCTCCAGGGCCCATCTGTGCTTCCCTCTGTCCCTGGAACCACCCGTGGTGGCCGTCCATCACCAAAGGTGACGGTCATTAGTGGAGAGGTAGACTCATCAGCTTTTATGTGCAGGCTGGCCTCTAACCCCAAGTCCCGCCATCTTCCCCCGTGAACGACAGGCTGGAGCTATGGCACCCAGCTCTGATCTCTCTAATCCTACAGCAATCCCAGTTAGGACGTGGCTGTCCAGACATGCGAGGCGAGGTGGAGGGACTGCGTTTTCTAACTAGCTGCAAGTCCCAGGAGCGATTGATTCCGTGGACTGCCCGGCCTCCCGCCCTTTCCCTGTCTGCCTCCCCCAGCTATGGTGGGTACGGCGTACCCCAGAGATATGCATGAGGCCTGTTGCGGGCAGCCAGGAACGTGGCTTCTCTCAGGATTGGCACTTGCGGGTGTGATCACGTGAAGATGAGGTCACACTGGGAGACAGTGGCCTTACAGCCCATGTCTGGTGTCCTTAGCAGCAGGCCTAGGAAAAAGCCCTTCTTGATCAAACTTGCCTGGGCTTATGATGCCTTCAGTGGGCCGGGGCTGTTTCTCCCACGCCTCCCCATCTGCACAGCCAGGCCGGGCACTGGAAAGCCAGCTCAGTACCACACCTGGTTCTCGGCTGCTCACTTCCCCTCTCCCCATCTCCCCTCTCAGCACAAATGTCTCCTCCTCCTCTGATCTCTGAACAGTACCACGCCCGGTGCGTGGCGTGTATGGCCACCCTGAGCTCACAGGAGCATTCCCACTGGGGGATGGGGGGGAGGCGGGAAGCCCAGGCATCATGCTGTGGCTGTCACCTCCCGGTGTGGACCTGTCTGGAGTTGGTGGAGGAGGCTGTCAGCAATGGGTCATGCGGTGTCCCAGGCTGGGGAGGCCAGGGATGGGCGGAGGCAGTGGGGAAGGGTTGCTGTGGAATGCAGTTGTCTAAATGTGCACGTGCATAGGAGTTTAAATGGAGCTAAAAACAAGGCTTGCTCCTTCCTTCCTTCCTTCCTTCCTTCCTTCCTTCCTTCCTTCCTTCCTTCCTTCCTTCCTTCCTCCCTCCTTCCCTCTTCCTCCCTTCCTCCTTCCTTCCCCACTCCTTTCCCTCCTTCCCTCCCTCCCTTCCTCCCTCCCTCCCTCCCTTC
>NW_012267245.1:4221784-4244141 GCF_000151885.1 Dipodomys ordii
GGGGCAGAGGGGGGCGGGGGGGGGCAGAGGGGGGCAGAGGGGGGCAGAGGGCGCCCCTGTGGGTCTTTGTCCCGCGGCCCCTGAGGACTGGGAACAGGGATGGGGTTCGCCTGGACCCCCTGGTCGCGGGCTAATTCCTCCAACCCCACCCAAATCCTAGACCAGAGTTCAGACAAATGGCGTGGAAAACTGGGTCACCCCCCCCATCTTAATCCAGGTATCTCTGAGCAGCCAGAGAGCTGGACGCAAGTCCATTTTGTTTTTCTTTTGCTTCAAAGGCTTAGGTTTAGTCCAGGGCCGAGCGTCTCCGTGTTGTGGGCAGAGTCCTGAGCTTCCGTCTCAACCTCGAGACAACGTGAGCCCATGTTTCTCAACTCGACTTTCTCCTTTTTGAGCGGAAATAATAGGAATAGGTACGCCGCATGGCTGCTGCAGGTTCTATCACATAACGCCGTCGAGGTATCTGAACCTGTCTTCCTGGAGACTCAGGAGGCCTAGGGAGAAGGATCACCGTCCGAGGCCAACGCCAAGCAAGAAGTACAAAACCTCAGCCCAAAAATTAATAGCTAAACTAAAGTGGACGCCGGTGGCTCATGCCTAGATCATCCTAGCTACTCAGGAAGCTGGGATCTCGAGGGCTGAGGTTCAAAGCCAACCCGGGCAGAAAAGTCCAGAGACTTCATCGCCAAAATAACTCACCAAAAGTTGGGATGGGGGCGTGGTGCCAGTGGTCAAACGCCAGCCATGAGCAAGTGCAGGACCCTGACTTCCATCAACCCTAAGTACCATCAGGATAAAAAAACAGGTGTACCCCAGCACAGCAATCACCCCCACACACACCATTCTTCACCTATACATGTGCCCCAACGCCTGTCCTGCTTTTCCCAAGAATATTATTGATTGGGTCTCTGGATTAAAAAATAATAATAACGCTATGAAGTCTTTGTTGATCCTACCATGGAAATGTGTGCAGCCCAGCCAGCCCAGCCGAGTGGAGGCTCTGGTGTAATTGCTCCCTCTTAATGCAAGAGGTGGCTGGGTTTTGCACCGTTCTTGCAGACTGCGTGCGTTCCCGGCTGTGCAGGAAATGGGAATTACTGTCACCGGGAACCCAGGGCGGAAACGATCATCAAAGGGCAGGGAAGGCTCCAGCCTGCTAATATTTACCATGTACGTGAACCGCATGAAAGAGCACCAGGCCTCTGAAGCCACTCTGTCTCCCTGGCTGGATCTGGTTTTGTTTTGTTTTATTTTGATCACCAAAAAAAAAGAGGCAGGCTTGTGTCAGGAAACAAGTATGGGTCTTGGAGCCAGGCTGTCTGGGATCAAATCCCTGCATGGCTACTTAACAAGGCCTGTGCACCCTGGGCAAGTTATGCAACCTCTCTGGTGCTGTCCGCTTGCTCCGCTTTGCAGGGCGAGCATTGGTGAACACCTGGGAAGGAAGCTTTGAGGAGTGACTGTAACGTGTGCACTGGGCCTAGGATAGGTCAGAAAGAGGAAAGATAAATAAATAACAGCTCAAGGAATGGGAACGAAAGTTGTGGCTATTTCTGGGAGGAAGAGCCAAGTGGCGCTTAGAAGCCCGCAGGGAATCTAGCCTCGCTCACACAGGAGGCCCGGACAGCGTTCCCAAGGCTGTATGATGCTGCGTGGCGTGCGTGGGTGTGGACACCGCTCCTGCGTTCTACCCTTGCCACTGAAGTGCGCTCAGGGGTGACAGGCACCCACTGGTGACACTGACCGACGTCGGGTGGGTGGTTTGTCCCCACAGTACACTTCTCACCGCAGTAGAACCCGACTCCTCGTCTAGGTCTGCGATTTTCCCCATCGTGTGTGATAGTCTTGAACACTAGTGAGGAAAAGAGCGTGCCCCCGAAGCCTTCTCCTGGTCAACGGTAGCTTATGCGTGGGTTTTAGTGAGTGGCTTCTGGTGGCTCCTGCCTGTCATCCTAGCTACTGGGGAGGCTCAAGCAGTAGCGTTATCTGCCAAGCCCTGAGTTCAAAACCCAGTACCGCCAACTAAAGACGTTATTTTGTGGACTTTCTACTCTGCAGTCAGTAATGCTCAGAGCAGCACAAGAATCTCGCAGGAAGTACCGACACCAGCAGTGTGGGGAACACAGGCAGCAAAGATGGCGCTGAGAAGGAGTTGAGTGGGCAGAGCCCACTTTACTGTAGAGCACATGGGCAGCAAAGATGGTGCTGAGAGACAGTAGAGTGGGCAGAGCCCAATTTGCCTTACGATCAATGCGTAACCAGCCGGTGGAGGATAGGGTGTGACCTTGACAGTGATTGGTTCCTCTTCCTCCCCTACCACGCCACCTGCCCTTTTTGGCTTTAAAAAGGGCTGCTCTGTGTTAATAAAGGAGTTTTCTACCTGCTTGAATTGGCTCCCCGCTGTGTCTGATTGTCTCCCGGGCTGAGGGAGGCTGGGGAACGGGCGAGCACCGCACTTACCTTTCCTCGGACACTGTCCGTCTTTCGTGGGACGGAGGAAGACCCAACGCAGCAGCATTGAGAAGACCAGGGCAGAGGAAGCAGACGGCAGGTTCGAAGGCCAGCCCTGGGAAGGCACAAGGTCTGCGTGGTGGACAGTCTGCAGACACACCAACACCCAGAACTTTCCAAGGAAGCTCCTTCCAAATGACACCTATCCATGATCGCGCCATTTTAGGAACAAGGGATGCTGCTGTGCCCAACGCCACTGCAAAGACGGGACCCAAGAGGCAGGGCCCGGCCATCACCACCCTCTCAGGAGCCCCAGCCCCAGCCTCTCCTCCTGCAGCTCCAAGGATGCATGGGGCCTGTTGAAGCAAGGAAAACCCTCCTGACTCCCAAACCCTTCCGACGATGGCCAAAGCCGTCTGTCCCTCTGTGGCCTGGACAGGACTCCCATTTCCTGGGAGGCGGCTCTTCTAGATTGCTGTGATCTTTCGGTTCCGGGTCCACCCCAGGTGCCGATGCCACCTGGATGCTTCCTCCTGGCTTCGGCGGCTGCCACCCTCCCACCCTGGGGCCTCTGGGATTTCTCCCCTGATCTGCACAGCCCCTTCCCCCCACCCCTGCCCACCCACCCATCCTGCAGGCTGCATGCTTCTTCTAGTTCCCCCTTCCCGCTCCCCCCCTCCCCCAGCTGCTCTTAACGACTTGAAAACTTTCCACGCCTTACTTGCCCTTCGCCCTGAATCGTCGATGATTTTTCTAATGGAATCAAAGCGGTCTTTGTTCCCAAGTTCTCTCATTGTTTTCTTTCCATGGCATTGCAGAAAACATCTCCCGCCAGGCACACCCTACTGTTTTTTGTGAAAATTATAGGCTGCAAATAACTGCTTCTTGAGTCAACTGCCAGACGGGGTGCTCTCCTCGGAAGCAGGGGGGGGAATTCTGGCTGTTGAGTGCGTTCATGGGCTTTATTTCGGGAGTGCAGACTCCATCAGGAACAAAACTCTGAAGAAAAGAATTTTCCAAGTGTCTTAATTCCATTCGTAGCACACACCATGGTATAGGAGATGTCTTGCGTGGACTACTTCCTTCAAGGTCACATTATGGCCCCAGTACCTCTTCACTCTCTTGTTCTGGTGACTTCTTCGGGTTAGTCCTTTTCACTGTCTTACAGTAGACATTCTAGGGGACACAGCAGGAGGAGCAAAGACTAGAGACAAGAAAGAGGCTCTGAGCTGGAGTTGTACCTGCAGCGAACCCCATGGAGGCTGGTCTCATGAGTTGGGGCATTGTCCACGGGAGATGTTACCTGGATTCTTCTCTACCTGGGAATAACTCAGCCAGGTTATTCTGTCGGCTCCGTCTCAACTGTGACCCCGCCAAAACCATGAAAAGAAGTTGCCAGAGATCTGTGCTCAAAACACAAAGATCTGTTTAGCTTTCACACCAGCAATAACCCAAGGACTTCCTCTTTCCCTTGTAGCCTTTAACAGACAGCCAGGCCTTGGCCGGTGAGCGTGAGCCACGCAGCCTGTCCCAGACCTCCCTCCCCAACAGCGATCTGCATGCTAACGAGACTCCCAGATGTCCCAACGGCACATTAGAGGCTGAGAAGCGCTCTCCTAGTTTGTATATCTGCCCCTTTCAGTAGCTCGATTACTTTTTGATTCCAGGCATTTGGCGTGAGTGATTGCCGGTAGTTTGGCCGCTCACACTTCTCAAAGCCTTTACGAATAAGAACGGCCATTTCCTCAGAACTGCTACACTGTGCATTTCTGGAAACACCAGGGAGCCCAGCGGATTCCTCCCGGGCAGCCCTGGCTCAGCTCTGCCTTTCTGTCAGCTGCTTAATGAGTAGCTGACCCAGTGACTGACACACACATACACACACACACACATACACACACACACACACACACACACACGCACGCACACACGTAGAGGCCCTTGGAGAAGACAGGCCATTTTGCATGTGAAGAAAACAAACAAAAGCCAGGGGCCGGTGGCTCACGCCTGTCATCCTAGCCACTCAGGAGGCTGAGATCTGAGGATCGCAGTTTGAAGGCAGCCTGGGGGAGAGAAGTCTCCATGAGACTCCTACCTCTAATAAACCACAGTATTCAAAAAAGCTGGAAGTGGCGCTGTGGCTCAAGTGGTAGAGCGCTCGCCTTGAGCACAAAGCGGCTCAGGGACAGAGCCCAGGCCTTGCGTTCACGCCCCAGGACCCGCCAAAAAAATCAAAACAAATCTAAGGCCCAGGTAGATCAAGAGGGACCTAGCTCGTATAGGGTAGGCATCGTGGCCTCGCCAAGTGACTGACACAAGTCCCTGGGGAGGGCTGGCCCGGCCTCCATGGGTGCTTCCCCTTGGGGTGGGGGGAGTCTCCCGGAGGGGCTCCATGCAGGGGGCGGGGGGGGATGGGCTGCTTTAGGAGGCTGAACACCTGCTGCTCATTCCCCCAGGCCCCTGGAGTGAAAGCGGCTGGGGCAGTACTACTACAAGGCAGGTGGGGCTTACGGATAATGGTTTCCGGGTTGGGGGGGCGGGCAGCTCGTGAAGTTGGAACCATTTATCCCTTGGCTTCCCTTCCCTGCAGGCCTTGGGCTCCGGCCATCCACCTGGAGCTGGTTAGACGTGGTCAGAGCGCAGAGAGGGGCAATCCTGAAGGAGCGCAGGTCCGCCGCCTGCCTGGCCAAGACGGACAGACGGACGGATGGACGGACGGATGGACCCTGTGTGGTCATCAGGAAAGGCAGGGATTCTCCACGCTGCAGAAAAGCGGACTAGGGCTTTTGCTGCTCTCCAAATCCCTCCCACCTTAGTCCCAGCCTTAGAAAAGTCCTACCCCCTGTGGAAAGAGGGGCAAGATGGGCAGAGGTCTCTCCGTGAGGACAGCAGGACAGTTTGGGTTGGGGGTGGCGGTGAGGGTCAGAGCACTGCACCTGCCCCTGCCCGATCACCTGACTTCCACCCCGGCGCGCCAGCTGCAGGCGCAGTGGAGGGAAGGCCGTGCTGCCCGGGTGGGCACTCCAAGCAGTTACACCAGGAACCCGTGGTTATTATTTATTCATTTATTTAAATGTTTGCTGCATTTGGGAATTTGAACTCAAGGCTTTGGACTTGTTAGCCAGGCATGCTACAGTGTGAGTGAGTCACACTTCCAGCCTTTTGTTGTTGTTGTTGTTTGTTGTTGTTGGTGGTGGTGGTCGTGGGGCTTGAACTCCGGGCCTGGGCGCTGTCCCTCAGCTCTTCAGCTCAAGGTGAGTGCTCTACCCCTTGAGCCACAGCGCTACTTCCGGTTTTCTGGTGGTTCATGGGAGATCAGAGTCTCACGGACTTTCCTGCCTGGGCTGGCTTTGAACCGTGATCCTCAGATCTCAGCCTCCCTGAGTAGCTAGGATGACTGGCATGAGCCACCAGCGCCTGGCTTGTTGTTATTTTTGAGATGGTGTCTCATTTTTGGTCTGGACCAACATAGGCCACAGTCTTCCTCTTTGTCACTGGGATAACAAATACAGGCCCACTGTGCCGAGATTTTTCTGTTGGGGTGAGATCTCATGAACTTTTGGCCTGGACTAGCCTTGAACCACTGTCTTCCCAGTCCCTGCCTCCTGAGTAGCTAGGGTTGCAGGCTCAGGGGCATTGCTCTGAACACTTTCTGTGCATGAAGTCATTTGCCCGCCGTTCTAGCCTTAGGAGACAGAGAAGTCCTGACCATCGCAGGTACAGCATGGCCACACAGAGGCCCAAAGCCACATGCTGGTGACAGAAGGTCATCACCACCTTTCCAGGTTAGTATGGGGGGGCAGAGCCGCGGGGTCTGCTGTACAGAATTGCAAGGGAGACACACGGTGCTCTGGGCTCACCAGGCAGACGGGTGAGACGGAGCTCCGCCCCGTGATAGTACAGATTGGCATCCTGGGAACCTGGTGGGCTCTCTGAGCATCGGGAGAGGCTGCGTTGCAGGGCAGGAGGAGGGCTGAGAGCCGAGCTTGGGCCCTTGGGCCCACACAGTGGGCGGTAGAGTTAGGAGGCAAGCCGGCGTGGGACGGACGGGGCGTGGTCTCAAGGGTGTCTCTTCCGGGTGGAGGCTTCCTGCCCCAATGCCTCTTTCTTGGTCTCTTGTCTGTTAGTTACCTTGGCAGGGATGGAGCTGGACTCAGTTTCCCGGTTAGACCAGTGGCCACCTTCTTCCCCCCTCCCCCCGCACCACAGCTCCTCCTAGCAAGCAACGTGGACTGAGCCATTGTCCCTCCCCAGCTCTTCTAGACAGTGCTGGGGGGGGGTGGGGGTGGGGATGCCACCCTGGGCCAGGACTTCATCCCTCAAACACTCCAAAGCCGCAGGGGAAGGGAGGAAGGGTAGCTATTTGGGTGCCAGCGTGCTGGCACGTCAAGGAGCATTGTAGGAATGAACAATAAGGCTTGAATTACCAATCCATCAGGTCTGAGTTAAGGCCTCCCGAAAGAAAACTTCCAGCTTGGCTCTCTCCGTTCTTTTCTCTCGGAACCACGTGTATCTATAATCAGGAAGCTAGCTGGGCGGCGTTAAAACCTGTAGCCCTCCATACAAAGTCACCCCCTCCCCTCCGCCCTGCTGGACCAGGTTGTAGCCTTCTGAAGCTCAATTCAAATGTACCACCTGTGCCGTGTGACAGGTCTGGGGGTTTCCACTTGGAACAAGGCAGTGCCCGTGACCCCGAAAGGCAGGTCTGCGGGTGCGCTGCCCACAGCCTTGTGGTGGGCGCGGTTTGGAAGCCCCACTGGAAAGGAACTCTTGTCACCGACCGTACGTTTTGTCCCCCCAAAGTCCTCCTCCTCCCTTCAAGACAGAAGCTGCGGCTGCTTCCCACAGGGAGT
Source organism: Dipodomys ordii (assembly GCF_000151885.1). Lineage (NCBI taxonomy): Eukaryota > Metazoa > Chordata > Mammalia > Rodentia > Heteromyidae > Dipodomys > Dipodomys ordii. The sequence goes on from NW_012267245.1 coordinate 4,229,089, forward strand.
GGGGACCCCTCCCACCCTGCTCCCCTCACTCCCCCAGCCCCTGAGCAGAGTGTGATCATGAGGGAGACTAGGGAGAAGGGCCAGGCCCCATGGACCCTGTGCCCTGCCACGTGCATGGCCAGCGTAGTGGCTGAGACAGCCGGGCCTTGGCTGAACAGCTTTATGTAGGTCACAGCTGTGCAGTTTGGATCTCGGGGAGGAGGGCGGGCCTGTGGCGCATGGAGGAGGCCCGGCCTAGTCTCCCATGCTGCCCTGGAGGAAAGCTAGAGCTGTCAGAAGGACCGGTGGTCTTGGATCTCACCGGCTACTCTTGGTCATCAAGAGGAGGAATGAGCTTCTCAGAGCTGCCTTCCTGGGACAGCAGCGTCCCTTGGCCTCTGTCTGTATCTCCCGCAGGAGCCCATTTAGACTCAAGCTGAAGCTGGTACTCCGACCCCAGACCCACATTCCAGCTGTTCCAGAGGTCCGATCCAACCACTTGGTCCTAGACACCAAACATTGAGATAGGATAAAGAGTGGAGCCAGGTGCCGGTGGCTCACGCCTGTCACCCTAGCTACTCAGGAGGTTGAGATCCGAGGATCCCGGTTCAAGGCCAGCCCCGGGGCAGGAAAAGTCTGTGAGACTCTGATCTCCAATGAACCACTCAGAAAACAGAAGTGGCGCTGTGGCTCAAGTGGTAGAGTGCCAGCCTTGAGCTGAAGAGATCAGGAACAGTGCCCAGGCCCAGCGTTCAAGCCCCACGACCGACAAAGAGTAGAGAAAGGAGAGTTTCCTATTTCCTGGCAGCCATGGGAAGACGACACTTCCTTACGGCCGCAGCCATCTTCCTGGGGGGTAGACATTTGCCTTAGGTTTGATGGACACCCGGGGGTGGGTGGAGAGGCGTACGCTTCGTTACTAAACAGTTTTGGTGAAAGTATGGCCGCAGCAACTCCCCATGGGAACTGATGGCACCTTGCGAACAATCAGACCAGGTCTGGGTGTCCAGCGGGAGAGGGAGAGGTGGAAGGGATAACGGGGGACAGCTCCCACCACGGCGCTGTGGGTGCGGCCCAAGACCCCCTGCCGCCTCTAAGCATGCTCCAAAGAACACCCCTGAGAAGTTCAGCTATGGGGCTGTGGACTCCACACAGGCTGGGAATTGTGTTCTGTGGTTTCCTCTTTGTCGTCAGTTTGAGAAGGCCCAGGACAGAAAAATCAAATGTCTCCTCATCCTGTATAGCAGCTGAGCAGCTACAGATTGTTACTATTATTATTACTATTATTTTGTCGGTCGTGGGGCTTGAACTCTAGGCCTGAGCGCTGTCTCTTAGCTCTTCAGCTCTACCACTTGAGCCACAGCGCCACTTCTGGTTTTCTGGTGGTTCATTGGAGATCAGAGTCTCACGGACTTTCTTGCCCGGGCTGGCTTTGAACCACGATCCTCAGATCTCAGCCTCTTGAGTAGCTAGGATGACAGGCGTGAACCACTGGTGCCCGGCTCTTACTGTTCTATTCATTCATGTTCTGCTTGAACACAGTATTTTGTCAGGCTGTCTGGCTGTCTCTTGGTCCATCTATCTGTGGTTCTCTGATGCCTGCCTCAAGCTCCTTACCTTATTAGCCACACTGGTCCCCTCTGGGACATCTAGATTGGTGTCCGAACGACCCAAGGGTGTGAACATGTATGCAAAAGAGGCTGGTGGTGCGCATAGAATGTGCCTGCCTTCCTCTTCCTGTGTGTGCTCTTCATTGTAGCAAAGAGGGAGGGAAGTCGGGGGGGATGAGGGGCGGGGGGGGGTTGGATCTCAACAGGAGATCTTAGGGGAGCTCACAACCCCTGAAGTCTAGCCTGGATCACCCAGGCCTAACGGTTCTTAAGGAGCCAGGGCTGCTCGATTGACACGGCTTTCTCAAAGCACCCAGCTTTGTGGTCTGTGTTTCCTCTCTTGTCTCTTCAACTCCCTGTGGGGCTGATGACACAGCCCAATGGTGGCTTCTCATTGGCTGATCAGTTTGCAGTTGCAGTTGGTGAAGACACACCTGCTGTCTGGGACCACCACCTCCTGTGGAATCTACCCCCAAGCCGGCCTCCCAGGAAGATGGGCCTCCAGGGCCGGGGGAGGGTCCCCCATCTTCCGATCAGCCAGCGCAGTGCGGTGACATTTTCTCTCTACCACCACCTCGCCTCTTCACCAGTTAGCTTCCAACGTGTGGCAGGCCCATGAAGCTTTGCGTTGTGACCAACTGAGGATTCTTTGGGCTTCTAGAACTTTCTCAAGAACTCCTCCGCGGCTCCTGTTGGAGTCATTTTAAATGGTAACAAGTAGGGGGTGGGGGAGGAGAGAGGGCAGCTCCCTGGCAATCGTGTCTTTTTACTTAGGAAGGGCACCAGCCGCACCGTAATAACCGTAGCTGAAATGTTGCTTTAATCACCCTAATCCTGGCACTCAGGCAAATCAACTGTTTTCCATCTTCCCAGCCGGTGCTTTCCCCACACAGCTCTGATCGGAGCCTGTCTTGCGTCCTGACTCCTTGCTCAACCTTGGCTCCCCGCATCACTACGACCCAGACGCGCCCTCCCTCCTCGCCCTCCTGGTGGCTGGTGGCTGTTTTACCTACCAGCTCTCTCCCTCTCCCCTCTCCCCCCTCCCGCCCCCCAAGTGGCCGTCCCCCTGTTCCTGGCAGAGTTCCCCCGCAGAAATCATTGTGGCAATTTCCATCATTTCTCAATGTGACTGGGCTCTAGAACTCTCTGGCATGAAAGCACTTCCCCAGAACATATGCATCACGATTTCCAGGACTGGCTCTTCTCTCCTTCCTCAACAATTGCCTTCTTTGTCCAGAGAGGCTCCAGCCAGGCCCCTTACACGCACCCACATTTTCACTTAGCTCAATGATGCCTTTTTGTGTGTGTGGGGGGGGGGGGTTTATGGGGCCTGAACTCTGGGCCTGGGCGCTGTTCCTCAGCTCTTCAGCTCAAGGCGAGCGCTCTACCACTTCTGGTTTTCTGGTGGCTCATTGGCGATCAGAGTCTCACAGACTTCCCTGCCCGGGCTGGCTTTGAACCACGATCCTCAGATCTCAGCCTCCTGAGATGACAGGTGTGAGTGACTGGTGCCCAGTGAGATTATGCCTTTCAATAGGGATTTTTGTCCCTCTTTGCCTTCTGCTCCATCATCACCACCACCATCACCACCACCATCATCATCATCATCATCAGGATATCATGTATAGCCATTTTCCCATGTATCAATCGCCTATTACCATTCGTTGCTACTATTGATGATACTAGTATTATACTATTAACATCTCAGTGCCGGACGGAGGGGACTGAGGCTCACGATGCTGACGTGGCGGAGGTGAGGTCAAGTTACTCTCATCTCAGAAGGGACCCACCTCCTGTCGCCCAAGGTCCTTGGAGGAAACCCTCCCCCCACCCATCGAGTATGGGGCCAAGGGCCTGGGGCACAGACTGGGGGGGGGTGCAAGGCACAAACCTGGGCCCTACCTACCCTTGCCTCTGCCCACTGAGCCGTCCTTCAGGCCTGCCACGGGCATTCTTCACGATGCCCACAGAGCTCTCCTGAGCAGAGCGTAACACCTGCAGCCAGGCCGGTGTGTGGAGTGCGCAGGAATGGTTCTTTGGAGAAAAGGCCAGGAACCTAGGAGTCTGCAGGGTCCACAGATGTGGGGACAGAGCCTTGGGGTAGGGGGAAGAGCAAGTGCAAAGGTCCTGAGGTAGGAGACATCGCCATGAGTGCCAGGGAGACAAGCAAGGCCGCTGCCCTGGGTTTTGTGCTGGGTTCAGCCCCGGTGGTGGCAGAACACAGAAGCCCCCCACCCCACGGCGGACTTGCCCCCCCTTCCTCGGGTCACCTGCTTATCTCCCCTTCTTCCACACCATTGGGACTATGTTCCCTGTGGACGCCCAAGTCTGCACACACACACACACACACACACACACACACAATGCACGCGCGCACACACGTCTGTCTGACAGCTCATTTACATCTGTGGTGTCCGTGTTCTCAGGAGGAGCCGTGAACAGAGCAAAATGACCTTTGTGGGAAGCTGCCCGCGACCAGGGAGAGGACTGGCCGGCCGTGGGGAGCCCCCCCACCAGCACCCCCATGTCTCTGCCCCCGATCCCCCCAGGCACACCCCCTCGCCCCATGGAGTCTCCCCGCCAGGCTCTTGGGCCGTTCCTCCAGTCCTTCTGGCTTGGTTACTCCCAGGGTAGACGGTCTTCTTGCTTCGTGCCCCGTACGCCTGGGCTGTGATCCTTCTGGTGCTTCCCAGCATTGGCTGGGAAGGAAGGTGTACGCCACCAGACCTAGCCAGTGGTTGAAACGGAGGCCTCACACGCGCCCTGTTGCCTGGGCTGGCCTTGAACTCTGATTCCTCTCGCCTCTGCCTCCCAAGCTGCTGGGATTGCAGGTGTGAGCCGCTGTGCTCGGCTGAAACGCAAGCTTGGAATTGCAGTCTCAGAGCTCTGGGCCCGGGCGCCGTCCCACAGCTCAAGGCCAGCACTCTACCTCTTGAGCCACGGCGCCACTTCCGGTTTTCTGGTGGTTGATTGGAGATCAGAGTCTCACGGAGTTTCCTGCCCGGGCTGGCTTTGAACCGAGATCCTTAGATCTCAGCCTCCTGAGTAGCCAGGATGACAGGCGTGAGCCACCCATACCCAGCTAAGATTTTAACTTGGATGAAGTCCAATCTAAAAGTTTCCTTTTATGAGTCATGCTTTTGATGTCAAGTTGGAGGATTAATTTCTGAAGACTTTTCTCTTAGGTTCCCTTTCCTTCCTTCCTTCCTTCCTTCCTTCCTTCCTTCCTTCCTTCCTTCCTTCCTTCTTTCCTTTCTTCCTTCCTTCCTTCCTTCCTTCCTTCCTTCCCTCCTTCTTCTTTTCCTCCCTCTCTCCCTCTTTCCCTCTCTTCCCTTCCTTCCTTCCTTCCCTCCTTCTGCTTTCCCTCCCTCCCTTCCTTCCTCCCTCCCTCCCTCCCTTCATTCCTTCCATCTTTCCATTCTTTTTCTTCTTTCTTCTTTTCCTCTCTCCCCTTTTCCCTCCTTCTGTCTCTTCTCTTCCTTCCTTTCACTCTCCCTTCCTTCCTTCCCTCTTTCTGCTTTCCCTCCCTTCCTCCCTCCCTCCCTCCCTCCCTTCCTTCTGTCTTTCCATTCCTTTTCTTCTTTCTTCTTTTCCTCTCTCCCTTTTTCCCTCCTTCCATCTCTTCTCTTTCTTCCCTCCTTCCCTCTCTCCCTCTTTTGCTTCCTCTTTTGAGTACAAGTTTGAAGCTATCTATTTTTCCGTTTCCGTCTGGGATCCATTTTGAGTTAATTTTCATATACTACCTGAGACTTGGGTTGAAGTGCATGTTTAATCTTTCTTATCTGAATGTTAATTGCTCCAACATCCTCGCAAAATCAAAAGGACCGTCCAAGTGCTATTGATTTGCACTTGCGCTCTGTAAAACGTCGCTCGGCCCCGTCTGGGTGAGTCTCATCCTGCCTTTTCTCTTCCTTCCTTGATCTGTGCGTCCCTCTCTCTGCTGACCTACAGCCCTGACTGCTGTAGCCACAGAGTCATGAAGCCAGAGCCATGCAAGATTCTCCCCAATGTGCTTTGTAGGAAAAGCATCCCTTTGCCTTTCTATGTGAATTCTAGAACAATTTTCATGGATCGTTTGGTGACCAGGTTTCACTTAACATAGCTGAGACGTTCCGATTTTTTTCTAGCCACACACACAGTTCTAGATCCTAACTTTAAATTGTTTCATGGATCTGATTCACGGCCCATTGTTGGATCCCAAAGGATTTTCCTTTCTTTTTGAACTTTTTGTTTAGTTTTTCCTTTTACACACAGTACTGGGAGGAATGTCTGAAAACATATCTAGTTATTTCCTTAGGAAAGACTTCAAGTGAAATCTCTGGGTTGAATCTTCTGTTGTGGGTTTATTCTTTCTTTCTTTCTTTCTTTCTTTCTTTCTTTCTTTCTTTCTTTCTTTCTTTCTTTCTTTCTTTCTTTCTTTCTTTCTTTCTTTCTTTCTTTTTATTCCAGATGGGCTTCCAGTTCTTTGAGCCGAAGCTGGTATTTTGTTTCCTGTCTGGTTGGCCCCTCTTCTTCCAGGTCCCATACTCTTCGAAGGCCACAGACCAAAGATGGCCCCGTCTCCAGTCTCCATCCTTCCCATCGCCTTCCAGGCTCTCCGGGTAGCTCTGCGCTCTGTGTCCTTTCTCTCAGCCCAGATGGAGAACAGATGGGAAATGGATGCCGGGCCTTACTCTTTCTGCTAGATTCCCCTCACCCCAACCCCTCCATCGATTTCCCCAATGATTCTGATGGGGAATGGGGGGGGTGCTGCTCTTCCTTCCCGGAAGATAGAAAAGGGGGTTCCACTGCACAACCCAACTCCACTGTCTCTGAAAAGGGCCTCTCCCTGCCCCGAGAAGCCTGGCACTATTTTGGGGTGGGGAGGGGAATTCTTTAAAGGCTTCAGAGAGTAATAGGATCGCTTTCTGGGATGCTTGTTAAAATTCTTGAATATGTTTAAGGGATTTGCATTTTCAAAGAGAGAATGTTTTCCCTTTGATGTCGAGGAGAAACGAGATTGTGTGTGTGTGTGTGTGTGTGTGTGTGTGTGTGTGTGTGTATTTTTTTCCTTTCCCTTCCCTGCAAATTTAAACAATTTGCTCTGCTCTCTGGTGGTGAGACCACAGCACTCTTCTGTTCGGGCTGTGGCATTGGTCAGAAATCCCCGGGACTGACTGCAGGAAAGGGGAGGGGGGGTGATTTTGAAGAGTATTTTCCAACAAATGGCCATCTGTAAATTGTCAACTTAGAAACGTGGCACCCCTCCTTGAGCAGGAAGATTTCCTTTCTTGGAAGGAAACACCCCCCCCCACACACAGACACACACACACACAGACACACACACACACAGACACACACACACACAGACACACACACACACACACACAAATGATCATCAGTGAGGGCCCAGTGGGTACCTCCTGGAAGATGTGGAGCCAGTCTGCCCCCTGCTGGATGAGGTTGGGAAGCACCGTCTCTTCTCCGGTGAAGCCACGGCGGAGTTCAGAGAGGACCCTACCGCAAAGACTGTCTTCCTTCTCACTTAAAAGCAATCCAAAGTTACGTTTTAAGGAAGATTTGTACTGAACTAACTAGACGTTTGCTGTGTAGCAGTGAATGGACCTTGCGACGTGTTTTAGGATGGCGTAAAATAAGTAAAAGGCGCGGAGTTATCTAATATGCAACATATGTCGATTGTATATGGAAGTCAGTGCCGTCCGTCTCCTCGGTCTGCAGATAGGCTAGGGCCGCAGGTGACTTCCTCCTCCTGTTCCTTCTACCACCGCGCGAGCCGAGGGCTGCGGGCACACGGGGCATCGCGGACGAGGAGGCTTGGGGAGAAGGAACTGTCATCATTGTTCTTGTGACGACTGTTCACCGATTTAATTCCCGCCACCAGGCTGAACTGTTATCTTCCCATTTCCTAGACGTGAAAGCAGATTCAGAGGGACCCGTGAACAAATGCCCAGCACCAAAGGCCTGGTTCTGATCACCATGGCAAAGCTACTTCTGAGAGGCAGAGAGACAGAGACAGACAGAGACAGAGAGAGAATTGGCTTCTCCCTGTAATAGAGAGGTTGTGGCAGGGATGAAGCTGGGGCCTGTTCCCTGCCCTGTACAAATCACTCAATCCTGGGCTCATTCTGATTTGCTCAGACCCTAGGAGTGGGGGGTTCAGTGCCTGGCAAATAGGAACAAATGAGGAAAAGAATAGCTTGGATTTCATAGAAACGTAAAACTAGTCCCCAGACTTTGCAAATAAAATGAAAAAAAAATAGAAATCTCTGACAAAGGACGTGTGCTCAGCATATATAAAATAGAGCTTAAACACACACACACACACACACACACACACAGGGAAGGTGGCTCAGTGGTAGAGCGCTTGCCTCGTATGCATAAGGCCCTGGGTTCGATTCCTCAGCACCACATAAGCAGAAAAAAGCCTGGAGTGGCATTGTGGCTCAAGTGGTAGAGCGCTAGCCTTGAGCTGAAGAGCTGAGGGACAGCGCCCAGGCCCAGAGTTCAAGACCCATGACTGATAGAAACACACACACACACACACACACACACACACACACAAAAGAATCCTACAAGAAATGAAGAAAACAAGGGTGATAGCATGACATTCATTCCTCCCACTTACTATACACTAAAAACTAAGAAAAATAAGCCAGTGCTTAAGAACTCGAAAAGTTCAAGAAAAGCACAGACATTCCATTCCGAGGGAGGTTTGTCCTTGGGTTTGTTTCTCGCCCCCGCCCCCCCCCCATAAAGAGGCTCTCCAATCACAGAGAACGGTTCTCTAAAGGAAACACTATCTTCCCATCAAAGGAACCAGGACAGGGACACCTGACCGACAGACACTGTGGGTGACATCCAGGGACGCCCCCTGGTGCTGGGAATAAATGCACACAGGACCCAGCCCAGCCCGGAGTTCTTCATGAATGGGACAGCACCGCAGAGCACAGAGAACCAAACTGAGAGCCAGGGTGTGCACACGTGTTTTTAACACAATTGCTAAGTAATGTGTGTTCAAGGGAGACCCACAGGAAGACAAGCAAAGGATGAGATCAATGAAACATAACCTACTGAAGACCAAAGAAAAATGCTTCCAAAACCAGAGAAAAGCCGGGTGCCAGTGGCTCACACCTGTCATCCTAGTGTCTCAGGAGGCCGAGATCTGAGGATCACGGTTCAAAGCCAGCCTGGGCAGGAAAGTCCGTGGGACTCTTATCTCCAATAAACCACCAGAAAACCAGAAGGGGCACCGTGGCTCAAGTGGTAGAGCGCTTGTCTTGAGCTGAAGAGCTGAGGGACAGCGCCCAGGCCCAGAGTTCAAGACCCATGACCCCCCCCCCCACACACACGCTAAACAAAACATGGCATGTGGACTGAGAGGAAAAGTCTAGAAACTGATGAATTGGTTGTAGCTAAGAACTCAGGTTATTTGGCAATTTCAGATCAAATAGGAAGGGGGAGAAATGTTATTGGCACACACTGTTGAGTTAATGGACCAGCCAAAATGCAAAATAAAAGTAGAGGTGAATCTATTACCACTTAAAATGGAAACGCCATGCGGATCAGAGTGAAGTCAATTAAAAAAAACAACAATGACATTTGGCTTACAAGGCTGAGCAGGCCCAGGGCTTCGGGTTCTGTGAAAGCGGGGGTACAGACGTGGGGCGGGGGGGGGGAGTCCACCCCCTCCCCAAGAACTCCGTTGGGGCAACCCCCCAAGTCTCGGGGCAGCAGGCAGGTAAGGCCCCCTGGGACCCGGTGGGGCGGGGTGGGAGAGCTGATGTGATTGCAGGGGATTCTGCATTTTCTTTGTCCTCCTCCACCCCCCCCCCCAGTCCCTTGGGGAGTCGCGGATTAAGCTGAATTACGAGGCAGGTGCAGATCACAGGTGCAGGTGGCTCCCGCCCAGGTCGCCGTGGGGGGGGGGAGCCTTGTGACGTCATGGCGGAATCTTCTGGGAGCTGGAGGAGAAGGTGATGCCAAGGCCCGGAAGTGGAGGCCGGGCGGAGGAGGCCAGGAGGGAGGCCGGCCGGCTTGGGCGTGGTCATTCCACTCCAGCACTGCAGGGGTGGGGGGAGGGGGATCTGAGGCTCCAGCTGACTCCGCAGGACACACACACTCTGGCAGGAACCGGAGAGCCGGTCCTGCCCCTGGGGGTAGATACCAACCAAACGTTTGAACTGATATTTCAGGGCAGACGGGGTGCAGTGGGTGCCAGGTGTCAGGGTGGTGGCTTCAGTAATGGACAGTGATCTTGAGCCAAGCCCCGAGTAAGTCACGGGGAAAGAGATTCCAGGCAATAGAATTAGCATGTGCAAAGGCCCTGTGGCCAGAGGACACTTGGCAAGAGAGAGGCCAGGGCCTCTCCGTGTATGGTACAGACGAGTGAAGTAGGAAAAGATTCAAGATGGGGGGCAGCCTGGGCTCCCCGAGGCTCTCCCTGGATTCAGCCATAGGGTGGGGGCACTGCTGGGTTTCCCAAAGGCTGTGCAGGACCCCCCCCCACGGCCCCCAGGGGGCAGGAAATAGGGTGCCGTCACACACCGCAGCCCCCTCTCTTCCCAGATGTCGTGGAAGGGCCTTGGGCCCGGCCTCTTCGGCGGGACGGACCCGGGACTCCTACCCCAGCAGCCACAGCCCACCAGCTACGGCCCCAACCCCCCCGAAGGAGCCTCTGAGCCCTGGCCTCCCTTCTGTCCCCTCCGGGCTGGGGAGGAGCTGGCCCCGTGGCCCGTGGTTTGCAGGGCCGGCGGCACAGGGTGCAGCCACGGGGAGGAGCCGGGCCCGGAGGACCAGGCAGCGCCCGACCTCGGCTTCCTCCCCTACTACCGCTCCCCGGAGGAGATCCTCTGCCCCAGCCCCGGGGCCTCCCGCCACCCAGGCTCGGGGACGGAGGCCCAGGCCGGCAGGATCTGCGGGATCACTGTCCGGGACCCAGGCCATGTGAGTTGGGAGAGGGGTACAGGAATGGCGGAGGGACATCAGGGCCATGCTCCCCTCTCTCCTTTAGGAGGCAACGCTTCTGTATTCTTTCTTTGTTTTTTTTTTGGGGGGGGGTTCAGTCATGGGGCTTGAACTCAGGGCCTGGGCGCTGTCCCTCAGCTCTTCAGCTCAAGGCGAGCGCTCTACCACTTGAGCCACAGCGCCACTTCCAGTTTTCAGGTGGTTTATTGGAGATAAGAGTCTCACAGACTTTCCTTGCCTGGGCTGGCTTTGAACCGTGATCCTCAGATCTCAGCCTCCTGAGTAGCTAGGATGACAGGCATGAGCCACGGGCGCCTGGCTAGCATTCCTATTTTATGGATGAGAAAACAGAGGCTCAGAGAAATGATGTAACTTGGCCATGCACATGGGCGGGCAAGGGGAAGGCCTGTGTTTGACCCAGTGTGTCACCCTCAGACCTGGCCAATAACAACCCCACATCAGCGTCCCAGGACGGGTGCCCAGTGATGGAAAGCATTGAGGCTCTGGGTTCCAGCCCCACGCCCAGCCCAGCCCTCCCATTGTAGATGCCTGGGGACCATAGCCCGGCCGAATGAGCCCTTTCTGCAGAGCCAGCCGGGGCCCAGCCTCCTCCCCTGGGCACCGCCGTGGTGATCAGACCCCCAGATGACCTTGTGTGAAGCCTGGGCAGCCACCAGTACCCAGCTGATGGTCTCATTTCCTCCTGACCTAGGCCAAGTCCAGGGGCTGGGCTGGCCTCTCCGGGGCCTGGCGCTCACCAGCCTGCAGACCCTGCCCCCCGGTCCACCTGGCACATGCCCAGTTCCATGGCCAGGACGCCCTTCCCGCCACCAGCCAAGCCCCGAGCCCCTCCGGATTCACGCCTTACTACAGAAGCCCGGAGGAGCGGCTGAGCACCAGCCCAGGGCCCCCGACCCCTGCGCTGGGGGCCTACGGCCCTCGGGGGGAGCGATCCCCGCTCAGAGCGACCACCCTGTGAGGAAGGAAGCCATGGACCCCCGCAGACTGGCGAGGGTCTCACCGATCAGACATCTGGCCCCTGGTACCGGCTTCCCTTGGGGAGAGGATGGCCCAAGGCCCACTGCTGTCTAACCAAATGAGACGCGTGTCCCCAAATAAAAGCTGGTGCTTTGGCCCAAGCACGGACCACGCGCTGATGACCTGCTAGAGGTCATCTTCCTAGATCCTTGGAGGTCATTTCCGTGGCAGAGGTACAGATGGGTGCAGATGCTTGGGGGGCGTTCCAGCGCCCCCTGCTGGAGAGAAGAGAGCTGTCACCCCAGCACATGGCCGCTGTCCCTAGCACTTGGGCGTGCCCAGGTTCACGCAGCCATGGGGGGGGGGGTGAATGGGTGTGCACTCCTTACACAGAGGAGTGGGGAAGGGAGGGTGGAGGTGGGGGAGCCTGAGGGCCCCCATGCTGGAGGGAAGCCATGTGGCCTCGATGCTGGGCGTGTCTCGGAGCTCCAAGCACCCCAGGTGGCTTCGGGCTCTCCAAAGTCTGTCCTAATAGAGACCCAGGTCCAAGCCTCCCGGGGCTGCAGGCGCTCTAAGGAGGGTCTCCGGAGAGATGGGCTGATCAGGCGTGGGAAAAGCGGATGGCCGCTGACTCGGGGTGGGTCTGATGGTGCATGTGAGGTTCCTCGTTGTCTCTTGGGAGGCTGTGGGGGGGGATGCTTGACAAAATACCATGGTTTGGGGGGGACTTCTGGGACCCGAGAGACAAAGTCTTCAAAGCTCTGACCCCTCCACCCTCGCCCGCCATGTCCTTTCTTCTCCGTGGCCCCGTGAACAGTTTCTTCCCACGGCTCCGAGTCTGCCCTCAGATTTTCTTTTTCGCTCTACAGCACCTCCGGCCTCTGTTCTTCACGCCAGGCATGCCTGAGCCTGGCTGGTCTCCCCCAGAATCCTGGGGCCGGAGAATGCCAGATGGTTGCCGGGCGCCGGTGGCTCACGCCTGTCATCCCAGCTACCCAGGAGGCTGAGATCTGAGGATCGTGGTTCAAAGCCAGCCCGGGCAGGAAAGTCTGTGAGACTCTGATCTCCCATGAACCAGCAGAAAACCGGAAGTGGCGCCGTGGCTCTAGTGGTAGTAGCTTGGAGCCCTGAGCTGGACGTGAAGCGGGTGGTAAGCTGGACGCCCCAAGTGCTGTACACTGGCGCCCTCTCCTGGCATGCCTTGGTGGGGCACCCATAGCTGGTGTTGGGCTCAGAACTTCAGCCCAACACACACACACACTGCTGACTGGCCGGCAGTCTGTGTAGGAGGACTGACAGACATGTAAGGGATACAGGGTTCAACACACTAAGAGGAGCGTGGCCTCCACCCAGGACTCTGAGGGGGCCCCCCCCTGGGGTTCGGGGACCTGCAGCTGAGACTCAGCGAGGAAGAGGTTGGCTTTGACAAAGTCAAAAAGACAACGTGATCAGTGCAAAGGCCCTGGGGCAGAAAAATGCTAGTGCATTGGAGGACCGGGAGGGAAGCAGGATTCTGAGAATCAGAATCAGGCTCTACCTAACCGGGCAGGAAATGGCCCAGGCCCGGGCCGAGCTGCCAGTCACTCGGCGTCCTTCCCCTGCTCCCTGGGGGTAGTGGGGTCCTGACAGGCCGAGTCGGGCACACACTGGGGAACGGAGCAAAGCGGTTCATTCTGAAAGGAATCCCACTCCTTCCGCTCTTCCCCGGCCCCTTGGCAACTGGCTAGGCCCAGGCTGTTGTCCAGGGCTGCCAGGGACCCTGTCTGCCAAACCCTGGCCTCCCCAGGAGGGGGCTGATGGGCCGAGGGGTGGGTGAGTGGCGGCCGGCCTGGCTGCACGTAGGTGGTCCTGGGAGACCCTTGGGAACTGGCGCTCTGCGGGGATGGACGGGCTCCAACGGCCGACTCGCCAAGCCGGCCACTTTCCAGAGGCCTGGCGCTTCCCGTAACTACTCCAGGCACAGATCCCAGGGGGGCACGGCTCAGAGGCCTCAAGACATGGCCGGGGCCGGGGGGGGGGAAGCCCCCAGGATGTGCAGGAGCTGAGCCGCACCATCCCGGATTCTTCCCTCAAAGGGAGCGCGGACACAGTTCCTCTCTCCAAACACCTGGGGTTGAAGGGGAGCCCCCCCATCACTGTCCCCCATTCCTAAGCAAGCTCTCTGCCAGGATCAGCTTCTGGGGTCACAGTGCTGGAAGAAGGGTTGGAAGAAGACCTGGCCGGGCGCCAAGTGGCTCACTACTGTCATCCTAGCTACTCAGGAGGCTGAGAGCTGAGGATCACAGTTCAAAGCCAGCCTGGGCAGGAAAGTCCATGAGACTCTTATCTCCAATGAACCACCAGAAAACCAGAAGTGGCGCTTTGGCTCAAGGGGTAGAGCGCTCGCCTTGAGCTGAAGAACTGAGGGACAGTGCCCAGGCCCGGAGTTCAAGACCCACCACCGACCAAAAAGAAAAGTGAAAACTGATTGAAGGAAGGCTACGCCGATGATGAGGGAGGATCTCTGTGTGTGAGTCCCTTGGCAGCAGCCCCTGGACCTGTGGTTTTGATGGAATCTAAGCCCCACCAGCCGGGCCTGCGTCTACACGTGTGCACAGACCCTGGACTGTAAAGACCCTGCTAGAGCAGGCAGGTGTCTTGGTGTGTGTGTGTGTGTGTGTGTGTGTGTGTGTGTGTTGATTTCGGCAGTCCTGGTGGTGAGTACTTCCTGTCCTGGCAGTGGGGTGAGCTGGTACCTGGCCATGGAGCTCCATGGCAGGAAGCCTCCAGGCTGGGCCTTAGCCCTCCCTCCCGCTGGGGCAGAGCTGTCTCTACTCAAGGGGTGGTGGAGGGAGGTGTGCAGGGATCCCATTCTAGGCTGAGCCCCGCCCCCTCCCACATCTTTCTCTGGGAGAGCCAGGCGTGGAGGAGGGAGCTGAAATCTGTCCCCAGACAGAGAAGCCTGTGGATCAGGCGCGGCCATGTTCCTCTCCTCCTTTTCCAGAAGATGGAAATCCCGGTGTGTGATATACCCGCGGGGCACGTACACTCGATGCATAGCGATCCCCCTTGCCCCCGGTGTGGGGTTTAATCGTGCCGGCCTCCCCTCTACCATGAGGAGCCGGGTGTGAGTTGAGGTTAAGTACAGGAAAATGTTGGCTCAGCAGGAGTTAGGTAGGGCTGGCTTGAAGCTGACTTCTGGGGAAATGGAGGCAGTCACTCGTAAGCCCAGGGCGTGGGGGGGTGAGCGGGCCTGGACCCTCTACTGTCCGTGGTATTTCTCACCGTGGATGCCCGTGATGTCCAGGCAGCTCATCAGAGAATGAAAAACCTCTGGTTTCTAGTAGCTTCTTTTCAGTCGTGGGGCTTGAACTCTGGGCCTGGGCGCTGTCCCTCAGCTCTTCAGCTCAGGGTGAGCGCTCTACCACTTGAGCCACAGCGCCACTTGTGGCTTTTTTCTTTTTTGCTTATGTGGTGCTGAGGAATCGAACCCAGGGCCTCAGGCATGCAAGGCAAGCGCTCTACCACTGAGCCACCTTCCCA
>NW_012267245.1:4245471-4255283 GCF_000151885.1 Dipodomys ordii
CCCCCACACCCTTTTCTTGTCTCTCATTCACACGCACACGCGTGTGCTCATCATTTCCTATCTCTACTGCGTGTTCGTTCCTGACGCACCGGGCCGCACTGCACAGGCTGTCTGTCCCTCTGTGTCTTTATAGAGAAGCGTCCGCCTCGGGGATGAACGGGAGGTTGGTTCGCTTGATTCCTCTGTCACTCGGTTTTCCAGCTTCTGACACGAATGATGTTTCTCCTTTAAACAATCTTTGAACGAGCTGTTTCTTAAATGAATGGGATTTAACCTTTTTTTTTAGTTGTAAAGATACTGTAGGAGGGGTGACAGTTACAGGAGTAAGGCTCTGAGTGCGTTTCCTATGAGCATTGTTACCCCTCCTTTGTTTTTCCCTTCTCCTCCATTCCCTCCCCAACTCCCCAGCTCCTCCCTCCCGGCCCCAAGTTGTAAAGTTCATTTTCAACATAGTGTCTTGTACATCTTTGCTGCAGTGAGTCAACCTGTATCCTTACTTCAGCATTTTGTTATTTCCCTTTCCCTCCCCAGACTAGAACGATGTATATACAAGATGCAGGGTACCAGAATCTAATACAGTGACAACAGGGGTTATACCATGGGGGAAGAACATACAAAGGAACAACAAAAAAATCACATAATACATTGAAAACAACAACGACAAAGAAAAAGCCTTCTGTCCCTATCTTGGAGTTCATTTCACTTAGCATCATCTTACATGGTCATATGTGCATAGCGTTTGACCTTTTCTGCTTGTCTGATAGGATTATCTTAGACATATACTAATTATTGCAAATAAGTTCTTTGCAGTAGGGGAGGGGTCTGGCTTACTTCACATAATATAAATTTTTCCATGTCTTTCCATTTCCTAACAAATGGGGCAGTGACATTCTTTCTGATGGAGACATAGAATTCATATATATATATATATATATATATATATATATATATATGTAATTTTCTTGATCCTGAATGGTATTTTGCATTATCTTTTCCTATCAAATTTTAGCTTTCTTGAACATAGCACGGAGCAACCCTCAGATTCAACCGAAGGACCTTTTAATTATGTATAACAAAAAGCAGAAGCTCATGCTATTCATCCTTTACATAATAAACTCAATTAAGTTTAAAAAAAGACTCCATGAGCCTTAGAGATCTTAAAGAAACTTGCACACGTGGAAAGAAGTTTCTAAAAGGTTAGTCTCAAATACATCCCCCCCCCCAGCGAAAAAAAGACACTGAGATTAAAACAAAAGAAATAAGAGCAAGAAACAGATCGGAGGTGAAGTCCTCTCCTGGCAGGAGTTCAAGTCTCTCCTGCCCGCTCTCCCCTTGGTGCCTGCTTCCGGGGTGGTGGGCGGTTCTCTTGCCACCCAGCACCCTTGGGCTGGGCCCAGCCCTGCCCTCCTGTCACACCAGTGGAGTCTGGACACACCCACACCCTCTGTAGACAAGCCTCCAGTCATTTGGAAAGGCAGGTGAAGAGGGAAGGGCTTCCAGCCACCGCCTTCTGTATCAGACCAGATTTGACGGGCTTCAGGGGGCTGGTTTACAAACTGGCCTGTGTGTGTGGGGGGGGTGGGGGGTGATTGGGTCCACAAAGCTCAAGGTGGCTCTGATTGGACCAAACCCTCTCCATCATCACCGCAGAGCTGACAGAGACCGTTTGGTTCTGAGACTGTTCTTTGTGAATGCTGGTGTGCCTTTGTTTTGCCTTCATGAAAGTGATGGAGAATGTATGGACACTTAGTAGGTGCCAGGTGCCCCCCCCACACACACAGTTGGTCGTGGG
Source organism: Dipodomys ordii (assembly GCF_000151885.1). Lineage (NCBI taxonomy): Eukaryota > Metazoa > Chordata > Mammalia > Rodentia > Heteromyidae > Dipodomys > Dipodomys ordii. The sequence goes on from NW_012267245.1 coordinate 4,247,264, forward strand.
GCTTGAACTCTGGGCCTGGGCGCTGTCCCTCAGCTCTTCAGCTCAAGGCAAGCGCTCTACCACTTGAGCCACAGCAACACTTCTGATTTTCTGGTGGTTCATGGGAGATAAGAGTCTCACAGACGTTCCTTCTCAGGCTGGCTTTGAACTGTGATCCTCAGATCTCAGCCTCCTGAGTAGCTAGGATGACAGGCGTGAGCCACCAGCGCCCGGCTGCTCTGTATATTTTTAAAGCTACTTTGTTGAGATTTATTTCACATACCATGAGAATTCTCCCATTTTTTGAATGTATATAGTTCTGTGGGGTTTTTTCCATATCTTTTATCAAGTGATTGAAGCATTGCTTATAAATTAGAGGTAGAACATTTTTATCCCCAGAAAGACCTCCCAGACCCACAGACAGCCTCGCCTCACCCCTCCCCAGTCTCCCAGAACAAATCACGCATCTACTTTGGGCAAATTTGCATACATTTGTATTCTTTTCTGTGAAAAGGTCCAGTGCATCTATAGCTTTTCTCAGGGAATCTGAAACAAAACAAAGCAAGAAAAAAATGAAAAACCTTCAGAAGGTTCAACAGCCACTTCTGAGCATCTTCTAGAAGTTCAGGCTCTCTGCTAGGACTTCACGTACATCAGGCCATAACCATAGAGCAGGACCTATTATTCTCACTCTGCATCTCTGCAAAGGGCAGTTTGGAGAAGTAACCTGCAGGTAAATTAAAACTTCCGGGAGATTCCCTTCCCCTCCTCTCACTCTCTTAATTTTCATTCATTCATTCATTCATTCAAACTGGGGTTTGAACTTACGGCCTCCTGCTCTCCCTTTGCTATTTTCCTTTCTCAAAGCTTGGCACTCGACTATTTGAGTCACACCTCCACTTCTGACTTTTTGCTGGTTAATTGGAGGTAAGAGCCTCTTGGCTTTGTCTGCCCAAGTTGGCTTTGAACTTTGATCCTCAGATCTCAGTCTCCTGAGGAACTGGGGAGTGGCTAGTATTACAGGCAGGAGCCATTCAGGAAGGTCATTCCCACCCTTTTAAGTTGAAATCCACGCGATATAAAATCAACCATTTTAAGGTAACACAATTCAGAAGCATCTGGTACCTTCACCATGCCCAAACGGCCCCCTCGCTGTAGCTCCAAAGCATTTTCCTGATAACTATGACATTAAAATGGCACCCAGGGCTAAAGAATCCTAGGGCAGATGAAGCCGCTGATGGGTGCCTCATAAATGACTTTGACTTTGCCTGGACTATTTCTTGTAAATGCATAGATCAAAGATAAATAGAAAGGACTGGGAAGGTGGCTCAGTGGTAGAGTGCTTGCCTCGCATGCATAAGGCCCTGGGTTCAATTCCTCAGCACCACATGAGCAGAAAAAGCCAGAAGTGGTGCTGTGGCTCAAGTGGTAAAGCGCTCGCCTTGAGCTGAAGAGCTGAGGGACAGCGCCCAGGCCCAGAGTTCAAGCCCCATGACCGGCAAAAATAAGTAAACAAATAAGTAGAATTTAAGCTCAGCTTACTCAGGAGTAACCAGTAAGATATCCTATCCAATAGGATAGAATAAGAAGGCAACCAATCAAATGCAGCCATGAGTTCCCTAATGATTCTGTAGTCAGCGTGGTCTGTGTGGCCAGTGGTGGTCCACATACAGCCATGTGAGCAGCAGGTGACACCACCCAGGCTGGTGTAAGCACACTATGTTTGCACAAGACAAAAATCATCTAGGATACTCTTCTTTCTCCCTCTTGCCCTCTCTCCTCTTTTCTTTTCCCCATGATGCAGTATTGGGATTTGAACTCAGGCCCTCATCTTTGTTGTTACCCTCCAACAACTTGTTTACCTCCTTTTGGCTTCAGGTTATTTTTCTGATAAGGTCTCACATTTTCGCCAAGGGGCTGGCCTCAGACTAAGAGTCTCCTATCTGTGGCCTCCAAATAGCCGGAGTCACAGACACATGCCAACACGCCCAGCATTGACTGTAAATTTCTTCCAGCTTTACTTCCAGGTCTGTCTTTTAGAAGCCTCCCGCTTCGGTAGCTTTGGTGGAGCTCTTCAGCCACGTCTACGTTGTAGCTACTTGCTTCATTGTTGTTTGCTGAGCAAATGCTTTACAATTTTATTGGACTTCAGTTTGTTTATTTTTTAGCCAGACCAAAGAAGATCCTGTACTCATTACACCATCACGAGCTGTTCCCCTTCCTCCCAGCCCAGCTACCTACTAACCTACTTTCTGTCTTTACAGACTACCCAAGTCTGGATCACTCAGATAAGTAGAATTATACAGAATGTTGCCTTCTACGTCTCGCCTCTTTGTCTTCACACTAATGTGTTTTTGAGGTTCCTCTGTGTGCTAGCACGGCGCAGTAATTCTTTCCTGTTTATCTCTCCATGGCTGTGTCTTGGTTTATTCTTATACATCAACTAATGGGTACTTGGGTGGTTCTCACCATTTTTTTTTGTTATTGTCTTTGTCAGATACGGGGTTTGAACTCTGGGCCTGGGCGCTGTCTCTCAGCTCTTCAGTTCAAGGCTAGTGCTCTACCCCTTGAGCCAGAGCGCCACTTCCGGTTTTCAGGTGGTTCATTGAAGATAAGAATCTCACAGGGACTTTCCTGCCCAGGCTGGCTTTGAGCCATGATCCTCAGATCTCAGACTCCTGAGTAGCTAGGATGACAGGCCTGAGCCATTGGTGCCTGGCCTGTTCCCACAGTTTGTGCATGTGCGTGTAGGTAGGTACTCGTTGGCATAGCTGTTTTTAATTCTTGGGGGTATATCTAGGAGCGGAATTGCTGGTAGTCATTCTATGTGTAGCTTTTTTTTGAGGAATAGTCAAATTGTTTTCTACAAAAATTTTTTTTTAAATTGTTTCTACAGTGACTGTTACATACAGAGTTCCAGTTTCTCTACATCTTTGCCGATAGCTGCTATTTTCTTTTTATTTTAAATAGGATATTCCCATCTTAGCAGGTATGAATGTGAATCTCATTATAATTTTGATAAGCATTTCCCTAATGACAAGTGATTTTGAGCATTCATGTATTTCTGTATTTGTATTCTTTAGAGAAATGTCTATTCAAATCCCATGTCCTTATAAACATTCCTATTTGCCCCCCAGAGCTCTTAATGTATTCTAGATACCAGACTTTTTTCAAATATATGACTTGTAAATGTTTTTCCCATTCTACAGGTTCTCTCTACTTTCTTTCTTTCGTTCTTTCATTCTTTCTTTTTCTCTCTTTTTTGTTGGTCGTGGGGCCTGAACTCTGGGCCTGGGTGCTGTCCCTCAGCTCTTCAGCTCAAGGCTAGCGCTCTACCACTTGAGCCACAGCACCACTTCCAGCTTTTTCTGCTTATGTGGTGCTGAGGAACCAAACCCTCACGCATGCAAGGCAAGCGCTGTACCACTGAGCCACCTTCCCAGCCCCTTGGATTGTCCTCTCACATACAGAAAGCTTTTGATTTGTACAAAGTCCATTTCATCTATATTTTGTTTTATTTATTGTGCTTTTGGTGTCCTATTTAACAGCTCATCACAAATCTCAGGTCATGAACCCTTTCCGCTACATAAGCGTCTGATGGTTTTGTAGTTCTGTCTTTTCTGTTGAGGCCCTTGATCTGGTTTGGTTTTGTGTTTTGAATCCATTTGGGATATGGTGGAAGGTGGGAGTGCTAACTCCATTCTCTCTCATATGGATATACAATTGTCTCAGCACTGCTGCGGCTTCTCCAGATGGAGCCCGGGTCTGACTCCATTTTCTTCACTTTCCTTGATAGTTGAACCAGTGCCTCGTACATTGGAAGCGCCCCCTAGCTAATGAGTGCTGGACTGAATGAGTAAATACGTGTGCCCCAAACCTATGTCCTATGCCAGGATCCAGATGGTAGGAATTCAGAACCACCACCATCCCAAAAAGCCCGGATGGGAAGTGACCAGGTGTCCTCTGATCTGCAGGTGCAGCCAGTGTCGTTGTCGGCCATCCCCTGGATACAGTCAAGGTAGCATCACCACGCTTTCCCCCGGGGCCTGGGGAAGCGCTCTGGGATGGGACCACCCTTGGGACTTGGGCCTGCTGTTTCTGATCCCCCAGCCAATCCCCAGCCGGGGGCAGGCTCTCTGCCTCCCAGCCCGGAATGGGTGTGTGTGGGGGGGGGTACCCGGAATCCTGGTCTGGAATGGCTCTCTTCTTGTTTGTTGGCAGTGATTTTGTTTCTGTGACTGTCTCTTCTGCCTGCAGGTTCTCACAGGTTGGTAGGGGCAGGGCGGGGTCCCCCAGATTTCCCGAGAAGCCAAGCCATCGGGAAAGGCTTCACGTGTGAGGCGGCACCTGAACCCCATATGTGAGGATTAGAAAGGCTGCTGTGGGGGGGGTAGCAGGGTGGAGGTGGGGAGCGAGGGGCGCCAGGAGTGTGTGCATGGGGGTTAGTGCTTGGGAAACTCCACGTGCTCGGCTTTGGGGGCGCATCTGGGTCTAGACGACAGCTGCCCAGCAGAATTTGGGCAAGACGGGTCCGTGGGTCCTCAGAGGGGCTTGAGGGACAGGTTAGAACTCGGGTCCACGGTGGAAGTGGGGGGCCTCGTAGCACGAGGAGGCGTGGGGTGTGGGGACTGTGTGGATAGCAGGGTCCTCCCCGCATTGGGGTGAGCACAGAGACAGAGAGGGTGAGGAGGCTCGCCTCAGGCCACGTGGGTTAAACACTGAGGGACGAGCGTCTGCAAAGGGATGCACTTTGACCCCATCCCATCCTACCACCCGTGGGTCCCGTGTGACCACAGGGCTCAGCTGTTCCCTGGGAGCATGGCCACCCATCACCCACCCTCACCTCGCACTGGACCCCTGAGGCCCGCCTCGGGCGGGTGCTCTACACCCCTTGCCATCCTCCCCATTGCTCCACATAGGCCTGTTTGCTGCTGCTTCTGCTTTTTATCTTTGGTCGATCATGGGTCTTGAACTCTGGGCCTGGGCGCTGTCCCTCAGCTCTTCAGCTCAAGGCGAGCGCTCTACCCCTTGAGCCACAGCCCCATTTCTGGTTTTCTGATGGTTCATGGGAGATCAGAGTCTCACGGACTTTCCTGCTTGGGCTGGCTTTGAACCTCGATCCTCAGATCTCAGCCTCCTGAGTAGCTAGGATGACAGGCGTGAGCCACTGACGCCTGGCCGTACTGGCTTCTTGATGAACAGATCCGCCTTTTGTCTTCCCTGTTTGAGGTAACTGTGTAAGTAGAGAGGAGGCTGTTCAGCTGGTGGAAAGCACAGCTGTAATGCAGAGCCAGATGCAGCCTCGCACTGGCTGCGTGGCCTTTCCCCAGAGTGGCCCCTTCCAGGTCTCCCTGCCTCCCCGTGTCTTCCCATGCTGTTCCCCGCACATGGTGTAGCTTTTCCAATCACCTGAAACCCGGTCCTACATTCTGGGCTCAGCTGCCACCTCATCCGAGAAGGAAGGGCAGGTGCCTGTTTACTCTGGAACATCCTTCTTCCTTCTGGCTGACATTTTCTCTTGAGTCTCCGCCCACGGAGAAAGGCCTGGCATATCCACATTACAATCTACCTTCCTGCAATGCAGGGCATAACTCTTCACCTCCCGAAGCCTCCATTTTCTTTTCTTTTTTTCTTTCTGATGATTGTGGGGCTTGAACTCTGGGCCTGGGCGCTGTCCCTCAGCTCTTCAGCTCCAGGCGAGCGCTCTACCACTTGAGCCACAGCGCCACTTCCGGTTTTCTGGTGGTTCATGGGAGATCAGCGTCTCACGGACTTTCCTTGCCGGGGCTGGTTCGATCCTCAGATCTCGGCCTCCTGAGTAGCTAGGTTGACAGGTGTGAGCCACTGGCGCCAGGCCAGGCCTCCATTTTCTTGCCTGTAAAATGGCTCCTCTCTGGTTAAAGTTGGTCACACTGAAGACAGAGCCAGAAGCTAGATAGTCCCAGCCCAGTGAAGCGAGGTGCAAGTTATCGTAATCCCAGCTACGTGGCCAGAAGTTGAAGGCCAGCTCCTGCAGGTCTGATGAGCGCCAGGCTGAAAACCAAAATGCTAACGAAAGGTTTGGGGATATGGCCCAAGTGATAGAACACTTACCTGTTGTGCACGAGGCTTCTTTTGGGGCTTTGGGATATGACTGATCTCTGAGCGCTCGCTCCCCCCATGCTTCCCTCTCTCCGCAGGCCCGCCTGCAGGCCGGCACCGGCTACGGGAGCACACTCGGTTGCATCCGCACGGTGTACCAGAGGGAGAGCGTAAGTGACCCTTGGTCGGGCAGCCCGAGACTCCCCCACACAGGGAACCAGCCTTGCTCCCTATCCGTATGTCAGACAGGAGCATGATCATTCTTGCTCATCAACCTCTTTTTTTTTTTGTCGGTCGTGGGGCTTGAACTCTGGGCCTGGGCGCTGTCCCTTGGCTCTTCAGCTCAAAGCGAGCGCTCTACCACTTGAGCTACAGCGCCACTTCCGGTTTTCTGGTGGTTTTATTGGAGATAGGAGTCTCACGGTCTCTCCTGCCCGGGCTGGCTTTGAACCTCGATCCTCAGCTCTCAGCCTCCTGAGTAGCTAGGATTACAGGCGTGAGCCACCAGCGCCCGGCTCATCAACCTCTTTGACCTAGCATTCACCCTACGTTATATTACCTTAACTTACCTGTCCTCTGTCCCTGGTGCCCCTCCCAATGTTATTGTCAAGGGGGAAAGTGGTGTGTGTGTGTGTGTGTGTGTGTGTGTGTGCTCCCTGGAGAAAGCTTGAAGAGTTTTGGAACCACAGTGTGGTAAATTCCTACCAACCCCCCCCCCCTCAATGTAACCTGTGTGTCTGTCAAACAGGAATGAGGGCTGGGTTTGTGGGTTTGTGGGTGTCATGCTGCCCTTTATCCGGGCATGGCATCCCTGTCATTAGCCACCCAGGCTGCTCCTCTTCACAGGAGAAACCCAAGAATTCTCCCTTCTGGAGAGAGGATTAGCCAGGGACTTCCCAAGTCATGCTTTAGGCGAATTGGAAATAAAATTTCAAACTCAGGATGGACTGACCCAACTTCAAGAAGCAGTCAAGTGCCGGGTGCCAGTGGTTCACACCTGTCATCCAAGCTACTCAGGAGGCTGAGATCTGAGGATCGCAGTTCAAAGCCAGCTGGGGCAGGAAAGTCCGTGAGACTCTGATCTCCAATGAACCACCAGAAAACCAGAAGTGGCATTGTGGCTCAAGTGGTAGAGCACTGGCCTTGAGCTGAAGAGCTGAGGGACAGTGCCCAGGCCTAGAGTTCAAGCCCGACGACCAACAAAAGAAAAAAGAAACAGCCAAGTGCAAGCCTTGTTTGTAGCACAGCCTTGTAGGTTTTCCTTGAGTCCTGGAAATCTAGCCCATTATGACCATTGTGTCTGCTGGGCTTGATTCTCACAAGTGCCCTCCTCTAAGTTCCTTGATCATGTCCAACAGAGAAGTACATCCCGGCTTGCTGGTGGTGTCTCCGCCCTCTTGATTGGTGTCTTGAACGTCAGAGCGATCGCTGCAAACCCAGTACTTAGGGTTCCAGGGTAATCCTGTGCCACTCCTAGATCTTTTGAAAGGTGGCCATTGATTCTTTCTCTTGGCACACATTCCCCACACTGTCTGCCCGCCAGCGAGCCAACCCCACAGCCTCAGTGCTGACTTTGGATGGGATTTCTCAGACGCCACAGAGCTCCTGGCTAGGTTGTGTCCCAAGTTATTGACCGACCTTCGTTATGGAGAAGAGCCTGGAGCAAGTGCGTGTGTGCATTTGTGTGTGCGTGTGTGTGTACACACTCGTCCAAGTGTCCTGTCTGTGGCAGCCAGGTGCAGCACACATGGCCGGCATTTCTACCTTGTGCACAGTTTTGTACATTATCAGTTGGTACCATCTTTGGCAAGTGTGTGTGTGTGTGGTCCCAACTCCTCAAAGAGCATGTGGAATTTTTTTTTTATTGTAAAGATACTATACAGAGGGTTACAGTTACATGAGTGAGGTAATGAGTACACTTCCTATTGAGCATTGTTACCCCCTCCATTGTTTTCCCCCT
>NW_012267245.1:4255598-4258480 GCF_000151885.1 Dipodomys ordii
CTCTTCGCTCTTGGCTTACCTCGCTCAACATGATTCCTTCTAGCTCCATCCATTTCCCTGCAAATGCCATTATTTTGTCATTTCTAATGAGCCTGTGGAATGTTCTAGTGTTCCTCAGAGCGTCTGTTGGTAACCATTGAGAATGGGTTCCAGGAAAGACCCCCCAACTCCAGGGAACAGCACTGCACCCAGCCTCTGACCTCCTGTGTGTGGTGCCAGCTTCTTCCCGTGCCCTTCCCGTGCCCTGCCAGGCTCCCTGGCCAGGGATCCCATGCTCAGGAGCCCCATCTGGACACGAGCTCCTCACAACAGGCTGCATGGAGTGAACTTTCATCATCTGTCCGTTTGTCTGTCCCTAGCAAACCGCCCACCCCGGGAGTGACTGTCCCCACCATGTCTCGGTTCTCATCAGCCCCATAGTGGATGTTTCCACCCCTCCCCTCCCCTGCAGGCCCTAGAGAGACAGGCCCAGGGCATCCTGGGAAATCTGTTCCTGGTTCCGAGTCTCTCTCTCTCTCTCTGGGTTTTGCCACAGGTGTCCGGCTTCTTCAAGGGCATGTCTTTCCCCCTGGCCAGCATCGCTGTCTACAACTCGGTGGTGTTTGGGGTCTTCAGCAACCTGCAGAGGTTCCTCAGCCAGCACCACTGCGGGGAGCCTGAGGCCGGTCCTGAACGCCACCTGTCCGACCTGCTCCTGGCCAGCATGGCGGCCGGCTTGGTCGCTGTCGGGCTGGGCGGGCCCGTGGACCTCATCAAGATCCGGCTACAGATGCAGACACAGCCGTGTCGGGAAGGTAAGAGTTCGGGGGAAGGAAGCCTGGTGCCCCCGGGGCAGCCTGTGACTCTTCTCTGAGTCACCGGATCTGGGCTGTGATTGTTAATATCCTGTCACTGAGTGAGCAGGTGTGCCTGTGATCACGGCACAGCGGACAGTATCGCTCTTTTCTCTGTAGTCATAACTACCATCTGTTACATTGGCACGTGCCGGGCCCATGTGAAGGGCTCTGGCTGGTTTCTCTGAATATAGGAGTCCCTTGCTCAAAAAGGGTCTGTGTGCCAGGTGCCAGTGGCTCACACCTGTCATCTTAGCTCCTCAGGAGGCTGAGATCTGAGGATGAAGGTTCAAAGCCAGCCTGGGCAGAAAAGTCCCTGAGATTCTCATCTTGAGCTGTGGTTCAAGTGGTAGAGCGCTCGCCTTGAGCTGAAGAGCGCAGAGACAGCGCCCAGGCCCAGAGTTCAAGCCCCATGACTGACGAAAAAAAAGGGAGGGGAAACCACATTTTACAATGACAGTAGCATGAGACACTTAGGCTGAAGAAGAGGGAAGGGACAAGCCGTGCAGAGCAGAGCTCGGTGGCTGTGCAGTACCACACCTCACGGGTCTGATGCGTATGAATCCTGAACATGAGCCACTGCTAAGGGTGACGGGTCGGCTCCCTCACCCTGGGGAGACTGAGGCACAGAGCGGCTCCACAGCCGCTCCTCCTCCAGGAGGAGGTCTGACGGCGCTCACCGACCAAGCCTCTGCTTCTGCTCCAGGGTTGAGTAGACGCTGTAGCTCTGCCACCCGGCATATTTCCTTCCAGGAATCTCTCCAGGAAAGGAGGGCAGGCGTCATTTTCTTCAACTTTCTAGACCAGAAGTAGAAAAGGCAAAGAATCATTGGGACCAGGAAGCAGAGGTGTCCAGGAGGTGTGTCCCCTCTACATTGAACACGAATACATCTCACCCTCTGCCTTCCTCTGCTATTGGAAAAGCCAGCTTAGGTATCTCAGGGGCAGTTGGAAATAGAGAGGACTGCAGCCCAGTGGACTTCCTTCCTTCCAAGGTGTTGGCATGACCCGCCTACCCCGCCCCTGTGTACCACATCCCTGGATGCATAGAACCTCAGATAGTCCCTTTCCTTTCCTTTTTCCTTTCCTCTTTTTTTTTTTTTTTTTTGTCGTGGGCCTGGGCGCTGTCCCTCAGCTCTTTAGCTCCAGGTGAGGGCTCTACCACTTGATCCACAGCACCACTTCCGGTTTTCTGGTGGTTTATTGGAGATCAGAGTCTCACCGACTTTCCTTCCCGGGCCAGCTTTGAACCACGATCCTCAGATCTCAGCCTCCTGAGTAGCTAGGATGACAGGCGTGAGTCACAGCACCTGGATTCCTTTGATTTTTCTTAAACACAGAGAGAGAAGGAGACAGAGAGAGAAAGAGAATTTAACTGTTCTGAAAATTCTGAGACATTCAGTTGGAAATGGTTAGATAATTCAAGTGAAACCAAACCCTGTGTGACCCCAACTTCTGACAACTGCACGATGGGGCCAGGGCTGAGGGGGGCTGCAGGGGTAGGGTCTGCACTCTGGATCAGGCCTCTCTCCAGGTGACTTTGCTGACAAGAGCATCTCCAGGCAGCCGTGGGATCACACTTGCCTTGTGGTGTTACCCCCGAGTTGCCAGGCCACTTTCGGGGGGATGGACGTGCGGTGGGAGAGGCTACTTCCCCACACTGAAGCTGGCTGCCCAGTGGCTTTTGGCTTCCCTGCTCTGGGGCACGTGAAAGGTGGACCAGAGGCCACTCACTCTGAGGTGAAGGCCTGGGTCATCTAGTTGAATGAGTGGCAAACAGCGACCCAGAAACTCCCAAGTGAACGTTGATGGTGAGCCAGGGTTGAAAATTTACAGACTGGGGAACGTGTGCAGTCTGGAAGGGGCCACTTCTGCTAGTGACACATTAACGGGCTCCCTGTCAAACCCTGCAGAGACGCTAAGAGATTGTGCCGGGCTCCATAGATAGTGTTATATTCTTTTGTACTCAATTACTTTCCATGTAATTAAAGCAACATATAAACTTATTTAAAATAGGTGGGTCCTTCTTCTTCTTCTTCTTCTTCTTCT
>NW_012267245.1:4259605-4279297 GCF_000151885.1 Dipodomys ordii
CACACACACACACACACACACACACACATACACACACACACACACACACACACACACACGGGCTGTTTACAGTTTGTTCTCTCCCCAAAACAGAATGTGACCAGCGACTTTGTTCATGAAGAGCTGCCTTCATTTCGTTTGCTCCCTGAACGTGTGGGTGATTAGATTCTCGAGGGGGTCAAAGGGTAGAGCCATTTTTCACATTCTTGGTGCACATTGTGAGATTGTTCTTCAGAAAGGCTGACAGCCTTACCCTAGCTGTTGCTCAAGTTTTCGGGGGAATTTCCACTTGGTGCTGAGGACTTTTTACACACTAACAGAAGTGATCGGGGGCGGTCCAAGGTCTCCCCACGCGCGGGAGGTATTCTGGATGGCCAGGAGGGAGGGGAGCGTGAGGGGAGGGGTTTTACTGAGGAAAGCTAGCAGGGTGGGCCCAGGTTCTGTGGGTGGTACCTTCACATTGCACCTTCCCATTCAACATCATTACTATCCTTTGCATGACCACGAGCCTAACAGAGCCTCTGCCTACACCGGAAGTTGGAGCTGGGTCCTGGTGGCCAGCTGCTCCCTGCTACCCGGCCAGAGAGTCCTATCCCAGAGGCTGATGGCCAGCTCTTAGGTCTGTGTTTTCATTCAAAGCCCCCACCCAGCTTGGGGGAGGCGAGGGGGACTTAAGCATTTACTGTGGGCTGCTCATCTCGGTCCTTTGACCAGGCTCAGCTGCGCAGTTCTGTGAGAACTTACTCCTGGAATTCTCTTCCTTCACATAAACGCTCCCCGAGACCCCTCTGAAGTCTGGTGGAGTGGTAAAGCAGAGGTCCCGGGTGCACCGCTCTCTGCCTGCCAGCCCACACTGTGTATGTAGAGGGATACAGATACACAGGGAAGTAAGAAGGGGTTGAAAGGCCCCAACTCTGGCTGTGTGCATGAAGGAAGGGGCTGTTGATGAAGTCTTTGAGTGCGGGGTGGAGTTTTAGAGGTGGAATCATGGGGAGAGAGGGTGTTTCAAACTAGGGAGAGCCAGGGAGAGGCAGGCATGTGGTGGGGGATGCAGCTGATTTATTTTACAGCGCGTGGTGTGAGTGGATGTGGAGTTGTAGAGAGCACGTGTACATCAGGATTCTCTCCACCAGACAGGGAAGAGGTTTGAACACCAGGAAGACTCAGGCAGAAAGCCAGGTGCCCTCTCGCCCATCATCCCAGCTACTCCGGAGGCTGAGATCGGAGGATCGTGGTTCCAAGCCAGCCCTGGGCAGGAAAGTCTGTGAGACTCTGCTCTCCAATGAACCACCAGAAAACCGGACGTGGCACTGGGGCTCAAGTGGTAGAACGCTCACCTTGAGCTGAAGAGCTCAGGGACGGCGCCCAGGCCCAGAGTTCAAACCCCATGACGGACCAGAAAGATTCAGGCAGAGGTGTGTGGTAGGAAGGCGGACCCGGCCACGGGAGGTTGATATGGAGGTTATCCCAGCCCAGGGCGCCAGGCCGGGGAACAGAGGAGCGGTAGACAAACACCACCGGTGACACAGAACCAATAGCCCTGTATGAGGAGCGTGTCAGAAGTGGCCCCGGGATTCTGGCGGCGGCAGAATGTCTTCCTGAGGGAACTCGGTGTGTGACGAGGTGACCGTGCTGTCACCACTGCTGTTTTGGAGCCTGATTGGCTCCAGCGAGGGCATGGCCGAGTTGGCCCAGATGCTGTGACACAAGGTGCCTGCTAGACTGACAGGGTCAAGCTAGGGGGATGGGTGGAGGGCGTGCCGGGCCCGGGGGTGATGATCAAAGCCACGGCATTAGGGGCCTATGCCAGGCAGGCGTAGGGACGAGGGAGGCTGAGGGCGAGAAGAACCAGGAAAGGGATCTGGGGAGGAGCTGAGAGCCGCGGTAACAGGCCGGCCGAGGCCATGGCGCACGCGCCAGGCTAATGCAGGAGGCTGTCAGTGCTGCCGCTCGCGAACAGGCGCTGTCAGTGGCTGGGTTTTACACGCGTGAGGCTTGGTTGTGTGACTTGCTCACACTCCTCCAGCCTCTCAAACCCCAGAGGCAGAGCCCCGGGGCCGTGGTATTACAGGTACTGGGGAAGAGAGAACCGATTCTAAAGAGACATGGATGGGAGAAGGAAAAGAAGAAGGAAGTTATTTTCCAAGTTGGGAGGAAAAGAACGAGAAAAGACAGAAATTTCTTGTTGTTGTTGGTCCTGGGTCTTGACCTCCGGGCCTGGGCGCTGTCCCTCAGCTCTTCAGCTCAAGGCGAGCGCTCTACCCCTTGAGCCACAGCGCCACTTCTGGTTTTCTGGTGGTTCATTAGAGATAAGAGTCCCATGGACTTTCCTTCCCGGGCTGGCTTTGAACTGTGATTATCAGATCTCAGCCACCTGAGTAGCTACGATGCAGGCGTGAGCCACCACTGATGCCTGGCTTAAGCCCAGAATTTTTGAGGGCAAGAGGAAGAGTATTGAGAGAGCTGCTATGAAGCCCTTTGGTAGAGTGCTTGCCTAGCATGCATGCAGCCCCGGGTTTGATTCCTCAGTACCAATAAACAGAAAAAGCCAGAAGTGGCACTGTGGCTCAAGGGGTAGAGTGCAGGCCTTGAACAAAACAAGCTCAGGGACAGCGCCCAGGCCCTGAGTTCAAGCGTCCGGACTGGCAAAAACAAACAAGCAAGCAAAACACAAGAAGAAAATCCTCTTTTTCAGGCAGTGTGAGCTTGAGGAGTGGCAGCAGAAGTTTGGAAGACTTCCCTAGTACAGGGCAGGTATGATAGAAGACCTTCGAGAAGTCACACACGGTCCCATCCAGCTCCTAAAGAAAGACTACATGGAAAGTCAGAAAGCCTTGGGAACATGACAAGGGACACAAAATCCTGGAGCCAGCCCAGGACTATCCAGTCTGGGCCTTGTCAAGTTGGTTCCAGTTTGCCAATAGAAAGTGGAGGGCACTGGATTGGGGCACTAGCAGCCCAGGAGTGGGAATGAAGCTTGTGGAGAGGCTTGGGTAAAGCACTAGGCAATTCAAAAGAACTCCTGGAGTTCTAGACAGTTCCGGACTAGGTCTCCTTTTTCAAATTGTAGTCCCTCATAGCTATCAGAGGCTGATGAAGATACGTGCAACGTAATCAACCCTTGGAAGGCGATACGTTGTTGGTTGTTGGAGTCCACTGACCACAGCAAGCATTGTCCTCGATTTTGAACTTGCTGTCAGTCTTGGTTATTCTTGGCTCTCGATGATGAGCACCAGCGATCATGGCTACAGGCCAGGACACCTGAGGTTGGCACGTCCAGTACTTTCAGAACCCAGAGTCATATCAGGACAGGTTCATAAACATAGGAATGACAGCTATTTCCTCTAAAGAAAGTGGATTTCTGCAGCACACATTTGAATGGAGTGCACTTGCTGCCATTGTCCTTTAATACAGAAGCTGAAGGAGGCCATCAGTGCTCCTCCTGAAGAGGGGACGGGAACCCTCCACCCCTTTTGACAATGTGGAGGAGACAAAGGCAGGTCTAGACAAGGTCTAGTCCTTTGCACAGGGTTGTACAGCCCATAGCTGCTGAACAGGAATGCAAATGACCCCTGTGCAGGGCTTTTCCCACTAAAGCAGGAGCCTGTCTTGGCTCTCTGGGCCCTGGGGCAATTGCTAGACTCTTTAGAAAGTGGAACTCGGAGCTGGGGAGGTGGCTCAGTGGTAGAGCGCTTGCCTCCCATGAATGAGGCCCTGGGTTCGATTCCTCAGCTCCACATAAGCAGAAAAAGCCGGAAGTGGCGCTGTGGCTCAAGTGGTAGAGTGCTAGCCTTGAGCTGAAGAGCTGAGGGACAGCGCCCAGGCCCAGAGTTCAAGAAGTAGGCACCAGGTTCCCATTGGTGAGATCCTGGGGACATGCCCGAAGGATTTGGCGGTCTGCTAAGTGATGACCGTAGTGGGTGCTACTAAACATCTCGGATGGGTGCGGTAGGTGGGATGAATGATTTGGGGAGATCATTGGAGTGTCGCTAGCCCAAGGGTCCATCAGCACAGGTGTCAAATGCTTGCTGAGCGGAGCCCTTGAACTTGGGAGGCCACAATGCTGAACGATGTGCTCTGCTTTTAATGGCAGAGTGATCACGATAAGAAATGAGCAAAGCTTGGCTTATCTTCATTATAGAAAAAAAAAAAAAAGGAGAGAGCATCCTAGAGAAATTAAATAGACTTCACCAGAGAAGCATGTCTATGAGTTTCCAAGAGCTATTTGCCAGTAACCCCCCCAAATCAGCCTCGGAGAGTTAACAAAATGTAGTTTTCTCCAACTACAACCTATGGTTGTAAGTGGTAAGTGTTACTGAGAACTCTGTTTTGTCTCAAGTGGAAGAAGTGATTTTCTTTGGAAGGGTGTGGTGACATAGGGTCAATGCAATTGTCAAGTATCAACCTCGTACTTAAGAGCTCAACCTTTTAGTGAGCAGTCCCTTATACCTCCTTTTAGAAATAAACTAATATAAATGAAGATAGAAAGCCAGAGGAGGCCAAGCCCAGAGGCTCAGGAGAGTGACTGGTCTCCACTGAAAAGATAAGACAGGAAGGGAAAGAAATCCAGTCAGCCCTCCTTGCCTCTGGGTATGACAAGGAAACTTCAGACTGACTCTGAATGAGGACTTTTCTCTTAACAAGAAAGGGGCGGGGCTGGAGGCGGGGCTCAGTTGGTAGATCGTTGGCTGGCCAATGAATGAAATCCAAAAAGGAAAAGGAAAGAAGGGGGATGCACTCTCAACACAATGCTGGTGTCATAGAAAGCCCCGAAAGGCTGTGGGAATGTTCCCGATAAAGAGCTGGATGTTTCCGTTGGGAGACTTTGTCCCAGAGGGAGAAAATGCTACAGAGTTTACAGTGAGGTCAGACGATCAGTTTACAGATAGCAGATTAGATTAAAGGAGTATTACCAATGTAGATGTGTAAAACTGATTACTGTCCTTATCAGACTGCATGCTTACTCAGGAAATAGGTTCAGCAGTATTTAGGGGTAGATAGAGTCCTGATGTTTGTGCAGAAGAGTTTCCTTATTGAAGGGGGGGGAAGGTAAGATTTGGACCTTTTGACAACGGCAGGTTAGTTGACCTGTGACTTGCCAGTAGAGTAGCCTGTAATCAGTAGCCCCTGAAAGCCACCACTACCCTAGTTGGGAGCTGGGAGAGGGCTAGAAGGAGCATCACAGTTTCTGGGGTTTGGACATGTGCCCCCTCTCCCTGCACCACGATGCATTAAACAAAGACTTGATCTCCAAAGTGAGGCAGTCTGAAGGTGATGGAGGCTTTTGGAGGCGGAGCCTAATGGGAGGCGGAGCCTAACGGGAGGAAGTTAGGTCTTTGGGGGGTAGTAGGACCCCGCCCCTCCCTTCCCTGTTCCCTTTTGCTTCGTGGATGATGGGGTGAGCTGGTTTGCCCCTCCTTGCTCCCTCACCACGAGATACTTGCTCATGACAAACCCAGCTTGGAAAGGGGCCTCCCAAACGGAGAACCAAGGTGAATCCTTTCCCTCCATCAGGTCTTTTCCCTTACGCCTTTCCTTACTGTCACGGAAAGCTGAGTTAGCGCTTGAGTGTGACCTGGGATCCGTGGAGAGCTGTGTCAGCATCTTCACGACGGTGGCCGCCACGCCAATTACATTAATCGGCACTTAGCGAATTCTCAAGCAATGAAGAGGCGATTGCTTAGGTCCCGAATGTAGGAGAATGGGAATTTCCTTACTGCTTGCCCTGGAAAGGAAAGGAAGAGCCCCAGCTTCCTTCCCCTCCCACCCCCTCTCCCCAGCAAGCTGATCGGGCCGTTGGGCAAGCGTTCTTTCAACATCTCCACCTCTAAACAAGAGGTGGTTTGTCTGCACATTGCCTTTCAATCAGTAACTCCTGATAGCCACCTCCTACCCACCCAGAGTTGATTCATGAAAACCTTGACTCTTGCTCAGGCCGGCTTGAACTAGAGAGGAAAAACAGCCAGCCGGAGTTCACACAGAGCAACAAGGACATGTTTCCCATCTGAGGGCCACATCACCACGTGTTTGGGGGAGGAAAGGTATCTCAAGGGCTTTTCATGACTGATCTCGCCCTAAAGAGCCTTATGCCCCCTGCCCTGCCCCACCCCGATGGAGGGAATGCCAGAGGCTCAGCCTGCTGTCCTCACCGCGGAGGTCTGGGATCTCGCCCTGCTCCCCAACGCCCTGGGAAGAGGGGAGGAGTTTGTTCAAGCTTTCCTCTCAGGCAGATAGAAACCTTCCCTTGACCTCAGTTCACACCAGGTCAGCACTAGTGGCTCACGCCCATCACCCCAGCTAGTCAGGAGGCTGAGATCTGAGGATCGTGGTTCAAAGCCAGGCCAGGCAGGAAAGTCCGTGACAAGTCTTTTTTTTTATTTTTTGGTAGGTCGTGGGGCTTGAACTCTGGGCCTGGGCGCTGTCCCTCAGCTCTTCAGCTCAAGGCGAGCGCTCTACCACTTGAGCCACAGCACCACTTCCAGTTTCCTGGTGGTTTATTGGAGATAGGAGTCTCACGGTCTCTCCTGCCCGGGCTGGCTTTGAACCGCAATCCTCAGATCCCAGCCTCCTGAGTAGCTAGGATTACAGCTGTGAGCCACCAGCGCCCGGCCGGTGACAAGTCTTATTTCCAGTGAACCGCCAGAAAAGCCAGAAGTGGAGTTGTGGCTCAAATGGTAGAGTGCTAGGAGTCCTAGCCTTGAGCAAAAGAAAAGCTGAGGGACAGGACCCAGGCCTTGAGTTCAGGCCCCAGTACCAGCATGCATGCACATGCGTGTGCATACACACACAGTGCATATATATATATGTATATATATATACATATATATATATACACACACACACACACACAGTATATTAGGCTTTTTAGCCTTGGCTTCAAGAAAGAGCGTGCTGTAATTGTCACAGTGAATCCTAGGCATTCTGTTTAGAAACATGTAATGATGCTTGACCAGAAAGCAGTTGGAATCCCAAGCCACTAATCCTTATCACCTAGCTGGAGAGTCTCCAGTTTGGGTGCCCGTGCGTGCTTGCTTGCTTGCTTGCTTCCTTCCTTCCTTCCTTTCTTTCTTTTTGTTGGTCATGGGGCTTGAACTCTGGGCCTGGGCGCTGTCCCTCAGCTCTTCCGCTCTACCACTTGAGCCACAGCGCCACTTCCAGTTTTCTAGTGGTTCATGGGAGATCAGAGTCTCACGGACTTTCCTGCCCGGGCTGGTTTTGAACCGCGATCCTCAGATCTCAGCCTCCTGAGTAGCTAGGATGTCAGGCATGGACCACCGATGCCTGGCTGGCAGCGTTTCTCGTCGGGAACCCTGGTGGGAGTTGCCGAGATGATAAGAAAGGTTTGGTGATGACAGATAGGCCATGTGATGGCGAACCGCCAAGAGCGGGAGACGGGCCCTGGTGCCGGTGACTTACCTTCCTGGGTCACTCATCATCCCTTTCCTCTCCCCCTGTCTTTGCAGCCAACCTTGGTTTGAAGCCCAGGACGCTGGCGTTTGGGGCGCCGCCAGTGTACCAGGGGCCCGTGCACTGTCTGTCCACCATCGTGCGGACCGAGGGCCTGGCGGGGCTGTACCGGGGAGCCAGTGCCATGCTGCTGAGGGACATTCCAGGCTACTGCCTCTACTTCATCCCCTACGTGTTCCTAAGCGAGTGGATCACACCCGAGGCCCACGCAGGCCCCAGCCCCTGCGCCGTGTGGCTGGCAGGCGGGGTGGCAGGTAAGGGAGCCCCTATTCCCGGGCCTGCCAAGGTGGGCAGGGTAGGGAGGTGGAGAGGCAGGATTGGTCCAGCAACACCCAGCAGTGCTTGCTCAGGTAAACCCAGGAAGGGCAGGAAGTGGGTGGTGACCCAGGGTACTCCCCTCCTGGGTGATTGGCAGTCCTTCTGTGAATTCCTTTTTTTGGTGGGCCACAGGCCCTGAACTCTGGGCCTGGGCACCGTCCCTGAGCTCTTCAGCTCAAGGTGAGCACTCTACCACTTGAGCCACAGCGCCACTTCCGGTTTCCTGAGTGGTTTATTGGAGATCATGAGCCCCGATCCTCAGATCTCAGCCTCCTGAGTAGCTAGGATGACAGGCGTGAGCCACCGGCTCCCGGCCTCATTGGACCCTCTGTCTACACCCTGTGTCATGGCTTGTGGGTAAGAAGGATTGTCAGGAGGCCTGTGAGGTAGGAATCCATGTCAGAGATGCTGAGCCACCAACCCAAGATCACACAGCTAGCCAGGACTCTGCCATCCAAAAGCCCCAAGTTCAAATCCACAGTTGACTCATTTTGTGGCCATGGGCTCGCCTCCTTCATCAGAATCCTGCACCGCACCCCCACTTTATTTGGGGGCTGAGGGGGAAGTGACAGCATCTTCTGAGTGGCTTGCCCGTCCCTCTCTGGCCTCTCAGCTACGCTGCTGACCTCATTTGTGGTTCCTTTATCTCCTCCACTCCAACCACGCTCTTCTCTTCGTTGCAGCTTGAACCACACTCTGGTCTTGGTCACCACAGGACCTAGCAGTACTTTAATCTCAGCAAACACACATCAGAGCTCTCAGTGCCCCCACAGTAGCTTTCCACCTGCAGGTTTTCTGGGAGCCCGCCCTGCAGAGGTGGCGGTGGGCATGCTGATTGGCTGGATAGACAACAAGTACCCACCTTTCATCTGCTGAGAGCAGCCCTTGTGGCGGCCTGATTGACAGGGGCAGCCCCGAGGGAAGCGGCCGGCTGTCCTAGCCGAAGCAGGAGGGGAGTGGACATCAGAGAAGCTTCCAGAAGCCCTGGGAGGCAGAAGGCCCAGGGAGGAGCTGGGATCCACTTTGAGAACCACTGAACAACAGATATAAAACCTGGCAAAACCAGCTGTCCTGGACTTTGGTATCTGTTTTCTCTTCCCATCCAAGGTTATTGTGTTTATACGGTAACCTGGCATGGTTTGCCTGGCGTCCTTCCAAAGTGGCAGAAATACCCAAGCCAGGGCACCTGGTTTCACTACCCAGCAATCGTGACCAGTGGCATGTGGATCCTGGGTTTTATGCCACAGCCCTGGACAGAAACTGTTCCTGATTTTCTTCTTATTTCCTTTTTTCTCCACATTTGGTTGTTATCACCAGTTAATATGTTTGCCTTCCTTCTCCAAATAGTGCCCACTGCCCAACAGAAACCTGACATTTCTCTTTCTTGAGTGTCTGCTAGTTTGTTCAAAGGGGTTTCAGCGTGGATTTCGTTGTGTTTTCTTTTTCTGTACTGGGGGTTGAATTCAGAGCCTCGAATTCGCTATCTAAACACTCTACCACTTGAACCACGCCTGCAGTTCTTCTTGCTTTTCGTTTCTTTTTCAGATAGGGCTTCTCGATGTTTGCCAAGGCTAGCTTTGGACTGTGATCCTCTCTTCTCTGCTTTCCAATATCTCTGATCTTTTTTTATCCCCCCTAACCTCCAAGCTTAGCACTACTTGGAACGTCGCCTCTGTGCAAATGTTTGTACAGCTTCTCTGAGTCCAAAGTAAATCCTGCCTCCTGGGAGCTGCCAGCCACCAATCACAGACCCCAGGTTCTGTGTGCCCTCGGGAGGTGCTATGAAGTTCTGTGGAACATGTGGCCTGCCAACCAATAAAAGCTGCTAAGGGATTGGAGACATAGCTCGGTTGGTGGAGCGCTAGCCAGTGAGTGAAAGTATCAGGTACTGCGTTTGAGTCCTGGTCTCAGACAAAGGAAAGAATAAAAAGTGCTAATAACACTGACGCGCACCAAGCCCTGGCTATGAACTGGTCCTGTGTTCAAGGCTTCTTCATGGATATCGCTTCCCAGGGTCCATCAAGCAACCCCATAAAGAAGTGGCCCTGACACCCCAATTCTCAGATGAGGGTCCCAAGGCTCAGAGGAAGCAAGAGACAGCCACCAAGTCCCACAGCAGGAGGACCAGGAACAGATTCTGCACCCTGAGTTCTGCAGATTACAGAATTTCTGAATGGAAGAAGTCCTCAGGGAGCCGGTCATGGGGCTTGAACTCTGGGCCTGGGCGCTGTCCCTCAGCTCTTCAGCTCAAAGGCTAGCCCTCTGCCACTTGAGCCACAGCGCCACTTCTGTTCTGTCTGGTGGCTCATTGGAGATCAGAGTCTCACGGCCTTTCCTGCCCCGGGCTGGCTTTGAACCGCGATCCTCAGATCTCAGCCTCCCGAGTAGTTAGGATGACAGGCGTGAGCCGCCGGTGCCCGGCTAACACCCGTTCCTTGTCTCTCCTCCGCAGGAGCCATTTCCTGGGGCACGGCAACCCCTATGGATGTGGTGAAAAGTCGACTCCAAGCCGATGGCGTCCATGTGACCAAATACAGGGGTGTCCTAGACTGCGTCGCCCAGAGTTACCAGCAGGAAGGCCTGAAAGTAAGGTCCCCACGGCCCCCGGGGGAGACTGGACAGCCCTGAGCAGGGGACCCTAGAGGGGGCTGGAGCTTAACGAGTACCAAGCACTTCTGAGCAGGGTGGCCCAGCCCTGTCCGCAGTCACCACAGTTGACCTTCTCAGGATGGGATGAGCAGCCTTTCCCCGCCTCTCCCACCAGGGGGCGCTCTCCCGTCCCTTGGTCACCTCCTCTTAACCCCCTCCAAGCCTCCCGATGGGCCTTCTCTTCCCCTGGCCCAGGTCTAGGACGCCAGAGATCTGGGCTTGGAATGGAGTCTCTTCCATCCGGCTCCCTGGACTCTGCGCCTCCTCTTCTCCTCTTCAACAACCCCCACCCCGGCCATCGCCAACCTAGCCCAGAACAAAGACTAGGCTTCCCTGCCCATGGGGGAGAAACAGATTCTTCGCCCTCCAGAGAGGATGCCTGGATCTTACGAGTTGGCAGTCTTGAGTTCTAACTACCCGAGAGCTGAGGGATCCAAGCACATGGTTTTACCTCAGTTTCTCTGATCATCCCACCACAGAGTCCAGGGTGTACTTAGGATCTAGATGAAATTAGGCGTATGAAGGATGCTTAGTTCCAGGCTTAATCCAGGGGGGCAGAGTTAAGTCTGTGGTCTGTAATATTAGACACACATACATACACACGGATATACATACACACATACATGTACACACGCATACATACATATTTATCTATGTCATCGTTATCACAGAGCCTATCCCTGCCATGGCTAAACCCATGATGATTCACCCCATTCCCCTACGCCCAGTACACCCATCCCCAGACTCTACTGGGCTTCTGGTCCTGCATGTGCCCGTGCGTTCCACATCTCACCCACCACCATGGACAGCGCCTTCTTTCCCAGCCTCTTCTCCTCCTCCTGTTAGGTCTGTTCCTGGTCTGTTCCCTTTGCTGCTTGGGAATGTGTCAGACCTTTGGATGGCCCCAGAGGGGAATGGTTGACATTCTGTGTGAAGCAGGCTGGATGCAAACTCCCCCAAAGGCCAGACCAAAGGGCCCACCAAAAGACAAAACGACCAGAGATCAGTCACAGCTACCTTGGTAGGAGGTGGTCAATCTGATTTGACAAAAGTTCCTGGAGGGAACGCCTCCCGTCTTGCATTTTCAGTTCCCTGATACCTGGGCCCCTGCCAACTCTGTAAGCACTGATGTAGATAGGGTGATGTTCTCGGGCCTGGGGACCTTGGTCATGTTCGGATGAAGCCAGTTTTCTAGTGACTTGTCATTTCCCTTCAATTTCCTCGGTGATGAGCCCAGACCTGATGGGTTCTGGACCTGGGTTGGGACGCCTCTGCCCCGATCAGATCATAGGTGAATGCACGTTCGCCCCAAACCACCACCCGTTAATTAAGACACTGATGGTACACAAACAAAGGTCAGGAATTGGATACCACAGCCTATAAAGAAAGGCCCCGCACCAGTACTGTGGCATAAGACGTAAGATACAGACCACCTTGTTTCTGTCTCTGTGTTAGAAGAAGAGTTCAACTTGGAGGAGCTTTTCTATTCTCCATACTTGAACATTTTGTGTATTTGCGTTTGTTTAACGAGAGTTCCTTCTAGAAGCCTTGGTATGGCCTCTGCTGGTTTTTGCATTTGATTTTTTTTTTTTAAGCAGAAACACAGCTAAGAGATCCAAGTGGGTGATTGTCTTTTTGGGATGTCATGCTCTATTTCTCCTAAATTTGCATGTCAGTTCAAAGAGATCCATAGAGGCAGAAATATACAGTTGATACTGTTTCCTCCCAAATTCACTGTGTTTTGTAAAACGGAAAGCCTAGGGGGCCGCTTTATAAAGTCCAGACGATGGATTTTGTGATCTCAAAAACATTTAGCCCCTGTGAGCTCAGGGACAGCGCCCAGGCCCTGAGGGCCTCAGTGACCTCCAGGAGCTCTGTCTGGGGTACGGGAGCCTGGTACTCCAAGCTGGGCCTAGGCAGACTCAGCCTTGCAGGACAGAGCCAAGCCAAGGCCGCGGGGGGCCTCTGTGGGTACCCGCATGGAATTTTCCTCTTGGAGCCTGACCCAGTTCCTTGCCGCTACTCAGTCACTGTGAGTGAGCCCAGGGAATTCTGAAGAGATTAGACATTAGACGGGAAAGCGATCACTACCCAGATCCTGCTTGTCCCCTGACTGAGAGGCTTCAGCCGATTGGGGGAGTCACCTGCTCGTCTCCGTGCAGTCCAGGCCCTGGGCGGGTTTCCTGGATCAAGCTGACCTCTGTGGCCAATGACAGTGACCTCACCACAGCATGCTGGGAACCAGCAGCGCCAAGGGCTTCTGAACAAGACCAGCTCCGTGGAGTCAACTGAGGAGATGATACAGGAATCAGAGCGGCGGTGCTCACGTTGATGAGCGCGTGCCTGGCGCCACGCATGGATATTGTGTTTCCGACCCTGGGGGTGTGGGCCATGCTTGGCACTAACCCGA
Source organism: Dipodomys ordii (assembly GCF_000151885.1). Classification (NCBI taxonomy): domain Eukaryota; kingdom Metazoa; phylum Chordata; class Mammalia; order Rodentia; family Heteromyidae; genus Dipodomys; species Dipodomys ordii. Next base: position 4,272,450 of record NW_012267245.1, read on the forward strand.
CTCGTGCACCCGCAGGTGTTTTTCAGGGGCTTCACGGTGAACGCGGTGCGAGGCTTCCCCATGAGCGCGGCCATGTTCCTTGGCTACGAGCTCTCCCTGCAGGCCCTCCGTGGAGACCACGCCGTGACCAGCCCCTGAGCGCCCCCTCCCCGCGCCCCCCACCCCCGGTGAGTGTGCACCTCCTTTCTTCATTGTGCAAAAGCAGCCAGTCGACAAATGTCACTCTGCCCGCCCCGGGGTAGGTGGGGCTGGAGTTTTCCCCCTTGCTCGTCCTCTCTGGTCTCCATCTTGTACCTCCTACCCTCTCTCACCCCTGGGTCTGAGCTCGAGCTGTGTCCTCAGCTGCCCTCTTCCCAAGCCTCCCTGCCCCCTGGTCTCAGAGCGAAGATCTTTGTCTTCCAGTCCTGTGGACGCCTGGCCCCGAGCCAGCCCACGCCCCGCCCCTCCTCCCTGACAGCACTGGCTGAGGAGCGTTCAAGCCCCTGGGGGGGGGGTCTCTGCATCCTGTGGCTTCTTCTCCCTCTCTGACCCCCAAACGGGTCACCTGCCAAGTCCAGGAGACAAAGAGAGACAAGTCACAGAACGTTCTAGTCGACCCAGAAGCCCCCATGACTACAGATTTCCCCCCAGCAAGGAGGGTTAGCTCCAAAGAAGGCCACCGGGCCTCAATGCTGCCTCCTTCAGGGAGGCCGCTTGCAGGCTTGGGTGGCGCCGCATCCTGGCCGCCAGAAGGGGGCGCCACCGGCCACCCAAGACCTGCCCTTGAATCTGCGTTCCTCGGCTCCCTCCCCTGCCCCTTAGACACCCCGATCCACAGCTTTTCTGGCCCTGGCCTGTTGCGTTCCCTTTGTAAAAGGAAGAGGGTAGAGGCACATTTCACATACGTGCACATCCTAGTGAGGAGTTCCTGAATCCGGGTAATGTCCTGGGCAGGGCTAGGGACGTGGTTTGGTTATTAAAACCCTGTTCAGATGTCACAATCCCCCTGCATCTGAAGAGGTGAAGATGCTTTAATCCTATCCTATGTGTTGTCAATTGTAGACAAGTAGAAAATGCAAAGAGATAGAACAAAACACAAATACCTACCATCGCCAGTCCTTCTTATTATTCTGTTGTTTTGTGTCCTAGGGCTTGAACTCAGGACATGGGCACTGTCCCTAAACGTTTTTTGCTCAAGGCTAGCGCTCTACCACTCAAGCTATAGCTCTACATCTAGCTTTTTTTTTGGGGGGGGGTTCACAGACTTTCCTACCCAGGCTGGCTTTGAACCATGATCCTCAGATCTCAGCGTCCCGAGTAGCTAGGCTGAGAGGCGTGAGCCACCGGCGCCCAGCCTTACGTGTCTACTTCTTAACTCTCTAAACTTGTTCCCCAGCACTGGGAAGGTTTGTTCTTTCTGATACCTGGGTTAAGACTCAGGGCCACCTGATTACTTGGCTGGTAGTCCACCACCTGAGCTATCAGTTCATAGGAAGAAAGGAGAATTGGACAGGTCGAGGAAGATGGCTTTTGTGGTAGAAATGGGGGTGGTCATAACCACCATTTGTCCAGGTCTTGTCTCTGGCCCACCACCCTGACCACGGCTCCAGAACTTTCCTAGAACGGTACTGCTCCGCTCTTTGTCCTGATACACACACTCCCAATTTCCGGGGCGGTTTGTATTCTTACTTCCGGTACCAGGAAATTTCCCTTGAGGAAAAGAGACACATTCTTCTCCTGCCTTGTTCCTAAATAACCCACACAGCGCCCCCCCCCACCCTTCAGCACCCACGCGATCCTTGGCACGTGGCGGGCTTTTCTAGAACAGTCTCTGGCAGACCGCTGACCCCTAGATGGAGAGCTGGTTCTTGTGGCTTCTCCTTTTCTCTCAGGGCGGTTCAGAACCTCAGAACCTCATTCTGTTACCGGACGAGGCTGACCGACTGAAAGCCAGCCTTCATGAATCTTCCAGAATCTCCCAGAAGAGGGAAGGAAGGGCCTAGCCACCCCGGGCGGGGGGGCTCTGGCCCACATGCTAGCCTCGGGGTGCCTTCACCCACCCCCCCAGCTTCTGAGGTGGCCTGGGAAGGAATCAGTAGACTGGGGGCTGAGGGGAGACACCTCCTCTTTCAGTTCTAGACCCAGCACCTGGAAAGATCTGAGCCAAATAAACCCTGCACCCAACCCCATGGTCCTCTCCCTTAGAATTCACAGAGGAGCTCCAAGTGGCTCTTAACGTTTCCAAATCAAAAGCCCTGGAAACCTCTTCGTGTCGCTTCTGGGTCAGATGCCTCTGCCTGCTTGCTGAGAGGCTTCGGTCATCCGGGTTACTGTCTCTGTTGAGCCCCTTGGAGATACCATGCCGGCCCCAGGAGAAACCTGCTCTCCTCAGGTAACTCCCCTTCGCCTCGCTGCTGAAGTGGGCAGGGAGAAGGTGCTGGCTGGAAGGAGAAAGCCCTGCCGATGCTGGCCCCAGCCCGAGCAGCCTGGCACGTGGTGATGAGGCTTCGGAGGATGGTGGCCCTGGGCTTGGGTGGGGCGGGGCTCAATGCCTAAGGCCCCAGCCACAGGAGGTGATGGCTGCCCAGCTGTTGGGGGCATCGTGTTCATGATGAGCTCCCGAAGTCCGTGCCTGCCGCAGCCCACACATTCCCCCACAGAGCCCCTTCCTCTGGGTGGTGAGGGCGGCTTGTGAAGCCTCCAGTTGATCTCAGAGATGGACCTTTTGCCCCCTAGAGGCACTGTGGATGCTGGGCGGAGGTGCCCCTTGGGTCTAGTTCATCTGGCTGCAGTCCAGATCATCAAGTTCATCTGCTTGTAGTCCAGATCATCTAGTTCATCTGGCTACAATCTAGATCATCTAGTTCATATGCCTGTAGTCTAGTTCATCTAGTTCATCTGGCTGTAGTCTAGATCATCTGGTTCATCTGCCTCTAGTCTAGATCATCTAGTTCATCTGCCTGTAGTCTAGATCATCTAGTTCATCTGCCTGTAGTCTAGATCATCTAGTTCATTTGGCTGTAGTCTAGATCATTTAGTTCATCTGCCTGTAGTCTAGAGTATCTAGTTCATCTGACTATAGTCTAGATCATCTAGTTCATCTGGCTGTAGTCTAGTTCATCTGCTGTAGGTCTGCCATGTCTGGCCACATGCTGGTCCCTGCCGCCCAGTTCGATTGAAAGTAGCCATTGCTGCGGTGTTCTGTATGCTCACAGAGAAGCAACCATCTGATTTGTGTTTGGTCCCTTCCAGCTTCTCTGAATTCTTTTTTTTGGCCAGTTGTGGGGCTTGAACTCTGGGCCTGGGTGCTGTCCCTTGGCTCTTCAGCTCAAGGCGAGCGCTCTACTACTTGAGCCACAGCTCCACTTCCAGTTTTCTGGTGGTTCATTGGAGATTAGAGTCTCACAGACTTTTCCTGCCCGGGCTGGCTTTGAACCGTGATCCTCAGATCTCAGCCTCCGAGTAGCTGGGATGACAGGCGTGAGCCACCAGTGCCAGGCTCTCTGGATCCTCTCGATGTCCCCTTGAGATTAGGAGGTGAGGAGAAGAGATGGCACTGTTGACCAGTTTAAAGAAACTGAGGCTCTAGTGAATCTGTGCCCCTGCGGAGGACTTGGATCTTCAGTCCCTCCTGGTAATCCACGAAGATCAGGGTGTGTTGGCTTTGCCCCTGCTGAGCAGTCACTGGCCACAATGGTCAAGGCCATTTACAGCAGCAAAAGAGAACACTATTGGGAGATGGCTATATAGGAGTTGTGGATTTCTTTTTTCTTTTTTGTTGGCTCTTCAGCTCAAGGCAAGCGCTCTACCACTGGAGCCATAATGCCACTTCTGGGTTTTTCTGCTTATGTGGTGCTGAGGAATCGAACCCAGGGCTTTATGCGTGAGAGGCAAACATCGCACCCCTGAGCCACCTTCCCAGCCCAGGAGTTTCGGATTTCCCTGGTGGCTCACGTGGGGCCACAGGTTCCAGTTCTCAGTCAATACACCATGGCCTTTCACACATTCAGCCATAAAAATGTGTGTGTGTGTGAGCTGGTGCCGGTGGCTCTATTCCTAGCTACTCAGGAAGTCAAGATCTGAATATCACAGTTCAAACCCAGCCCAGACAGAAACGTGTGTGAGACTCTTATTTCCAATTAGCCAGCAAAAAGTTGGTATGGGAGGTGTGGCTCAAGCGGTAGAGGGCCAGTCGTTTGCTTATCTTCCACTACTTACCAGAAATTGAGAATTAAAAAATAATAATCACTAAAAGCAAACTAACAGTCATGGCGTGTAAATGTGACGCTATGTCGAGGAATCACCACTTGGTGGCAGCAGAGGTCAACCCAACCCAGGCAGGTGTCCGCCTGGCAGATTTCGACCTTGGCCTAGATGACAAACCAATCCACCACACCCAGACCCTTGGCACCTCCCTTTCCAGATTCCCATTTCTCATTGCTTCTCCTAGATGGGGGGTAGAACTCCATCTAGGGAGACCTTCACCAGCTAGGGTTTCCTCCCTGGTAAAAGGGCCACACCAGCCTCCTGGCCTGCCATCCACAGCTCTCCTAAGAGTCAAGTGCATATGCGGTTTTGTGATCTGTAACGTGCAAATACAGTTTGGGGTTGAACTCGCGGGTTTGGGTGTTCACCTGCCGGGGTCCTCTCAGAGAGCCTGGGTTATAATTACCTTGTAATCAGAAATATGTAACGTTTGTGAAATACAGTTGCTTGGCTCTTAGGGCTTTGGGGCTCCGATCCCTCCATGAATTGTTGATTAAAGCCCTTCAGGATTTTGACTCCCAGAGTCTGCTCTGCCCAGCGAAGAGTAGTCTAGACTGTGCGTGCCAGAGAGCCAGAAACCCATCTGCTCGAGTACCGTGTCCCGTCTCTGGCTGAGCGTGGAGAGGGGCCCTGCTGGCTCAGTCCTCTAGCCACGAGTTCAAGTCCAGCCCCATTCCTCACCATACCCTGAGCGCCAGGCATATTCTTGATGTTGGGATGGCCAAGCCGTCTGCTCAGGTGGCTTCAAATGTGTGTGGAAAATACACCGAGGCTTATTTTTACTACTTTTCCCCCCTACCTAAATTTAGGGGGTTTCGTTTCCAAGCCTCCTTTCTACTAGTTGGCAGAAAATGTGATTGATTGATTGATTGATTTTGGCCGTTTCAAGGTAAGATTTAGACATTGCAAGAGAAACACTCAGTTCAAGATCTTCTTCTCCTCCTTCCTCTCAGGGGACCCTGGATTCTGGGGAATGAGATGTGAGGAGACCGCTGGACCTGGGGAGACCTTCTCCCCTCCCCTGGTGCTCTTCCCAGCCTGCCCTGGGGCACGGCTGCCCTTGGTACCAGCTCCTATGACAGCAGCTCTCTTCCTACCTAGCCCCTAGACCCCTGGGTCTAGCCTCAGTCAAGCTGAGGCCTTGTTGTCTGGTGGGAAAACCTTGTCTTCACTGGGACCCCCAAGGGGCTGTGTCAGGCCCTGCCTTAGGGGTAGGAGACTGCCTACGCCACCCCTGGTGTGAGGTGGTAAGAGGTATTCTCTCTTTACCCTTGAAGGCGTCTTAGGACCTGTGGTTCAGATGCACTCCATTCGTTTCTCATTCCTTTCATGGAGTTTAGCCATCTGCCACCCACAGGCTCTGCAGTACCCCAGCAGGGGCTGGCCTTCCTTGCTCTCCGACTCCTCTTTCATCACCCCCCCCCTTGGCTGAGACTAGAGCTTCAAAGATTCCTGTTAATAAGGAACCACCATCCAAAGCCGAGCGCCGGTGGCTCACGCCTGTCATCCTAGCTACTCAGGAGGCTGAGATCTGAGGATCGTGGTTCAAAGCCAGCCCAAGCAGGAAAGTCGGTGAGACTCTTCTCTCCGACAGACCACTCAGAAAACTCGAAGTGGCGCTGTGGCTCAAGTGATAGAGCACTTGCCTTGAGCTGAAGAGCTGAGGGACAGCGCCCAGGCCCAGAGTTCAAGCCCCAAGAATACATAGCTCACAGGGCTGTTGCGAGACAGTCCGTGAAGCGTGATTCACAGCGCTTGGGGTTCAGGACACCTGCCGGCAATGTAACCATCTCCTCTCCTTTCTCCAAGGTGGCTTCTTGATACCAGGTGACACAGAGAGGGGCGAGCCGTTTTTGCAGACCTCAGCGCTCACCCGCACATGCAACCTCGGCCCCAGGACGCTTTTCTATTTATTTTCTCTTTGAGAAGACCTAAGGGAAAACACCAGGTTTGCCGATTGGCTCATCTGTGGGCAGTGAATGGTCACCTGCTGCTGCTGCTCTGGCCCATCTCGGGTGACAGACTGCCTTCTCTGAAACCACCCCCAAACCACCAGATGCTGCCAGGTCATGATCCTGGGGCCCCCCAGCACCGTGGAGGCGGGGCTTCCTGAGACCCCGGGACCAGCACTTAGAAAACCCAGACGGAAGAGGAAGTACCCCATTGCTCCCCAGCCCTCCGCCGCCCGCCCCACAGCAGCCTCCGTCCCTCCAGGAAATTGCCCGGCTCCCCAGATAAAAGTGTGGGTGAGCCCAGAGCAGGGGGAAAAGAAAGCAGTAATCCAATCCCTTATTGCCCATTGTGAAACCCAAACAGCTCAGACAGCTCAGGGGTGTTTTGACTCACTGGCCTTCAAACCTCGACTGCCTCGTGTGAAAACTCATTTCGGCAGAAGAAGTTTTGTATTCATTTTCAAGAAGGTTAAAAAATGAACCTCAGCGGGCCGCTGGTGGCTCACGCCTGTCATCCTAGCTACTCAGGAGGCTGAGATCTGAGGATCATACTTCAAAGCCAGCCTGGAAAGGTCCATGAGACTCTGATCTCCAATAAACCACCAGAAAACCAGAAGTGGCACTGTGGCTCAAGTGGTAGAGTGCTAGCCT
>NW_012267245.1:4279347-4303903 GCF_000151885.1 Dipodomys ordii
GAAGTGGCACTGTGGCTCAAGTGGTAGAGTGCTAGCCTTGAGCTGAAGAGCTGAGGGACAGCGCCCAGGCCCAGAGTTCAAGCCCCATGACTGACAAAAGTAAATAAATAAATGAATAAATAAAAATAATATCCGCTTCCTGTCATTCCTAGGACATGAAATGAGGGACTGTCTGTTTAATATCTACCGTCAGTGCTTAAACATTAAGTGCTAGATGCCGGTGAATAGAAACGCTTTATTTGCTAGAGCTTTTTACGTCCCCAGGAACAAAAAACGATGGGAGATTTTGGAATCTGCTCATGAGCGTGGAAACCCGAATCCTTCTTCCCACGGGGATGGGAGGGGCTGCGTCTAGCCCAGCCCGACCTGCCCCTCCCCCGGGGGAAGCAGACGGGTCAGCGGTGGGTTGGTGGGGTGACCCTCTGAATCCCTACCTTCCCCCCAAAAGAAAAATGTCAGGTGGCCGCAGAGAGAGGACAAAATGTGACAGCAGAGGACCCTTCACTGAGAAAACCAATGTGTTGCTCTTTGATCTGTGTCTCCAGAACTAACTGAAAATGCGTCTCTTCTCCCAGCTTCAACAGGAAGCCTGAAACAGCCACATCGTGGTCTATCCGGGTGAGCACCTGGATGGGTGCTAAAAAAAGGGGGGAAGGGCTGGGCTCATGACTTCGTGGTAGAGCACCTTCTTCACGAGCATTAGGCATGGAGTTCAAACCCCAACACCATCCACCAGACCTACCCCTTTATGATTGCCTCTCCAGGCCCTCCTAATTTCTGCACCCAGATAATAAGACCTTCCTCAGACTTAGTTCCTTGGACCCCTTGGCTAAGTCCCCATCTCTGTCACCCCTGTTTTGGCAGCATGGATATGGCGACGAGGAGAGAACAGATGGATGCTCACCTCATCGCCGAAAGAGCTGCACAACTGCATCCCATGGTCCGTGCACCTCGACGCGGGCCGAGGACTGTCTGCAGGACAGGTGAGTCCAAATGAAGGACAAAGCCCTTTGAGGGTCTCTGTCTCTGGAGGCCCTGAGATTTCCAAACCATTGGCAGGAGAAGTAGCCAGGGACAGGCTAGAATACCCGGGAGGGAAAGCAACTGGAATCTCGGTATCTCCAAAGCAGGTTTTGCTACAAAAAGATAGCATCCTTTGAGAAGCCTCTCATTTCTGGGGCTGGGGAGGTAGCTCGCTGGTAGAGCACCTGTCTTGTTAGGAACAAGGCCCTGGGTTCCATCCCCAGCTATGCAAAAATGAACGAAGTAATAAACAAGGCCTCTGCTATTCGTTCCATGCCTCTAAAGCCAGTGGCTCACGCCTGTCATCCCAACTACTCAGGAGGCTGAGATCTGAGGATCACAGTTCAAAGCCAGCCCAGGCAAGGAAAGTCTGTGAGATCCGTATCTTCAATAAACCACTAGAAAACTGGAAGTGGTGCTGTGGCTCAAGTGGTAGAGCATTCGCCTTGAGCTGAAGAGCTGAGGGACGGTGCCCAGGCCCAGAGTTCAGGCCCCACAACCAACAAAACAAATAAATAAAGCCCCAGATGTTGGGGTGAGGGCTATTCCACGGCCAGACTCCTTTACCTCCTGCCTTGACCCTGCCTCCACCTGCCCACCACAGGGCTGGGAAGGCCAAAGAGGAGGTTGGCAGCTTCCCTCCCGGTATGGGGAAGGCAGCTGCGGTGTGCTCTAGCCCTGTTTCTCTTCCAGGCGTAGCCAGGCCCCATCTAGATACCAATATCTGGACCCCGTTGAGCATCTCCATCGCATGCCCACACCTCTTAGGCCTTCCATCCAGGTGGTCCAGGCTCACCGAGCACCTGCCCTACGCCAGCCCCAAGAGGGTACTTGGAACACACCGCAGAACCACACAGGTAATCTGCCCTGGAAGCAAAGAGATGGGGGCGGGGAGCCCACACAGGGCGCACAGTGGAACCAAGGCCAGGATGGAGGCCTGCTGTGGCCCGTGCTGACACAGGAGAAGCACTCACTGAAGAGCTTGCTGGTGATTGGACAGCGTGGATCCCAGGGTTTCTCGGGCTTCGGGATCCTAGGCAAAGGGCCTGCTGGATGCCAGTTCTCCAGCTCAGCACTGAACTCCGCACTCTTGCCTACTGTGTCCACAGTGCCCTGTGCCTCTCCTCATGGCTGGACTTCAGACTTTGCCCCCTAGTGAGCCTTCCTAACTGTGCCTACTGCCCAGCCAGGGGTCAGGGCCTTCAGGCAAGAGTGTGTGTGTGAGTGTGTATGTGTGTGTGTTGGTCGTGGGGCTTGAACTCTGGGCCTGGGCACTGTCCCTCAGCTCTTCAGCTCAAGGCGAGCGCTCTACCACTTGAGCCACAACGCCACTTCTGGTTTTCTGGTGGTTCATGGGAGATCAGAGTCTCACCAACTTTCCTGCCTGGGCTGGCTTTGAACCATGATTCTCAGATCTCAGCCTCCTGAGTAGCTAGGATGACAGGCATGAGCCACTGATGCCTGGCTTGTTTGTTTGTTTTAAATAATAGAGTCTTTGATCTATTTTTGTCCCTTGTTAAAGTTTCTAGCTGCCTTTATTCTGCTCAGCAAGGAATAAATAGGAAGCGGCTTATGTTCTTTTCTTTTTCCCCCCTCACATGTATTTATTCCAAAGTCAAGACGTAAAAATTCCAAACAAATAGTCACAACAGATTTTGATTTAGAAGAGCTTGCTCGCTTCATTGTTTTGTTTTTTTTAAATTCACAACAACTTAAAAGAAGGCCTTTAAATTTTAATAAATAGGATAAATAGCATTATTTCTTCACATTTGGCCTCCTATGGCTCCCGTGGCTTTCTGGAAGGTTCCCCGGAGTGTCCTCAGAAATGTCATGGTGTTACCAGCCATGGTTTGGTTGCACGGCTGTTCACAGGAAAATGACTGTAGAGATAAAAAGAAAAAAAAAAAAGTTGGGCCAAAGTTGGCAAAAAGCCTTGTGGGATCAAGAGGCTTGGGACCCTCCCCCCTGCCTAGAACCTGGGGGTTCCAGTCCTGAGACCCACAGTAAATCAATGAGAGGCCGGGGCTGGTGGGCACTTGATAGAATCTAAGTGGCTGACATGGTTGACGTACACACATGGGCACCAATCAGGTGGCCCTAAGACCCTCCCTGTATCCAGTTAGAGGCCACCTCGAGGACTACAATGCCTCATGATTCTTTTGACTGGTCCTTCCAAGGTCATTTCATTATCACAGTGAACCTGGGAGTCACCAGATCCAAGTTCAAGCTCCACTTTGCCACTTATCACGTAGACTGCATCAGGTAAATTCGAGGGCTTCCCTGAGCTTCCCTCTCCTCCTCCTCCTCCTCACACAAGGAGAGCATTTAGAACCATATGTCCTCCAGCGTAGCTCAGTGGCCAAGTGCTGGGCTTCCTGCCTTCTGCACTTTCCTACAGATGCTCATGACAGGGACTTAAGAGATGCCCAGCCCCCACCCCACATCGCATGGCAATGTCCACTCCCATGTGGGTGCACGTCCTTAAAAACAAACAAACAAACACCTTTTTCAACCAATCAAAACAAAAAAGAAATCTGCTTTAGCATAGAGGCCAGCATATCCGTCTTGTTAGTAAATTGAATCTTTAGGATAATTGAGTATTGTGTGGCACACAGGCCTGATTTTCTTGATTACACCTTCTCTTGACAATCAGGATGGATTCTTTCATTCTCCAATAAACAGAGAGAAGAACATGGCCTCATCTGTGTCAGCATTTTTTTTTAACTACAGAGAGCAATGGAATATCTGGTGGATTCCATTTTGATTCTATTGTTTAACAGCCACATAAAACCCTCACCATGACATATAAACTCATATAAACTCACCGGACACTTGTTGTACTTTAGAACTTCAACTACCTTTCTCACTCGATAGAAAATCTGTTTTCTATCTGTTTTCTGGGTGACGTTGATCAGCTGGGACAGCCCCTCCCGGAGACAGGGTGTTGGACAGTTGTCCTGGTAAAGAATAAAGATTTATTTAAAAAGGAAACACTCTCAGGATAGCTTTCGGCAGGGATCACGAGAGAGAATGGCCTTTACTTTGGACCCAAATGACCTTGCACTATTTATTTGTTTGCCGGTCCTGGGGCTTGAACTCAGGGCCTAGGCACTGTCCCTGAGCTTCTTTTACTCAAGGCTAGCACTCTACCACTTGAGCCACAGCGCCACTCCTGGCTTTTTCTATGTATGTGGTACTGAGGAAATAAACCCAGGGCTTCATGCACGTTAGATGAGCGCTCTACCACTGAGCCACCTTCCCAGCCCCTTGTGCTATTTTTTTGATAGGTCCCTTGCCAATCTAGGAAATGAGCTTTCAAGGATTTCAAGGTGAGGTCACTTTTCATTTCTGGAGATTTCCAACCCATCCCATCCAAGAAACCTGAGAACCCTGGCAAATTGGCATTCCTTATCTCTTTTCCAATGGTGCCCCTACTCCAAAATCTAGTCACAGTGAGTTTGAAAGTTTAGAGAAAGGGAGAGGCTCTGGGCACCAGCCGCTAGGGTGCGCACTTGGATTGTGGCAGGTGTGCCAGTGTAGCTGCAGTGGAGGGGGGGGGGGGGGCGGGGCCAGGCTAGGACAGGCTGTCCATGCAGGATCCCCTCCCCTCCTCATCTAACTGAGGATGGTATGACAGCGGACCTCCACTGGGGGGCGTTTAGCTCTGGCTGAGAGGACGTCCCTGCCAGAGCGAGGGCTCTTCTCTCCCAGAGTCCCTTCCTTCTCCCTCCCCTCCCCCAACACAACCACAAGGGCTCTCTGTCCTCTGCAGCAGCCATAAGAAAACCATCTTAAGAGCCAGAGGCCGGTGGCTTACGCCTGTCATTCTAGCTACTCAGGAGGCTGAGATCTGAGGATCACAGTTCAAAGCCAGCCCAGGCAGGAAAGTCTGTGAGACTCTTATCTCCCACGAACCAGAAGTGGCGCTGTGCCTCAAGTGGTAGAGTACTCACCTTGAGCTGAAGTGCTCAGGGACAGCCCCCAGGCCCAGAGTTCAAGCCCCACCACTGGCCAAAAACAAAAAAATCATCTTAAGGATGGGAATAAGAGGAGGAGGGAGGGAGGGAAAGAAGAAGGGAGGGGGGAGGGCAGGAAGGAAGGAAGGAAAGGAAGGAAGGTAGGGAAGGGAGGGAAGCAAGTGAGGTACAGTACCTACAAAGTTTTGGCACATCAAAGACAGAGTTACTATTTTATTTATATTACTTCATCCAATTTTTCTACATATGCATTAGAAAGCAATATCATATCACTTACTATATTCCTTAGAAGGCATTTACTATATTAATTCTAGTTGTATTTCATCATATGTGTGGCCATTCATTGTAAAAGATACCCATATATATGATATATATGCTATATAATATATAAATATTAAAGATACTAAAACACCCTCAGAGTCTTCAAGGGTTCTAATGCTCACTGCTGAGAAATGTCTACCCAGTAGAAAACTTCCAGAGCCAGGTTATACAGGGGATTAGTGATCTGTAACAATTGCAGTTGAGTCACGATCCCTAATGTAAAATATGGAATAGAGCCGTTGATAGTTTTCTTTTTCTTACTTACAGGAGGGATGGGCAGACACAAACAACTGGTCACCTGCAAGAAACAAATCTCAGTGTGAACACTCTAGCTGCGAACCCCCAGACCCCGCTAGGATGTCTCCCAACGTTTACTCACGTTGGCGCTGCAGCTGCAGGTGGAGGACGGATCTTTCTAAAGGCAGAGAGGCGAAAAGCCGCCGTGAGTGGCACATTTCATTCCCCCCTCCCAGATCTATTTCCCTACAGCCCCCGAGCCTACCTGCAGCTTTTCGATCAGGAAATCAACATTGAAGATTGCTATCGAGGAAGAGCATCTTTGGGCCTCTGTGGAGCAGAGGGAGAGCAGAGTAGAGGTTAGGACCACAGCCAGAAGCATCTTCGACAGGACACTGGAACTAAGACCTGCAGACACCTTCCAGTCTAGTTATATTTAAAGATCCTTCAAACAGGGTGGGTTGGGGGGGCGGGAGGGGGCGGGAAACCCCATTATCAAACTGATACCCTGGCCCACTTTTTCCCTGTAAGTTGGGGCCACTTGATATGAAAAATTAAACACACACGCACACCCAAATCATACTGAGTCACTTGACCGAAGCTGTGTGGTGCCAGGAAATAACATTCCCCAGAAAAGATGCAAAAGTTGAGTTGTGAGATGCTGAAGAAAAATTAAAGATTAAAAAAAAACCCCACATAATTAAAAAAAAAAAAACTAAAAGCAGGGATTCTGGTTGTGAAAGTTAGCATGCTTTTCTATGAAAAAGCCCAGATCTGTGTTTTCCCTTGTGTTGACTGAATCACCAGTCCTGGGTGCTGTAATGCATGGGGGGAAGAGGGTACAGCCAAGGGATGGGGGAGAGGGGGGGGTCGAGACAGAGCAGGAAGGTCCAGTGACTGGACCTGATGGGGGTTTTCCTTGAGTGATTGCAGTCTCAGTGCTGAGTGAAGGAATCTGTAATTGTCTCTTGTGCCCAGGAACAAACCCCTCCTCCACCTGGGTGGAATGCAAGCGTCAGAAGGCCTCACAGGTGTGGATTATAATCTCCTCCAAGGTTCCCCGTCTCTCTAGAGGCCTTCCAGAGGGAGCATTGTATAACACAAGTGGAGGCTCGGCGCTTAAAACGGGAGTGTGCCTCTTGTTTATTGAGCACTTACTACATGCCATTCACCGTTCCGTGCGCTTTATATCAACTGAGTAGTACCACCAGGTGAAATCATATTTGGCACCTGCCTTTTCTAACTCTTCAAATGCAGTCTCCCTTTTGGCTTCTGGGTGCTTTGGTGTGACTCTGTTACTTTAAATCAGGAAGTAAGTTCATCGGGGACCTCTATGTAGGATCATTATTGTCAGTGTTTTATAGCTGGAGAAACTGAGGCACGGAGAAGCAAATCATTTTCCCAAAGTTGAGCAACAGGAGGCCATAGCTTTCAGCTTTTTTTTGAGGGAGGGAAAGGGAAGGAAGGACATACAAATATGAAGGGAGAAAGTAAAATGACCTTTTCTTATTGATGACGTCACCAGAAGGTGACTGGAATTGCTAAATAAATTTGAGGAGGCAAGGATCAACATATGGAAATCGGTGGCATTTTTATATACTAGGAATGAGACCGCAGAGAAACAGATCATGAGAACAAACCATCCCATCCGCAACAGTGACAGGAATAACATAAAATGCTTTGGAGTAAGAGTACCGCAGAGTACACCTGTCATCCCAGCTGCTCAGAAGGCTGAGACAGAAGAATCGGTGCTGGAATTCAAAGCCAGCCTGGACAGCATAGTGAGACCTCTTCCTCAAAAGAAAAAAGGAGCAGCCTAGAAAGAACTCAGTCAGGAGGTGATGACCTCTTAGGCGGAAATTACAAAATACTGATGGAAGACATCGAAGAAGGTAGGTAAGTAGAGAAGAATTGCTCATGTTCACAAGCTGGGAGAATTCGTATGAAAATATCTATGCTTCCCAAAGGGATTAACAGATTTGATACCGTTTCTGTCCAAATACACATGGCTTTCTTCAAAGAGATCGGTAGTTCAGGAACAGTGATTCCAAGCTCGTCTACATATGGATGCCTTCTTCCTTGCCTGGAGTTAGATTCCACACGAATCTATCCCATACAGCGTCTCCTGTTCATTACCTTACTCCCAGGGTAGCAAGTGCTGGTAACTCTTTTAGAAAACTACTTAAAGATAGTTTTTTTTTCTTTTTGCTTATGTGGTGCTGAGGAATCGAACCCAGGGCCTCAGGCATGCAAGGCAAGCGCTCTACCACTGAGCCACCTTCGCAGCCCCTAGTTTTTTTTTTTTTAATGAATAAATAACCCATACACTTAATTTTGCAAATCATGATCAGATTCGTACTCTTTAGGAAATGACCGGTGCATGGTACCCAGAGAGATCATTAACACACAAAAAGCGGACGAAGCTGGAAGATCGCAGGCAGGAACAGCCTTTGAAGAATGAACTCACAGTGGACCCAAGGAGAACCTCCCATTCTCATTCTGGGCCGACTTGAGGCACAGTCAAGTCTCTTCTCCTTCTCTATCTCCCCAGGAAAGCCAGTATGAGCCCGGGAACTCCCGCTGGGAGCCAGGGTGAGGGTTTTCTTCATAACCCTTTCCCTCTTCCCCACCCATTCAAGTCAGGAAACAGAGCAAAATAAAAACCAGAGGCTCTGTAGTTCAAAACACCATGAAACCAGCAGATTTCTATCTAAGCAGTCTACAACTGGTGAGGTTTTTAGCTTCTAGGATTTTCTCAGTATCAAAAGGCCCGCATGCAAATAAGCTCCCAGAGAAATCCACCCCGCTTAGAAATTACCCACCGACGTGACATATTAAGAAAGCCAAGATTCAAAAGAGATAATGCATTTCACAATAAATGACAAAAGATCCTAAGCCACCATTTATTTGGGGCCAGAGATAAAGTCTGACACAATTGTTTTGTGATTTAAAAAAAAAAAAAGCTCATGTGTCATGGATGATTTCTATAGGAATATAACTGAATGGTTATTAGTTCTAGGAAGCTACAGCCGAAAATGCCCAGAATTTTTTTTTAAACTACTAAATTTCTAAGTAAAACCCAGCCTGCATTTTTTTTTAAACTTTAGATCCAGAGATAACCACTCAGGATGGGCCTCGAGCATTAATCAAATAGTCACTTCTAGATCAGCATTTCTTAACCATGTATGATGGGGTAAGTAAGACCTTCTTGATATACTTCTCTCCAGAGGAGGGTGGATTTCCAACAGGCATCCTGGACTTTTTCCCTCTCAGATCTCTCCTAAGCAGACTTCTAGATTTCCCCCCAAAACAAAACAAGACAAAAAAAACCTGTGAAGATGATATAGATAGTTCTCACTACCATATACCTACCTCTAGTTGCCTCTGGCATTAGTATCATATATTAATAAGGGTGCATTTGCTGCCATTAGTGAACCAATATTAGTGTACTATTAGTTGTGGAGGTATATACCTTACCCAATGTCCTTTTCCTGTTTTGGATTCCATCCAGGGTGTCGCATTACATTTAGCCACTGTATCTCATTGAATTCTTCTCAGAAGCGGTCATCTCCCGGACGTTCCTGGGTTTGATGATGTTGCTGGTTTTAGGTGATACTTCTCAAGCCTTGTGTGGATGCTCTTCAGGTGGGATTTGCCTATTGTGTTTTTCATTTGGTTATATTGGCCATATGGGTTTGAGGAAGAAGACCACCAGAATAAAGTGTATTTTATTCACATCCTATCCGAATTACATATCGTCAACAGGATTTTATCACCTTTGATATTACCTTGATCCTAAGTCTGAGGCAGTTTTTGATAGATTGCTCTACTCTAAGATAAATATTTTCCCCCTCTTTTCTATACTGTGCTCTTTTGGGGAAAAATCCCATCATTTTGTA
The DNA here is from genome assembly GCF_000151885.1 of Dipodomys ordii. NCBI lineage: Eukaryota > Metazoa > Chordata > Mammalia > Rodentia > Heteromyidae > Dipodomys > Dipodomys ordii. Next base: position 4,288,805 of record NW_012267245.1, read on the forward strand.
ACAGCTATATTTAGGTATTTAGAGAGAGATGTCCACCTCAAGTAGGACTGAGTACTTCTGTCATATTCATGGTAATTCTTATGCATGGAATATTTGCTTCCTCCCATGCATCCCTTTGATACTTATATCATTATTACTTCATGTCACAGTCCAAGGCTGCTTTATTGATCTTGTGGATCAAATGGACTCTGTGTGCCCTTTGGCCCTGTCAATGTGGGGTTTTTTAATTTTTAGTTTTTTATGATGGAGAAGGAGGCTTTCTGCCATCTCTCTTCTTTTCTTTTCTTTTTTTCTTTTTTCTTTTTTTTGGGTTCAGTAGTGGGGCCTGAACTCTGGGCCTGGGCGCTGTCCCTCAGCTCTTCAGCTCAAGGCTAGCGCTCTACCACTTGAGCCACAGCGCCACTTCTGGCTTTTTTCATTTTGCTTATGTGCCTCGAGCATGCAAGGCAAGCGCTCTACCACGGAGCTACCTTCCCAGCCCCTTTTCTTTTTGTCGATTGTGGGGCTGGAACTTAGGGCCTGCGTGCTATCTCTGAGCTTTGGTGCTCAAGGCTAGCACTCTACCACCTTGAGCCACAGCTCCATTTCTGGTTTAGGGAAAGTTAATTGGAAATAAGAGTCTCATCAACATTCCTGCCTGGGCTGGGCTGTCTTTAAACCATAATCCTCAGATCTCAGCCTCCCTGAGTAGCTAGGATTACAGGCTTGAGTCACCAGTGCCCAGCTTTCTTTTTTGTCTTTTTTTTCTTTTCTTTTCTCTCCTTTCCTCCATCTCTCTCTTCCTCCCTCCCTCCCTCCCTCTCTCTCTCTTACTTTCCTCTTACGTAGAAGCTGCCATTTATTCAGAATCCTTTATTCAAAAGCAAGTGAGCCAGGCTTGTGTCTGGGAAAAGAACACTCGAGGGAAATGGGAAGTACAAATCAATATGGTAGCTAAGTGGACTCCTCCATACTTGTGTTCCACTGAGAGTGTTTTCATGGTGTGATCATATCTTTATCTTCTGGAATTGTTCAACTATCCTTTCCTTTCCATAACAACCTGCTATCAGTGCAATGTAAGAGCAAGAATTATAGTTAACACAGGAAACAGAGATGGTGGGGAAAGCTCTCTATTAAGTGGCTCTCCGACGAGGGTCATTTGCTCTGAATGCTCCATTTAAACTGCTGAGTATTTTTACATATCTGGTAATTTTTTGCTTCACTGATGCAAATGGACAGTTGTTCAGAAGATAATCAGCATTAGTAGCCGAGAAGGTTTTCAACTGAGACTGTGTAAGTCAGTGTTATTCCTTTTAGCCCTTGACAAAAATAGAAAACAAATGTACGTGTGTACTTGTTATCTGGCAGCTTAGAGACCCAGTCGTTTTAGAACAGAGATGGTGCTATAAGCAGTTCTAGGTGGCACTTTGATTTTTCCTCTTAGGAGCTGGAGTTAGTACAGCACTTGTCTCTTCCTTCTCCTCCTCCTCCTCCTCTTCCTCCTCCTCCTCCTCCGCCAGGGCTTAAACTCAGGCCCTGGGCTCTGTCCCTGAGCCTCTCTGTGCCCAAGGCTAGCAGCTAGCACTCTACTACTTGAGCCACAGCACCATTTCTGGCTATTTCTGTGTATGTTGTACTGAAGAATTGAACCCAGGGCTTCATGCATGCTAGACAAGCACTCTACCACTAAGCCACCTTCCCAGCCCACGGCACCTGTCTCTAGGAGACATCTTGGCTCTGGCTGACCTCACAGAGTCCTTCTCTATCCAGAAGACAGCCCTGTTCTTTGTAGACCCAGGCATGTATCTACTCAGCCTCCAGCATCTGTGTTAGGTCTTTGAAGTGGAATTTTGTCTCTTGGTACATCACTTCCTTGTAACCTGCTCCCGCTCTGATTCCATGGAAATATGACAAAGATGGCTCATGGTTTGGTAATTGGGCATCCCTCTTACTCTTCTCCTACCCCTGCCTGTCAGATTGAAATGTCACCAAATGACAAGGCTAATGCATTAATGATTTACCATTGTGCAATGGATTACAGCCTAGTTCTATCTTAAAATGACAATATCTTGGTTCATATGTAATACATGGTTTGTCAGGAATGGGCCTGGCTCACCTGGGTTCTCTCAGAAGGGCTGGTGAGGATGAAGGTAGCAACAGAGGGGTCATGGTTGCAAAGGGGTTTAGCAGCTCTTTAGGGGAAGATCTGCTTCTAAGCCCACAAGGTTGTACCCAGTAGCTCTGTGGAGATAATGGCACAGATTTAAATTGCCTTGATGAAATCTCCTATAGCTCTTGTATGTCTACTCAGTTTCTCGGAGCCAAGGGAGGCAGAGGCAGCAGGAGAAGGGCAGCTGGCTCAGCCCAGTGATTTCTTTCATTTCTCCCTTGGGTGAAAAAGAAGCTATTGTCTCTGGTACCACTGGAGTATTCCTTGGATACCAAGAATAAGACTTAGCAAAGGCTTCACCCTCAACTGTGTGCCTGATGTCTGCCTGAATTAATAAAGATGGAAGCATCTTCCAAGCTGACTTCAGAATGAGATAAAGCAAAGCACAGGACTCGATCACCCTGCTCGTCATGGTGCTTGCTGTGAGGCAGACTGGGGGCTCCTGCGGAATCCTCCAAACCTCGGTGACAGTGGGGACCCCTGCTGGCCAACGATCATCACCACAGTTCATCTGATAGGGTTTCCATTTGGCTCAAGGAGCATTTGCCGAGTTGAGCATGGTCTTAAAATGGTGACATCATGTTAGGAAGTTTTGTTGCCAGTGGTCTCCTGATGTCAGTGACTCATTCACGTATGCTTTGGGAACCTCATCTCCAGTTTCCTTCTACAGAGTCTAGCCATGCTTGCTTCAGCTGAATGTCCCTGTCTCTCCCATCCCCACCCCAAAAATCGGTTTGTTTCCTGGCCTTGGTTTGTTTCCTGTCCTGTCCTACATATGACTAACTTTCTTCCAGTCTCCTGAACGACTTTCTCCCAATGGTCTTTGCAGCTGCTTTGTGTTTTCCAGTCCTTACATCTGGGGTTGAGACAGGGCTTTGTACTGAGCCTACAGCTTTTCTGTCATGGCTTTAGATGTCTTCATTCTCCACCACCACACGAGTGAATGTCCTTTGAGAGTTTCTCTCCAGCTCCAACAGCTCTGCTGAATTACAAACTCATGTTCAAGGAGAGCGTATTTCAACATGAACGTATTTTCTTTCCTTTACCAAAAAAGCAGATTATCCTTGTAGCAGCCAGAATGGAAAGGGGTTTTGATTCAATGTGTGCAGGACGCAAATATATAAAGATAGGATAATCTTCTTAGGTGATGACTGAGCTGTGTGGCTAGCTTCACCAGGGCAGAAGATGTTCAGGAGGGAACCAAGTTGGATGTGTACTTCTCCTAGTACCAAGGCATTATGGGGAGAGAAAATAGGACAGGGAGGGCAGATGGGTGCTTAATTCCCCTCATTGAACCCTGTTGAGACAGGGCAGATGTGTTATAACTCTGGAGGATAATGCTGAATGGAGAGGGTTTTATGGTTTGTTTGTTTGTTTGTTTTTCCTGATTGACTTTTGGGCCCCTGCAAAGAGATGATCCTGCAGTTGGCCTTTAGGCTGCTGACCTTGATAGGGAAGAAGAAATGAGGGAACATAGCAGAGCACCATCAATGGTCCAGGTTGGTCAGGTAGAGATTGGAGGGTGCTTATAACTCTCTGAAGTTCCCTTGAGGTGAGATGGGGATTCTGCAATTCCCATAGTACCAGAGGGACATCATCTAGTGGGGGACACCTGGTGGACATTGTCTATGGGGGATAATGAAGCCCACTGGGCTGGGAGAATACAGCATACCAGAGGGTATACAGGACCCACCAACAAGGAGCTGCATCAGTCAAGGCACTTAAATATCTCCACCAGCCACACAGGCAGCCGGCTTCACAGGATCACCTGCAGAGCAGGTGAATATGGACCTTGTAAGTTCATGGAGTGCAGGGGAAGAAAGAAGTCTAAGCCACATTCTTTGCCCATGTTTTGTTTTCTTAATGGCATTTATCAGCCATTAACAATTATTTTTTTTTCTGGGAATACACTTTTTTTTTATACCTTCTCTCCCACAATAATACAAAATTTGAAAACTCGGGGAACATTTCCATCTGGTCTGCCACTATTTTTCAGGCTTGAACAGTGAATGGTGCGTAATTACTGAATGAACAGCTGAATTAAAGAATCAGTGGTTGAAATTATGTTTCAGAGAGAGAGAGACTGCAAGTTGCTAACTAGCAAAGCTGAGTCTTTACAATTTCTCCAAAAAAGAAAGACATGGACCTAGAGACATACACACGCAAGAATAAACCCAGGGAACCAATAAAAGAATTGGCTGAGAGCCAACCATGCATTCATGTTATAAAACATTCAGTACTAAATAATATGGCAGGCAGAGGTCAAAGCCATCAGTGAGTCTTAACGTATTTTATACTTAAGTGTTCTAAATGCTTCAAAAGTTCAAAAGTAGTTATAATCCTATATTATGCTGGAAGACAAAACTCTTGAAGAAATTATCTGGAAAGCCCACAGTCAAAAATTAGTATGAATTACACAAACTATTTTTTAACCAAAGGGAAGTATTTTTTTTAAAGTTTACTCTTTCTAAATTTATTGAGGCTGGTTTGTTGAGCACTGTAGAGTCGTTAAGGGAGAATGTGAGTTACATTTAGCAGACTGTGGTTTGCTTATTGGAGATGGAATGTTCTATAAAAGTCTGTTAATAAGCCCAGCACCACTGGTGGCTCATGCTTGTAATCTTAGCTACTCAGGAGGCTGAGATCTGAGGATCGCGGTTCAAAGCCAGCCCAGGCAGGAAAGTCCATGAGACTCTAATCTCCAATAAACCACTCAGAAAACCTGAAGTGGCGCTGTGGCTCAAGTGGTAGAGTACTTGTCTTGAGCTGAAGAGCTGAGGGACAGCGCCCAGGCCCAGAGTTCAAGTCCCATGACCCTGTCCAAAAAAGGAAAAAAGTCTGTTCATGACTATCCCAAGAAGGCCTTAATTTGGTCCAGTTTATATAGTATATTCCGTTTTGCTAATTTGGTGGAATCATTTCCCTTTTCCTTTGTTATAATGTCTACATCTAGATAAATAGAACATGGTACAATACAACCTTCAGTCGTGTGATTAGAATAGCGAAGAGCTCTTGAGATGTTGCCCACCAGAAAAAATAATAGCACATTATTAAGTGGCTGACTACTTTTACCAAGCCATGTAAAAGAGAATCTTTCAATGACCATCTTTTGTTCTGACTCTGAAACCTCTTCCTTTTCCTTTCCACCATTTATCTGCATCCTGTTTGTGGTTGACAAAAAAAAAAAATCTGATCATGAAGAATGATATGGCTTATACGAAACAGTAGTGAGAATCACCTTGCGATCTCTTCATCAGCATGTGTTCAAGGTTACTAAAACATCACTCATTGTGTTACTAAATCCCAAAACACACCATTTCCTCCAGCCTTCAGCCTTCCACAAATGACTCTGCATGGCCATGTCAGAGCCCTGCTACCGGCAGTTCACAGAAATGCTACAGAAAGGCTTCTATCGAGTGTCAGCATCTTCTGTTACCTCATTTACTCCCGACCTTCAGCTCTGGTAAGGCAGCCTTGAGGTCTGAGGTTCTGCTTTGAGGCTTCTCAAAGTTTCTTCTGTTCAGCTTAGGAGAAGGAGTCGTACACACACACACACACACAGTGTGCTAGGTTTCAGGGCATCTTTCTATAGCACTCTGAGAGTCTGGTTAGTAAATACAAACTCTGCAAAACAGTAGGAAAGGCACTATTTTTCCTCCTTTCTCCCCCTCCCTTTTTGCCTTCCTTTCTTTCATCTTCTTCCTTTAGCCATCTGTTGAGTTTTATCAGTGGAGCAAGCTCAGTGGGAGCTTATGAGCACGTGTATGAAGAGTTCTAGTGTAATGCCAAGGTCACAGGACCCCCCACAAGAAGACCACTGAGAGTCAGACTCTACAGCTGTTTTATTTAAACGGGCTGCAGCTCGGGCCTCGTCCTACACTCCGACACAGCTGAGCCTAGGGGGAGAGCCCCGAGCTAAGGATTTGCAGGTCTTATTTATAAAGGCACACAATCAACCAGGTGTTTTGATTATCACCACGTGTTGTTTTACTAGACAGAAACAAGCAACAAGTGGTGGTCACTGCCTCAGACTTTAACCTTTCACTAGAACATAGTAGGCCTTCTATTTGGGAAAACAAATAGTGTTAAGTTCATGGTTTCTGTCTTTCCTGCGGACATGATCGAATCTTTTCTTTGCGCCCATTTAGAAGCAAACCAGTTGGCCTAAACTCTTTTTTCCCTTCTTAGATCCTGAATAAACGCTCCTCCATCTTCGCTTAGATGAATGGATTTTGTGGTCATGGAGTTTGGGATGTACAAAGATCCAAACCATCATTCCGAAGGGTTAGAGTGATTCATGAGGACAACATTTAAAGTACCACATTTCCATTTTTTTGGAAGGGAGATCAGTAGACTTGATTCAAATCCAGATTTGCTTCCAACATTTGAATGATGAGAAGATGATTCTTTACATCGCAGTGCTAAAAGTAGCTCAGGTATTGTTTTCAGACACTAGCAAAAGTAAGGATAGAGTTAGAGTTAGAGCCCAAGTTGCTTTTTGTGGACCACCTTTGTATCTTTGATAGTTGGAGACAGAAGCAGATACCTCATTTTAAGACAAAATCATGACCCATTTCCTCTGCTCATCTCTCTGCTCTGTCCTACAGGAACAGTGATTTTTGAACTTTCCAGGTAAGTTTCTATTTCCAAACAAGACTAAGGCCCCATACAAAGTGAAATGATTGTGTCGTTAACCCTGTCTGGCTTGACACTTCTACCTACCTCTTTCCATCCAGGGTTCTTTCCACAATCTCTTTTTGCTTTTGTTTTGCTGGTCCTAGGCACTGTTCCTGAGCCTCTTTTGCTCAAGGCTAGCGCTCTATCACTTGAGCCACAGTGCCATTTCTGGCTTTTTTCTGTGTATGTGGTACTGAGGAATTGAACCCAGGGCTTCAGGTGTGCTAGGCAAGCACTCTACCACTGAGCCACCTTCCCAACCCGCATACCACCAGTTTTTCTTGGTCATGTAGCCTGTACTGATTTATGCTTTGGAGCTTATGATGGTGCTCACCTTAAAAACAAAAAACAACTTCTTTATATGATGTGTATTCTGAAGCTATAGGCATTTTTTTTTTAGAGCTTCCTGCCTGCCTGGTCAGCTCAGTTGCTGCTTCAGATTCAAGAAAAGTGCAGAATGTCCCATACTGAACCTCAGGGTCTTTGTATTCTGGTCATTTCCAAGCTTACCCTCAAGTTATGAGTTCTTCAGAACTTTAGTCCCCTTACCTATAAAACAAGAAGAATAGATCCAATTATTTGAAAGGCCCTCCAGCAGTCTGTGAACAGGATTCAAGAAAGAAGACCTGTTGCCCTTTCTTTCAGACTACAGCACAATTGGTCCAGGAGAGGTTATAATACTAGATAGGTTTACCAGGCGCTGGTGGCTCACGCCTGTAATCCCAGCTACTCAGGAGGCTGAGATCTGAGGATCACGGTTCAAAGTCAGCCTGGGCAGGAAAAGTCTGTGAGACTCTTATCTCCAATAAACTACTCAGAAAACTGGAAGTGGCGCTGTGACTCAAGTGGTAGAGTGCTTGCCTTGAGCTGAAGAGCTCAGGGACAGCACCCAGGTCCAGAGTTCAAGACCCATGACTGACAAAAAAAATAGATGGGTTCATGCCAAATGTGCTTGGGGAACTGTTCCTACCAGACTTTACCTCTAGATTGTTGACCATCAAAGTCCTGTTCCCTAACCCTAAGACTGGATCTGGTTCGTTGAATTCTAAAATTTCACTATAAGACATCTGTCTTTATGTTTTATTTTAATTTCTATTTTTGTGTCATTAAGGGGTCTTGAACCGAAGACCTCACACTGTCACTCAACTTTCTCATTGAAGGCTGGAGCTCGACCACCGGAACCACCCCTCCAGCCCTGCCTTTTGCTGGCTAATCGGAGGTAGAGTTTTACAGCTATTTCTGGCCCTGGCTTAGCTTTCAATTGTCATCAGTCCCTCCAGGTCTCAGCCTCCTAAGTAGTTAGGGTTATAGGGGTGAGCTACTGGCGGCTGGCCCTTTATTTGTTGGGCTTCTGGTCTGAATTTCTGCAAGAAGGATTAAGATTCCTGGAAGAGGCGAGTGTGTGAGCTGTGACCAGAGAGCTTTCCCGTGAGCTACTTTTGAGGAAAAGAAGAAGGGTTCTGTGTGTCTCAGAGGGGGATTAGTGCCCAAGGGGTGCCCCATTAGGACACAAGGGCCCGAAGCCACACTGTAAACATCTGGAGAGTTCGTAAGGGCTCCTTATCTGAAAAAGACCTGTCTTGACCCCAGGTGTGGTCAGCACAGGGCACACGTGTTATCTGTACTTTGAACCCCAGGGAAGTACTCTTGGTTAACCACCAAGAGTGAGCCCCATTTCCTTCTTGGTCTCTCCCCCCCCCCCCCCGCCCCCACTCTGTCTGTTCAACCACGGCAGACCCATAGAGACCAAAAGGAAAGCTCAAGTGAACGTAGGGAACGTAGCAGCCCAGCTTAAGGTTCGCTGTTGATAGTCTACGCGTCACTCCACTCTTTCGTATGCTAATAACCAATGCAGCAATAGACTTTGCAAGACTTCATGTAAATGTCAAACTGCCACTTGGCCTTATCTTGCATTTTTCTCCTCTCATGTAAATATGTCAGCAGGCGGCAGATCTTGAATCCATTAAGATTTCCCCTGCTATTTGATGTCTAATAGTGAGGTATAACTGCATGTAATTACGGTACCGTTGATAGCATAGTTGAAGATGTTCAAATGAAAGGCATTATTTAGCTCTTCATTTATGAGAAATATAAAGTGTATAATGATTATAACCTGTCTTTCGCCTACCAGGGAAGTATCCTATCTATAACTGTATATTCGTTCTTGTGCTACTTTTCCTAAGAAGGAGAGAAATGGTAGTGACTGGTCATAACAACCTATCTATCACTGATGTATGTATTTGCTGTCTGTCTGTCTGCCTATCTATCTTCTTAACTCTGACAACAGAAACAATTTTTTTGTTTAGAATGCAGGGCCTTCATTTCCTCTGATAGTACACATTATGTACTTGCTATATACCAAGCCCTACTACAAGAAGTGAGAACACAGCAAGGAACAAAGATAAAAATTCTAGAAGCCGGCGCCGGTGGCTCATGCCTGTCATCCTAGCTACTTAGGAGGCTGAGATCTGAGAATAGCGGTTCAAAGCCAGCCTGGGCAGGAAAGTCCATGAAACTCTTATTTCTAATAAACCACTCAGAAAACCGGAAGTGGCGCTGTGGCTCAAGTGGTAGAGCGCTCGCCTTGAGCTGAAGAGCTGAGAGACAGCGCCCAGGCCTAGAGTTCAAGCCCCACGACCAACAACAACAACAAAAAATTCTAGAGGGGGAGACAGTTAAGCAAAATCGTATCAGTCATATATTATATTATGGATAGTGCTAAGAAGAAACAAAACAGATGCTATTTCAGTCAAGTCCTGAAGGGGGAGAAGGAGCAAGCATCATAGATGTTACAGACAGAACCTTCTAGAAAGGAGGGAAAGTGAGTGCAGAAGCAGAAATGTGTCTGGGGGGTAGAGTGGGGAAAATTGAGGACCAATTAGGAGGACTCTATTTATTTATTTATTTGTGTATTTATTTTATTGTCAAGGTGACGCACAGAGAGGTTCTAGTTACGTAAGTAAGGTAGTAAGTACGCTTCTTGTCAGACTTGTTACCCCCTTCCCTCGTTTTCCTCCTACTTTCCCTTCCCCCCACCCCCACCCCCAAGTTGTACAGATCATTTCCAACATGTTGTCTTGTGAATATCACTGCCACACTGGTTCCCTCCCTGGTCCTTTGACTCACCATTGTGTTGTTCCCCTTCTCTTCCCTAATTCCAATAAACATATATACAATAGCAGGGTACCCAAATCAAATACTGTGACAACAGGGGATAAACCATAGGGGGAAGAAGACATAAAGGAAACTAAAAAAAAAATTCACATAGTACATTATAAACAACATGGTAGGCTGGGAAGGTGGCTCAGTGGTAGAGCGCTTGCCTCGCATGCATGAGGCCCTGGGTTCGATTCCTCAGCACCACATAAGCAGAAAAAGCCAGAAGCAGTGCTGTGGCTCAAGTGGTAGAGTGCTAGCCTTAGCTAAAGAGCTGAGGGACAGCGCCCAGGCCCAGAGTTCAAACCCCATGATCAACAAAAAACAAAAACAAAAAGCATGGAGTGGAGGGAAGAAAAAAAGAAGGAGGCAGTAAAAGATGAATCCTGAGAAATGGGCAGATTGGGAGAAGTCCTAGATCCTGATGAGACTTAGCTTTTAGAGGGGGCCGAGGAGAGGAGAGATGCGAACTGACATGGTGAACCTCCTCTGGTTACTGTATTGAGATACTATGAGCTGGGTGCCGGTGGCTCACGCCTGTCACCCTAGCTACTCAGGAGGCTGAGATCTGAGGATCACGGTTCAAAGCCAGCCTGGGCAGGAAAGCTGGTAAGACTTTTATCTCCAATGAACCACCAGAAAACTGGAAGTGGCGCTGTGGCTCAAGTGGTAGAGCACTCTCCTTGAGCCGAAGAGCTGGGGACAGTGCCCAGGCCCAGAGTTCAAGTCCCACAACTGACCAAAAAAGAAATCAAATAGAGTACAGGTCAAGGAGGCAGTCAGCACTGGAGATGAGAACTTAGGACTCAGCCACACAGTGAGGAGAGGGAGAGGTGGCCTGAGGAGCAGCTGAGCTAGAGGAAGGCCCTGCAGGGTCTAGAGGCTGGGGAGAGAAGAGAGGAACTGCCAGGAAGACCGGCTGGAGCAGGTGGGGGACAGAATTTAAGTGCATAGTGTTTGACAGTGGACTAGTTTACATGCTCTGATTATTTTATAATTAAAAGATAATATAATTGTGTAATAGATTAATTAGACAATACAATAGATTATAGATTAGATCATCTAACAGTACAATAAATCTATATGAATTTGTAAGTATACAATTAAATCATATATCATTCATCTATATTTATAACAATATCTCTGATTAGGCCCGAGAGCAAGCTAAATTAAGCTAAAAGAGTATTCGAATATGTCATTCAATCACAGAAATCTGTGTTGCTATTCCTCCCCTGATTTTTTTCTACTTTATAAAGAAGCTTTACACTAAAGTTCCAAATTCAAAGTATTTGATTTCAAAATGATTTGGAAGAGTTTGTTCTGCATAATTCAGAAAGATGATAATTGCCGTTCTCAACATCTTTATAGGGGATGATGCCAAAAAGCAATCTAAAAATTGAATTTAGATGACTTGAAAATAGATCTCAAATGAATTCCCAAATTTTGAGAAATCTGAATTCATGAAAGGGATCTTTTGCTCAGATTAATTATCTTTCATGATTGGATGACTGTCTGTAACCCTAACCAAAGACAATTCTGGAAAACACTGGAGATGCTATGAGTCTTCTGTAAGCAGTGTTTTGACTTGTTAAATTTCTAGATACATAATTTAATGTACAACTGAAGTGTTTATTCTTAGGAGCCAATACAGTGTTTGTGCACTATAGCCACTTCTAGCTAAAGATGACATAGGTACGTTTTCATCTATCTAATTCCTACAAGTTTTTAATATTTGAAAACTCCCCTGGATTGAAAACGGAAGCTCTTTTCTATAGAGAACGTGTCAATATAATGAGAGTTTCTCTGGGTTCTCATCTGAACCTGAACCATCTGTGTAATTATCCTTCTAAAATTAACAGGACACTTCAGGATATGACTACCTAGCCATTGACTGTTAATGAAACACATTTCAATCAATAGTGGATGATGGTGTGATGTCCTTTCAAATATCTGAAACGTTCCCGAACAATAAGCATATTTGTGTGATTGATGTTGATAAAGAAAAACATGTAACAAAATACTCTCTGAAGAGAATAACTTCCCTTTATTATTAAACAAAAGAGCAAAAACATTCAACAAGGGTTTGGGTATCTAAAATATACCTTTTAATCAAATTCAGTCCAAATAATATATGTGATGATAATGGTCACATATTGGGGAAAAAATACAGTTTCAGTTCTCACCAGGGGGGTCAGTTGCTTTCTCCTTTTGGGAGGAAGGATTTTGTTGGCATTTGGAAAGGCTACTGATTTTTGTGGGTTAATTTTGTCTCACTGAAGTTATTGATAAGCTCTAGGAGCTTGGGGATGGAGTCATTTGGGTCCTTTATATATGATATGTCATCTGCAAATAGGGATAGTTTCATTTCTTTTTTCCCTATGTGAATCCTCTGTGTGTGGCGGGGGGGGGGTGATTGGGAGGCTTGAACTCTGGGCCTGGGCACTGTCCCTCAGCTCTTCAACTCAAGGCAAGTGCTCTACCACTTGAGCCACAGCGCCACTTCCGGTTTTCTGGTGGGTCATTGGAGATAAGGGTCTCATGGACTTTCCTGCCCAGGCTGGCTTTGAACTGCAAGCCTCAGGTCTCAGCCTCCTGAGTAGCTAGGATGACAGATGTGAGCCACCGGTGCCTGGCTTGTGAATCCTTTTTAGGTCTTTTTCTTGCCTTATTGCTCTAGCTAGGAATTCCAGAACTATCTTGAAGAAGAGTGGAGAGAGGGGATATTCTTGCCTTGTTCCTGATTTTAGAGGAAATGGTTTTAGTTTTTCACCCATCAGTATGGTGTTAGCCTTTATTATTTTGAGGTATGCTCCTTCTAGTCTTACCATCTCCAGAGCTTTTAACATGAGTGGACTGTTCTGCATTGTTTACAGAGTTGGTAAACTTTGTTGGTGTTGGTTAATCTGTTTCTTCGTCTTCTTAAATAACTTCATTACAAAGAGCTGACCTACTTTGTTGGTAATGGAGTGGTGTCTTTTCTGTAGTGTTTTAAATACCATTCCCATTCAATATTATTGTATTTTTGTCCCGTTTCCTTCTCTGATTGAAGTATTCTACTTCACCAAACCAGTGTTCAGTGGTTGGCCATACAGTCGGTTCTTAACCTATTAATACTGATCATCTTTTTTAATTTTAATTTTATTGTCAAGGTGATGTACAGAGGGGTTATAGTTACATAAGTTAGGTAGTGATTACATTTCTTGCCTAACTTGTTACCTCCTCCACCATTTTTCTCCTTCCCTCCTTCCTTCCCTAATCTCCCCCCCCACACACACCAAGTTGTAAAGATCATTTCCAATATATTGTCTTGTGAACATTATATATATTTATATATATATATATATATATATGCTTATCTATAAATGGAAGGGGAACGAGAAAATGGTGAGACAAAGGACAAGTGATCATCTTTTTAAGAAATATCTTGGACCATTTTTGTTTTCTAAAACCAATCAACCAAATTAAACTTTGAGGCGATACATGTCTAAGTGTCTCCAGTTCCAGGACAGAGATCAGCAAGATTGTGGTCCAAAGGCAGCCAAGTGAAAAAGTAGGTAAGCTTCCTCTCCCCATTTTAGCTAACAAGCCATACCAGGTAGATGGCATCTATACTATAGCCCAAGCAGTGTGAGAGGTAGAGGTAGAGAGATCAAGGTCTGCGACCAACCCGGCAAAACATATTCAATGAAAAATGACTAATGCCAGGAAGGATGGGAAACATGGCTCAAATGATAGGCTCCTGACCTAGCAAGCATGAGGCCTTGAATTCAAAGCTCCGTACAAAACAAACAAAAAACCCTATTATGTACCCTAAGATATATCCATTTTAAGATATTGGGAATTTCTTAACAAGAGGGAACTTGCCATAAACAGAAAAATTAAGGTGTAGAACACTGAATAGGCTTATAAAAATATATCGATGTTAACGTTTTCCTTTTGTTCCAAAGGGAAAAAAAATCTAAGAATTTATCACTTTTGCTAAGGATCATATTTTGAAAGATCCTTTGAAGGGCCGATCACCAAGGCAACTGTGGAGTCTGACCTAGTAACTCGCCTACTCACATTAGTGCTTTTGAATGACTGACCCTATTTCTCAATGATTTACGCCAGCAACGAAAATAATAATACAGGGTTTTGTCTTTCATACATACAGCGCCTACAGAGAGAAGAGTCTCTCGATTGACAAAGCATTTCTATAGCATTTTTAGTTCAATGTGGCTATAGATCCATTTGGTTTTGAAGGAACTAATTGTATGTACAGCATATATTCCTTGATTTGCTTCTTCTAAACCACAGACTCCATAAAGATGGCGAAGCGGATTCAGTGTGACATGTTAAAGACCTTTCAATATTAAAAGCTTGGCCAGAAAAGCAGCGGTGGGTGGAAAGTAACAGGTTAAAGATGATTATTTTTTCTTTCTTGATTTTTTTTTAAAGTAGTAAGTTCTGATCTGGAAGTCTGCGTGGGACAAAGCTGCTGTCACCGGAAGAGGCTGGTGTTAATGAAATCGTGAGCTCCACGCAAGTCTTTTGCCTTTATTCACCCTTCACAGCAGACTAATAGCTGTGAATCAATGTTGTCAACGGTGACTAAGCCTGACCCATTTAAGAGAGGCTTGTTTCATAACTCCTCGTTTTCAGGGGCTTTATAACCGAATACAATGCAAAAAGGAGTGAGTTCTGTATTTCAAGGGTATGCTACAGAGAGAGTTTGTGATTTTTAAATGAACAGCATTGGTCTTTAAAGTTCCATCTTTCTTTTGCTCATTTCCCCTAAGGAACAGCTAATCTAAAAAGAATATATATATGTATATGTAAAATATAGAAATACATATATTCATCTATCAGTTTTTATTATGTATATAATCATATACATACTACATATTTGACCCCTATACATTCTCTATAAAGTTATTGTGTTAATTTATAATGTATTTTTGTTGTGTATTGATATAGAAATATAAGATAAAATATAATAAAGCTTTTTTTTTTCCGGTCATGGGGCCTGAACTCTGGGCCTGGGCGCTGGCCCTCAGCTCTTCAGCTCAAGGCTAGTGCTCTACCACTTGAGCCACAGCGCCACTTCCGGCTTTTTTCTTTTTGCTTATGTGGTGCTG